>NC_088801.1:60133831-60444640 GCF_011386835.1 Chrysemys picta bellii | reverse complement strand
GAGGTTCATCAGTCACGGTTTACTGCTGACATGGCTGAATCTGAACTAGTGAACTAAAGTGTTAGTATTCATTTTGTTTTGGTGTCTAGACGGCCCAATCAAAATCGGGGACTTATTGAGCTGGCCACTGTACAAACACATAGTAAGCAGGGCCGGCTCCAGGCACCCAAGCACATGCTTGGGGCGGCACCTGGTAAGGGGCGGCGGGGGGAGCGCGGCGCAGCATTCTGCGGGGGTGGGCGCTCCGGCGGCGCGGCGCTGCGCTCGGCGGGCTCCGGCGCTTGGGCGGCGCTCTGGGGGGGGTTCCGGCGGCGCTCGGCGGGCTCCGGCGGGGGTGGGGGGCAGCGCAGGGCTCGGTGCTGGGTGGGGGGTCCGGCGGCACTCGGCACGGCGGGGGGGCGGGCTCCTGCGCGCGGCGCTCCACGGGGGGGCGGCGCTCTGGGGGGGGTTCCGGCGGTGCTCAGCGGGGGGCGGGCTCCGGCGCGGGGGGGGGCAGCGCGGGGCTCGGCGCTGGGGGGGGGGTCCGGCGGCGCTCGGCTCGGCGGGGGGGCGGCGCTCTGGGGGGGTTTCCGGCGGCGCAGCGCTCGGTTGGGGGGGCTCGGGGGGCGGCGCTCTTTTTTGCTGCTTGGGGCAGCAAAAAAGCTAGAGCCGGCCCTGATAGTAAGAGAGAGTCTCTTCCCTGAAAGGCTTATAGTCTAAATAGACAGGATATACAAAGGGCGGGAGAAAGGAAATAGTATTATGCCCGTTTTACAGATGGGAAACTGAAACCTACAGAGAGAAGTGATTTGCCCAAGGTGTCACAAGAAGTCTGCAGCAGAGCTGGGAATGAAACCTACATCTCCTGACACCCACTCTGGCACCTTAGCCACAAGACAGGCCGCCTTCCCATGCAAGACTCCATCATCCATCTCCTGAGCTCACAAGAAAGATAATTTTGTATAGCCTATGTTAATGTGATGGATCTCACATGATGGAGTCTGCCATAGATGATGGTGATGTTTCATGAGCAGGCAGGTGTCAGGTTTATCAGGAGAGACAGCGAGGAATCTTTATTTACCACGTGAGTACTCAGCTTGCTCCGAGTCTACTCAGGCTTTAACGCTGAGTTCACAAAGGGCGTGCTCAGAGGCTTAATACAGGTATGAGTATCCTGACGTTGCATACTAAGATCACATCATCTCATTTCACTTGCACAGTCACTCCCCAGTTAATAACCTGGGACCCGATCCAGTTTCCATTGACTTTAATGGATGAGCTGAGTTCCTCTAGGGCTGTAGTAAAGCTTCAGAGAGAGGAGGGAGAGAGTCAGATGGAGGTTCTCATCAGGAGTGATGGAAGCTCTCTAAAAGTGCGGGGACCATGGTCCATCCCCTCACAATGCCCCTTTTCCTGGAGCTTCTGCCCTCATGCTGCCCCTTCCCCCAAGGCCACACTCCTGCACCACCTCTTCCCCTGAGGCCCCACCCCCCTTACTTGCTCCTCTCTGCCCCCTACCCCGCATTGCTTGCCCTTACAGCCGATAAAAAGTGGGAGAGCATAGTTCTCCCATATTTAAAAGTGATGGAGCCATGGCCTCCTGCCCACCACCCCCCTGGGCCTCAGTCTTTTATTTAAACAATAAAACTTGCTTTGCAGCAAAAGGTCTCTGGGGGGTGTCTCTGCCCTCAGATGGCTATTTGAGGTTTCTTCAGTTCAGCAGGGCCCCATCCTCTGTTCATTTTGGAGCTGTCAGCTTGAAGAACTACTGCGTGTGCGTAGGGTCTCCCCTGACCTCACCCCCGGTGCCTGAATGCAGTTTGCCTACCAACCTCTCAGACTCTGCTCCTAGGAAGGAGGAAGAGCTGAGCTGGGAATGTAAACTGCAGGCGGGTTCCTGCCTAGTGATCTCTGAAAGCCTTTGTAAACTTGGGGCGCTGGCGAACTGTGCTGCTGCCCAGGGCTCAACGATGGCCCAGAACTGGACTCATTGTCAAGAAAATCTGTCCAATTAGCACAGCAGGGCTCCCCCGAATCCATCTTCCTGCCACAAAGTATACAGACCCGAAACCTCCTGCATCTCTCCTCCTGTGGTTTTCCTATGCAGAGTCCTGCTTAGGCACGACATCCCATTTTTAATCTCAAAATATTCCAGTGTTTCATCACAATGTAGCCAGCCCTTCCAGTCTGCCCAAGGGGTCTCAAAGGAGCATTCCTGTGGGATTCTGGGTGTGCACTACGAAGAGGCCCCTTTCCTCAAGGAAAAAATGCACGACTTAATTCCAGCCGGAGAATGAGAAGGAAAAACAGCCACTGTTGGCTGCTAGACTGGAGCAGCAAGCTCCCAACCCCACAGCATGTGCTCACTCTCTCTCTTCCCTCCATTCCCCCTGACACCCAGAGTTTGTACAACAAAAACTAAACTCCTCTGTTAAGGTGCATACAATTTGGGAGGGAGCCAGACATTTTCACAGGCTTTTTCAGACTTGCAGTTTGCACAGTATTCCCTCTAAGCATAATTTGCATAGAGAGGAAATGAGTCTTGTGAAATAAGTCCTACTCTATTTAGACGCTAGTCATTTAACATCATTTGTGGTTTTGGAGAGGTGCGCAGAGGTAGGGATAACATTTGTAAAGAGCAACACGTCTTACTCATTCCATCCAGACAAAGCACTCATACCGTTTTTTGTACATGTGTATCCCTCATACGCTGTTTCTCCAGCCACAAATCTATTATTTTCTCTCTCTCTCGCTCTCTCTCTTTTTTTTTAAATGCCATATGTATGGCTTGAGGTTATATTGGAGCCCATAAATCTCCTGTGAGCAACAAAACATTAAGCCACTATTATCTTTATAATTTCATTATCTCCATTTCTACCCTAAAACATTTCAAACTAAATTGAACACCCGAGGTTTTCCTGTGAAGTTTATTTCCAAGACATTATTGAAGTACTGTTGATAAAGCCAAAACGTATAAACTCAGCACTTCCTAAAATGGCCTGATTTATTAAAGCAGAAATGGTTTTATGAATAGGATTGGAGTGTCAAATTGTTCTTATCTTTGTACATTTCCAGGCTGTGTATTCCTAGTCTGGTTTCCAAGAACAAATATTGAACTTTCATGAACTTGTTTCTATTATTTCCCATGTATTATCTCTTGAAGATGCTTGCCTGGTAGGTTTTTTTTTAACTAAGACTTTATATTGTATCTTTCCTTTGTCCTGATTTTCTATTTGGCCTCTCATGTTCTTGTTGTCACCGGCTGTCTCTGATACTCCATTTATACAGCTAATGGCTACCAAATGTTCTCATAGTAAAACAGATTGGTATATTACTATATAAAGTAATAAAATTGGAGGCATCTTATATTCTGGTTGAAATTCTATGGCCTGTGTTACATCAGAGGTCAGATGAGATTATCACGTGGTCCCTGTTGGCCTTAGAATCTGTAAATCTATGTTCTATTCAACTGATTTTCTTGAGGTGCAACTTCATAAATTTTTAAGGCCAGAAGGGACAATAATAATAATCTAGGCCCAAATCTTTTAAGATCAATGGGATTTTTGCTCGTAAATACCTAATTCACTTTCGAAAATGAGATTTAAACTCCTACATCATTTAGGCATTGTAATGCTGAGCACAGCAGCATCTAAATACACCTAAATCCTCTCATCCAACCTCCTGGATAATACAGGCCATAGAACTTCTCCGAGGTAATTCCTGTTTGAACTAGATACTGGTAGCTCTTTCGTGCTTTTTTTCTTTTGGTTTCTACCCTCCGACACGCTGTTAGATCATCTTGAATCACTGAGTTGGCCATTGCAGTGGTCTTCTGTTGGTGTTTATGTGTAATATAGGATTTTAAATTAAGAAAACAAAACTAAATTGGGTAAAGAAGGAGAACATGAGCATTTCCCCCTTTAAAAATAAATAGCTAATGGTTCCTGCTAACAGTACAGCATTTCCCCTTCCTTTATTAAAAACCAAAACATAAAATATTCTGTTTTCTCTTATAAAGCATTTAGGAACATTCATCCAAAACACTGGACTAACTAACCATTCATAGTGCAGCAATTCATCTATAATACGGTTTATGACCAGGCATAGCTCTGTACATAATCGAGCTAGAAGAGATGGTCCATTTGACAAGATAGCACAGCCTGCCTTCCAGTGGACAGCTGGCTATTATAAAAGCACCACTACAATTGGCAATAACTGTTCCCCTCGCGGGCAGGATTTAGCAGAGAGGTCAAGGAGTGACTGGACATGGAGATGGAAGTGATCCTTCCAAGTCCGGTTTGAAGTGCAGAGCAGGGGTAGTGCTTACACAGGACCCTTTCCTTGTATATGTAGTGAATGTTAGTCTCCACGGTTGTCTGCCTGGCACCATTCCCTAACACTAAACTCACTAATAGAAGAAAGGTCTCTATTCACTCCCATTTAAAACCCCCAGTTGTTTCTCACAGTCTTTACGCTCAATAAAAATAGTCTCTCGCAGCCCCTGCCTCCCTGGCCAATTTTCTTTCTCCAAAACTGTCAAAAGAACAAATCCAAGCACTTTATCCTGTGTTTGTCATTGTCACTCCCTTGCCCTAAGTCAATCAGCACCATGTGGCACTCGGCAGGCAGGAACAGGGGTCTAAGTCCTTGCATGGTAAGCAGAAAAATGAATTTAATATGAGGGAGAGGCAGGCAAAATGGCAGAGGAGTGGAAGGATTTTAATGTTTTTCATCAGTGGGTTTTTATTATTATTATTATTATTATTTTATTCAGAGATTAGGGATGGGGGCACTGAGCTGGGATGTGGGAAATAAAAGAAACTATACATGAAATTTAGGTCTGGAGCCAGTGCTGCATTGTATCCTACCAAATATTCTCCAGTGCGGTCTCCAACTGGCTCAAATGATGGGGTCTTCGCCACTTCCCTGGGGAGATGATTGCACAGACTAACAGAGCTCCTTGCGAAGGCATGGATCCTGGCAATCACCTAGGTGACCTCCATCCTGTTTCAATTGGAGGAGCTGGTCATCCTCAGAAAACCACAATGACAAGTGGTCCTAACTGTTGCCCTCAGTGAGACGATTCAGAAGAGAGGTCAAAGTGACGGGAGACGGAACTACTCTGTCCGCTCTAAAGGCGACCCCTCCAAGTTTGGTTTGAGGCTCAGTGGAGTAGTAGTGCAGGGTAACCCAGTCAGGGCCGGCTCCAGGCACCAGCTTCTCAAGCAGGTGCTTGGGGCGGCCGCTCCAGAGAGGGGCGGCAGGTCCAGGTATTCGGCGGCAATTCGGCGGACGGTCCCTCACTCCGCCTGGGAGCGAAGGACCTTCCGCTGAATTGCCACTGCAGATCGCGATCGTGGGGTTTTTTTTGTTGGCTGCTTGGGGCAGCCAAAACCCTGGAGCCGGCCCTGAACCCAGTCTAAAGATCAAATCTCTTATGCATTTATCCTGATTATTACCTGGGGCCAGATCCCCAGCTGGTGTAAAGCAGTGTATCTCTATTACAGTCAATGGAATGACACCAATTTACACCAGTTGAGACTCTGCCCTTGTTTTTTTTTCTTTTTCTCACTTCCAGTTGTAACCCCTTGGGCCACTTTGAACCTTTTCTTGGGTCTTTACTTACTCTGCTACTTTCATCCCTATGTCCTTAAAAAAACGTCCCCCACATGGTTAAACATTCCTTCCCCTTAATCACCGTTAAGCCAAATTTTTCATCCTGAGGTCTTTTAATCTCTCCTCATAAATCAATCTCTCCAGCTCATTAATCAGTTTTGTTGCTGTTCTTTGAATTCCTTCCAATTTGTTGACATCTGTCTGGCGTTAAAATGCCCAGAACAGAACACAGTATACTGGCTGCTTCTCTCAGTGGTATCATATAGAGAAGGACTGCGATAGGGTAACTTTGTGTATGGAAAACATGATTGTTATCAAGCACATGAGACAGTAAGAGAGATGAAGAATTTCCATTGGGGTTTACTGAGATGAAGTCTTAATTGTGTTAAAAGATTATTTATGATAGAAAACTAGTTGGAATGTATGATACACAAGTAAAACCACAAGAACAGTTTTTAAATAAGATATCGAGGGGTGGCTAATATGGGAATGGTACACTCAGAAGAAGGAAGCTATATTTTTAAAATGTAAATGGATAATTAGGGCCTGATCCTGGTTTTACATATTTGAAATCTTATGTTATGCATATGCAGCGGACGTCCATGCATGAGGTTCATGCTAGAAACATCCCTTCTAGAGCTCTGAGGAGGAGCAACTAAAGAGCCCATCCTTGAACAATCCATCCCAGTTTTATAATGAACTCAAGTGCATGCTCGGACAGGACAATCAGTGCTCTGTGCAGATGTAACCAACCTAGTGCACAGTCTGTGTACCCCACTAACCAGTCTCATAGCCTTGATTACATAAGAACATAAGAATGGCTGTACTGGGTCACACCAAAGGTCCATCTAGCCCAGTATCCTGTCTACCGACAGTGGCCAATGCCAGGTGCCCCAGAGGGAGTGAACCTAACAGGTAATGATCAAGTGATCTCTCTCCTTCCATCCATCTCCACCCTCTGACAAACAGAGGCTAGGGACACCATTCCTTACCCATCCTTGCTAATAGCCATTAATGGACTTAACCTCCATGAATTTATCCAGTTCTCTTTTAAATGCTGTTATAGTCCTAGCCTTCACAACCTCCTCAGGCAAGGAGTTCCACAAGTTGACTGTGCGCTGTGTGAAGAAGAACTTCCTTTTATTTGTTTTAAACCTGCTGCCCATTAATTTCATTTGGTGGCCCCTAGTTCTTGTATTATGGAAATAAGTAAATAACTTTTCCTTATCTACTTTCTCCACATCACTCATGATTTTATATACCTCTATCATATCCCCACTTAGTCTCCTCTTTTCCAAGCTGAAAAGTCCTAGCCTCTTTAATCTCTCCTCATATGGGACCCATTCCAAACCCCTAATCATTTTAGTTGCCCTTTTCTGAACCTTTTCTAATGCCAGTATATCTTTTCTGAGGGTACATCTACACTACAGGGGGGAGTCGATTTAAGATACGCAAATTCAGCTACGTGAATAGCGTAGCTGAATTCGACGTATCGCAGCCGACTTACCCCGCTGTGAGGACGGCGGCAAAATCGACTTCTGCGGCCTCCTGTCGACGGCGCTTACTCCCACCTCCGCTGGTGGAGTAAGAGCGTCGATTCGGGGATCGATTGTCGCGTCCCAACGGGACGCGATAAATCGATCTCCGAGAGGTCGATTTCTACCCGCCGATTGAGGCGGGTAGTGTAGACCTATAGATGAGGAGACCACATCTGTACGCAAGATGTGGACGTACCATCGATTTATATAAGGGCAATAAGATACTCTTTGTCTTATTCTCTATCTCCTTTTTAATGATTCCTAACATCCTGCTTGCTTTTTTGACTGCCACTGCACACTGCATGGACATCTTCAGAGAACCATCCACAATGACTCCAAGATCTTTTTCCTGATTTGTTGTAGCTAAATTAGCCCCCATCATATTGTATGTATAGTTGGGGTTATTTTTTCCAATGTGCATTACTTTACATTTATCCACATTAAATTTCATTTGCCATTTTGTTGCCCAATCACTTAGTTTTGTGAGATCTTTTTGAAGTTCGTCACAGTCTGCTTTGGTCTTAACTATCTTGAGCAGTTTAGTATCATCTGCAAACTTTGCCACCTCACTTTTTACCCCTTTCTCCTGATCATTTATGAATAAGTTGAATAGGATTGGTCCTAGGACTGAACCTTGGGGAACACCACTAGTTACCCCTCTCCATTCTGAGAATTTACCATTAATTCCTCCCTTTGTTCCCTGTCTTTTAACCAGTTCTCAGTCCATGAAAGGACCTTCCCTTTTATCCCATGACAACTTAATTTATGTAAGAGCCTTTGGTGAGGGACCTTGTCAAAGGCCTTCTGGAAATCTAAGTACACTATGTCCACTGGATCCCCCTTGTCCACATGTTTGTTGACCCCTTCAAAGAACTCTAATAGATTAGTAAAACACGATTTCCCTTTACAGAAACCATGTTGACTTTTGCCCAATAATTTATGTTCTTCTATGTGTCTGACAATTTTATTCTTTACTATTGTTTCAACTAATTTGTCCGGTAGACTTACCGGACTGTAATTGCCGGGATCACCTCTAGAGCCCTTTTCAAATATTGGCGTTACATTAGCTATCTTCCAGTCGCTGGGTACAGAAGCCGATTTAAAGACAGGTTACAAACCCTAGTTAATAGTTCCACAACTTCACATTTGAGTTCTTTCAGAACTCTTGGGTGAATGCCATCTGGTCCTGGTGACTTGCTACTGTTAAGTTTATTAATTAATTCCAAAATCTCCTCTAGTGACACTTTAATTTGTGACAATTCCTCAGATTTGTCACCTACAAAAGCCAGATCTTACCCAGTGCAGAGGAATAGAAGGTCTATAGTTGCTTTTTGCCACTGTCAACTCCTGTGGCTCCCTCCCAGCATAGAAGACATTCCTAGGGAAAAGGGGTGTGGCTAGAATGTCACTGTGCTCCAGCCTTCCTCAGCTGCCCAAATAGCTCCTTGGGGTCATGAGTATTTGGGCAGAATTTAAAGCAGTCCCGCAGCCACTCAGCTGGTTCCAGGATGAGGGAGTCACAAAGGTTGTTTGGAGCCAAATTGGTCACCACCACCACCCTCTCCTTCTCCCCAGCCATCACCGTTGTGCTGCCAGACACATCTGAGGATCTAGTCCATAGACATTTACAGTGACAACTTTTCAAAGGTTTTACCTTTATTCTATCTGTGTCACACTATCAGTTAAGGCTGGCTTGTTTGACGATGTGATTCAGTAAGCAGGCAGTCGGTTATGCTGGAGGTTAATTGGGTAGCTGGACTAGAGGTTCTGACCAATCAGTTTTCATGAAAGGGACTCCAGAACCTCAGCAGTGCAGTTGACAAAAGCCATTGTCAAAAGAGACGGTGTGTTCTTTTTCACCCTTCCTTTCGATGATGTAAGCCCTGGTGCTTTAGTAATGTTAGTAGTTGAACAGGGAACGCTCTTCCTGTAGTTACCATTTTGAGTGACAGATATTAATTAGTTTTACTTCGACAGCAGTTCTTCAGTAATCGTTCTTCAATAGCCATTCCTCTTTGACTGATTTATAACAGCTCTTTACCCTCAATTAGTAGATAAAATAAACTTAAACTTAAATCTTATTACTCATAATTGAGAGTTGAAAAAATGGTATGGACTTTACACTTTTTAATTTTAATCATGAGTGCATTTAATACTCATGAAAGTGATTGGTTTATTGCTCTGGTGTGAATAGACACAATGTAGGCACTGTACAAGTTTTGTCTTGTAGTTAGGCCAATACACCCCAATGTGGAACCCTGCTGGGCTCGTTGTGAGACGGGACAGCCGGTTTGCAAGTGTGTTGTAGAAGCTCCACAAACTGGGGGACAAGACTGGTATCACCAAATTCTTCTTTTGTATCCTAAAGCAGGCTTTCAGCCTTTATCTGCAGGAGGCCGCAGTTAATGTAATAACCCATTGTTCAACTAGAACTCTATTTCTTTTACAGCCAAATTGTAGTTAAAATCATGCACTTGCGTGTCAAATGAACCATTGTTATGTCAGTCTTATTTTTACTTTATTGTTTCTAATAACATTTTTATGGCTATTTACATTTTCAAATATTTTATGCCTCTTTCTGCATCAATATTCTACCAGACATATGTCAGTTCTTCACATTATTTATTTTGCCTGCATTTAATACCAGGTTCCCTTAGACGTGTTAATAACTTCCAGCTTGCAGTGCACGAAATTAATGGCCAGAGTATTGAAGAGCTTGCCGTAGATGTTAACAATCCTTTATTTGTGCTGTTTTTGTTACTTCCATCTGTTACCACCGGAAGGATGACTTCGTAATAAACCCTGATTATACCTTCACCACAAAAGAAGGGAGAGGAAATGAGATGTCAGCCCAAACTCTACTCGTGACACAATTATATTCAGCGATTATTCTCAGCAATTTAGAAATCTCTGAATAAACAAGAATCTCATACAGATTTTTTTTCACGTTTGTACCAATCTATTGCTATTTCTAAAGAGTCAGGGACAGTTGTAAATGGTTATATTCCCTCCAGCACAGCTGTCCATTAGGCCCCATCTACATTTAAATACAGTACTCCGCTGTGTCTGCTTAAGCCTTAATGTAATTTGGACCTGATCTTGGGCCCCCGTTGCAGTATGTTGCAATGCTGTAATCTCTCTGTACCCTTCATTTGAAAAATATTATTTAAATGGCATGTGGGATCATCAAAGGTGCACATTTACCTGGATTGTCCCAGTTTTGCAGTTTTGGTGGCTATGTTCAAACAAAATATTTGTCCCACTTTCAGTACAACCAGCCTGCTGGATGTCTGGGCCTCATATGCCAGCTTCGGGATCCATACTCTCCTTGACTACTCTCCATACCTTCATATAGCCTCTTAATCTCCAGCAGTCACCCAGCCTCCCTTCTTCCTGTCTTACACTCCTAAAGACTCGGCTGTATCTACTAAGTCCCAGAGCTGCAAAAACCGGTGACATCTAAATCGTGGCTGTATATGCACTAGCTACCGTAATGCATATACGATTGAAGATCCCAGAGCTCGCATGATGAAGCGAGGCAGGGATTGCTGATGGATTGCATTGAATTTGCTTGCTGGCATGTAGTACAGCAGCTGCTGGGCTTTGAGGACCTCTGCCGTGTGGAAGGTGCGCGTGACAGGATGGGGAGGGCGTTACCTGGAAACACGTTTTTTTGGGGAGATCTCCCACTGTTTCAGTTGCAACAGTGCAATTTAGACAGGGCCTGGGCATTCTTAGCACTTTGTTGTCTGGATCGGCTCTGGGCAGTGTTAGACAGCCCAGTGGTAAACATCTCTGTGCTCTGTTTACAGTATGGCTGCAGTGGTGGGAGCTCTCCCCAAAATATGAGCATGCACATAGCCTTGGGGGCCAGGCTGCACATGGGAAATGAATTTTCTCCCCTGCCATGTAGCAGGGCTGGAAGGGGCAGGAAATGGGTGATGCTGTGGCTCCGCCCCTCTGGCATGGTGGGCAGCATCTCTGTGCTGGGTGAAGTACACTGCCCCAGGGATAGACCCGATGCAATTTACTCCCTCTCCAGAGCAGCGAGAGAACCAGGAGGCAAATTGTGACAATAAAAGTCACAATCTCTGTACTGAGCTGCTTTCAGGGCAGGGCAACAACCTGCTGCCCCTTACTCAGAGGCCATAGCAAGTAAGCAGCTCTCTCAAGCATGGGGCTCTAATCCCATGAAATGATTTCGGTGACTATGGCCTTTTCAGGGACTCTCTGCTACCTTCCACCCCTTTTCACCACTGGGCTGGCTCTCAGTTCCTGCTGTGGCAGCTCAGCCCCTGCTCCCCGGGCTCATAATTCAGGGGTGTGAAGTTACGCCTGTGAACTATGAGATTCCGGTGCATCTAAATACAAGTCTGTATTATACTAATTGGAAGTGCATCTCAAACCAATGCCACTTACAGGGGCTACAGCTTTTTTATTTGTTTTCAAAAAGCTCCAAAATATCTTCTTAAAATATACCAGAACCCAAAGCAAAGATTGCCAGTGCCATCTTTCAAAGGTATTCTTTAAAAAATCATTTCCCATTAATGCGGAGAATGAACCCAGTGCATGGTTTATAGCTGGAGTCAGAATTTACCCAACAGGGTAGTTAAGACTACAAGCAAGTCCCACAACTCAAAGAACTGAAAGCTGCCCTAATGCCAAAGTGACTGCTAAACGAAACCAAGAGTGGGTTGGGGAAATGTGTTTGGCTGTGGTGAGAGCCATGTCTCAAAACACTGACGTGGGCAGGAAGTGAAGATGGATTGAAGATTGGCTCTGAAAGGAGAACAGTCACCTCCTTTCTAAACGGGACTATTAATGCATTCCAGCTTCATGGGAAGGAGGCAGAGAATATAACATATTTAGTCTTTTAGTTAAAAGCTTGGTACCAGCCTGTTTTCATTTCTTCTTCGAGATAAAGTTTGTAGTACGTCCAGCTCTTGTTCAACGACTGCCTCGAGACTTCACTATGTGGAATTTTACTCTGCTCTGAAATGCACGAGTCCCCTTTCCTCACAGTCTATTGTTTTTAGAAAATCTTTATCTACTGGAACAAGGTGTGTTTTCTCTGATCAAAATATAACTCTGTTAGGTTTCCCAATAATGCATTTGCCATTAGGCAGGAGCGTATCTAGGGGGTTGGTGGTGGCTGCCTTTAGAGATCACAGCCAGTCTCCCAGGTAACAGGGCCAGTAGACAATCTGAGAGCCAGGGATAAGGCAGGCGTTAAAAGGGAGGAAGCACATTCAGAGAGCTGGCAGCCCTGTCACAGGAAGGACATCCCTTCCGTGCTCAGAGGTAATGAAGGGTCCTGCTAGGAACCCCACGTGGGTAAGATCAGGGCCTACATGTTGCAGACAGTCTTTCCTACTCACTAAGTGGTCAAACAGCGCAGTTCTCCATGAGGTAAAGAGAAACTGGTCAAGCGCTTTCCTTTAAAAACCTCTTCAGCTGCTCTCCTCTATCCTCCTGGGATGGGACAAGCCCGCATCCTCCTGGCAGCAAACCTAACGAGCATCCTGCACTCAGGCAGTGACAATGAGGCACACCTGCAGAGCATGCACAACATGGAGAGGGCAGTTTAAAGAGGTGAAGCCAGCCACAGAGTAGGGGGGAAGTTTACCTTAGGGAAGAGGCTGCTGGGATGTCTAGACCAAGGCAGTCATCAGCCACCCTGCAGGCCTGAGAGGGGCTCTGGATGTCTGCTTTCTGTTGGTTCCCTGTAGCTGGATCTGAGAGGCAGCTCCACAATGACTGGAGGTAATTAGACCCAGAAAAGACCCTGGGAGTGAGCTCAACTCTTGCATGGAACAGTGAGCTTATCTAGGAGTGGGGATTTGGAGGTCACCCAGGGGCAAGAGCTGTAAAGGGCTAACCCCAGGCTCATAGCTGGCTGACTACACCTCCTTCTTCTACCCTGCTGAGCCACTCCAGGTGATGGCAGGCCCTTGCCCAGCCCCTAACACCACAGGGTAGTGTTTCCCCTTCTCTTGTGGTTCCACAAAGTCCTCCAGGGCAGCTTCATCTTTGCTGATGAGCCAGTATTCTAGCAGCAAGTTTATTACCAAGCCTGATGTCTTGTCATTTAACATTCTCCATATCAATCTTGATTATCTTCCTCATTCCTTTGGTTCTCACCTATATCATTCCTCATTATGCCTCTTTAATTTTACCTTGAGTTATCATTTTTCAGCAGCTCCTATAATTTCTTAGTATTCCTTATTTTTTATTAACTTTAACCCTTATTAATGTTCCCATTTATCCATTGCTTCAATTTCAAAAGTCTGTAGCCTTATTTTGTGAGCTTCTCAGTCAAAGGGAGTTGAGGGCACTGAATATCAGGATCACACCCAGGCATGCTCATGCTCTCTAGATGTATTAAACTAATTGCTTTACCTCCCCTATTCCAGTTGTGGGTTCAAATGCCAACAGCTGGGCATTGCCCTGAGAATTTCAAGGGGGATGACTGAGCACAGAAGAGTTTGGGAGCAGGATTCAGTTATTTTATTAGACCCAGTCATGCCTGGGTGAGGCG
This sequence comes from Chrysemys picta bellii, assembly GCF_011386835.1. Lineage (NCBI taxonomy): Eukaryota > Metazoa > Chordata > Testudines > Emydidae > Chrysemys > Chrysemys picta. The sequence goes on along the minus strand of NC_088801.1, from coordinate 60,430,969 downwards.
TGGAATGTTTCTTGACGTGGTATTTGGAGTGTAACAGGGTGGACTTTGGGACTTTTTGATCTGTGATCTCTCACTAATATTATCCCACTTTCTTAACAAAACAAACAAAAAAAAAAAAGGGGGAAAAATCTCTTACTAGGATTAGGTGGGAAATGTTATGCTGTATCCTGATAGGATCTTAGCTCTACCCTCAAAAGTATTGTATAATGTGCTTAGATAGATAAAACTTGCATTCGAGTGATTAAGTGTTTTGTCCACCCTGAACACCAGGTATCTTGATAAATAAGGAGTAAACATTTAACAGTGTTGGAACAACTTGTCACAGGTTGTGGTGGATTCTCCATCACTGACAATTTTTTAATCAAGATTTGCTGTTTTTTTTTTTCCCTAAAAGATCTGATTTAGGAATTATTTTGAGGAAGTTCTCTGGCCTGTGTTATACAGGATGTCAGACTCACTAGATGATCATAAATGGTCCCTTCTGGCCTTGGAATCTGTGAATCAATGCTTTTAACTCTGGATTGGGAGGTGGGCTTTTACATTTTGAACATCTTTAAGATTTAAGAGTTATGGCTTAGCAAGCCATTAAGAAAATAATAGTAGTAAAACTATGAATCAATTGTGAAAGAGCTTATAAAATACAGTTTTACTTTATAGATGCTTTCAGGTAGTAAAGTGTGATTATTGGGATAATTTAGGAAATCTCGACAATCTAGTTCTAGTAGTAACTCAGCTGGAGCAGTGATCAGAACGCCAGGATTCCTGGCAGTGAGTCCGTGTTCAGTCCACTAGAACATCTTCCTTCTGCACCATTTGCTCTGTTAACACATGTAACATGTAAGTGCTTTAGTGTTGCAGTACTAGTCTTCTCCCCTTTCCCCATGCCCCCGACATCTCTATTATTAAATAATTTCCAGTGTCCTCACATAAATACCAAGAAAATGCCAGATAACTGGGGCTTGGCTGGCTGGTTCTTGTTCACGCAATCAGTCTAACTGATCACCCTGTCTGGGATCAGGAAGGAATTTCCCCCAGGAGTGATTGGTAGTGACCTAGGGTTTTTATTACCTTCCTCTGCAGAATGGGTGCAGGTTGCTTGCCAGGATCATCTGGGTATATCTCACTTAATGCCATTGCAGGGGCCTCAGGCTGTGGTGCATCTCAGTCCCTCCTATTCTCTGCCTGTGGCACATAACCGTCTAGTCTCCTGAGGGCTGTACTACCTTTGGTCTAATTTCGGTTGTTGGGGATTGATGGGCAGATGCTGGGTGGTTGGTGTTGGTGGTGGCCTGTGATTTACACAGGGGGATCAGATTAGATAGTCTGGTGGTCCCTTCTGGCCTTAAATTCGATGGCTATGAGTAATTGTCCAGAATGTAAAAACATCATTGTGAAATAAACAAGTATAATTTATTTAAATCTTTAAACAGCACATTAAACAGGAAATAAGTGCAGTTGGGTAGGGTGTGGCTAGTCCAAGTGGCTTATTCCTAATTCACATATCTGGAAATTATTGATAATTAAAAGAGCTGCTGGCTCTGTCTTGTTCAGTCTAGTTAACAGTACAAGAGCTCAGTGCCCACATTTGGGGCTGGATTTTCCTAAAAGCTCAGTACGTTGGGAGTTCTTTGACATTCTGGCGTAAATCACAGTGGGAGCTGCTGGGTGCTGCACGTTTCTAAAAATCGAGTCACTTATTTGGGTGCCTAAAGAGCTCCGTTCCTATTTAGAAAACGGGGCCCCAGTTGTGGGTACTGGCCACTTGATAGTCTGGCCCTAGCAGCCCCAAGCAAGGCTGGTTTCTGACACATCCTTTGGGAGACGGGTGCAGATCCTGGGCTGTGTTGTGGCCTCTTTGTGCTGCACCAAAGCTGCCTTAAAAATGGTGTATCCAGCCCCTAGAGGGATCTTCCAGTGGCATAGAGCCAGCACAGCAGCTCTGGTGCTAGCACATCCGATGTCAGCTGGGCGTTATAGGGGTAGGGGCAGGGAAAGCTCATCACACCCCACTGATCCCCAGTTGCAGTAATAGTCCCTTAAAGCAACCTGCCAGCTGACGATGGCCATTTCTTCAGGTGCAGCACTGGCCCAGCACAGGGTGCCCCAGGCTTAAAGAATCACATCAGTGCTTTAAAGGGGTACGTTACTTGGCTGCAAGAGAAGATGTGGGCTGGAATCGCAAACTGAATACATCTCCTGACTCAGAAAGCCTTTCCTGGTATTCAGCCTCAATTTTTCCCTTTCTCGGTATTCTATTCCTAGCTATAGCTCCTTATACCACATTAAGGGCTTGTCTACAGGGTGAAATAGCCACTCCAGACTAGCTCTCCATGTGGACACTCTTATGCTGCACTAAAAATGCCTTTGTGTGGTTTAGCTTAGTGCACTTCCAAAGTACATGCTACTTCGCAATGGCATTCCCATAGGCAAGCTCTTAATAACTCCTTTTCCTTCCTTGGTATTAACACCCTTTGCATATTCATTTACTGTTACCATGTCCCACCCTTTGATATCGCTTAGCCAGACTATACACGAGTATAGTCTGAGCTATCTTTGTCATCTTTCCTCATAAATTGATTTTTCCCAGCCTCCTGGCTATTTTTGCTGCTCGTCACTCACCTCTATCCAATTTGTCAGTAAGAATTGGCCATAAACTCTCTTCTGTGTTTTCTTTGCAGACATGTTCTGTGTCCAGGATTTCTCAACTCTCTCTGTGGTTTGGCTCAGGATCCAGGATTTTTTCCGGCTCGCAATGTGCTCTGTTTTTGTGATCTATCTCACTTGGGTTTTCAGTGTTAGGTACCTTTAAGTAAACTACAAACTCTTATCAGAGCCCTTGTTTGTTTGTCACTGGCAGTGGTCCTGAACCAAGACTCAGGATCTAAACACTCTAACTTTGGGGAAGTTTAACTCTAGCTCTGAAATTTGCTGCTTTGGCTCGTGTCTCATTTACTAGGTTTTCCTGTGAGGCCATTTTTAATATGAAATGAATGTTACAAATGATGCAACATTGCTGCCCTCTTCTGGGGGAAAAAAAGAAATTGGACGGGGGGAAAAAGGTGAAATGCATAAAGACAGATTAGGAAAAAATATTTTGGGATAGCATGTGGGGAGAGAAATTATTTTGGCTAAGCAAAAATGAAGTTTGAGGACTTACTTCTGACTTGCACATAAAAGGTGTTGACTAAATGAGACCCCAAGTGACTGTATAGACTGGGATGGTATTCTCCTGCCTCGTTCGTTAGCTAACACATTTAGGGTGACCAGACAGCAAGTGTGAAAAATTGGGATGGGGGTGGGGGATTATAGGCACCTATGTAACATTAAGTCCCAAATATAAGGACTGTCCCTATAAAATTGTGACATCTGGTCACTGTAAACACATTTCATTTTTGACCTGGATACTGTAGATCTAACATGGAGTTTTTCTTAGCCATAATTTTCATGCATGGCTTCTAAGGTTAGGTCCCCTTTACCCTGGGTTTTTGATGGCCAGTGGAGATCTTTAAACAAGCTTCCATAGAAAATGACTCCAGGGATGTTTCTTGCTAGATTTTTTTAGATCAATGTATTCAGGGACTTTTTCAGAGTTCAGGTTGTTGTTGTTGTTTTTTTTTTTAGTCTGCAGTTTCTCTGTATTCCGATTTTGCTGATGCATTGTCTTTTTTTTTATTTAAAAAAAATGGACATTTAATCTCCAGCTTTGTGAGACTTCACTAAATTCACTCAGTCTGCATAGTTGAACAATGCTGCTTTTTTAGTTATATGAAGAAATGCCTGTGGGTTCTGAAACGCTGAAACCCTTCTATTGAAAGGATGTCTCTGAGCTTAGTGTACGGAGAGAGACAGCCGTGTCTTTGTAAAGGAGCAGGACATTTGATTCCGTCTTCTTTAAAAACTGAGAAGAGGACTGTAAGTGGGTGGAATTTCTACCCTGGGGTACACATAATGGACACCGTCCACACTTACCACCTCAGTGTCATTTTGCAGCCGATAAACCTGACCCTAAAGCTTTCTCTTAAGCTTGGCTGTTCCTAGAGTTTCCTTGTGGAGCCTGTCCGTCCCACCCTCAATTTCCCTCTGCTTTTGAGAGGGCCATTTGGACCCTTGCATCTATCTACCCTGAATCGGCACTAACAGCCATTTGATTTGACATGTGATAATGCTGTACCTCTTCAAGCTCTTGACATCGGATTAACTGAAGGGAAAAGCCTACCTTTCTGTGCAGAGCCCTGAAACCTGCTTCCCTGTAGCAGGGACTAAAAGATTCTATCCTGTCTGTCAGTTAAACATCTCCTTTACATTGAGTGGGGGGAAGAGCTGGTTTTCTTTCCAAGTCTGCTGGTAAATGCACATTTTGTGGTGAGCAAAAGGGAGCTTTTTAATGTGCTCAAGTATAGGGCTGGCCAAAAAATAGGAACTGTTTCATGAACAATTTCAAGGTCTTGAAACTTTCATTCTATATCAGAACGAAAACAAGACCTTTCAAAATCTTTGTGAAAAGATATGGGCGAGCGCCCAACCCCAGAATGCCCAACGGTCTGGTGGGTAGGGCCCTCACTTGGCTTGTGGGTGACCCAGGTCCAAATGCTTGCTCTGAATCAGGCAAGAAAGAAACTTGTTCCCAGTTTTCCCATGTCCCAGCTGAGCTCACTAACAAACTAGGCAGTGGGCTCCTCTGGGGTGGGTCTTTGTCCTCCTCTCTCTTCTCCTCCCTCACAGAAATTCCATCCTGGACCTGAGAAACCATTTCAACTAATTGACATTTTCTGATTTTTTTTTTTAATTTTTTCTTAAAGTTTCAAAAAATTCCTGACCAGTTCTATTCAAATAGTCAAATATCTCTGCTAAGCTGAAGGGCAGAGGGAGAAGGGGGAAGCTGAACTTATGCTGAAGTCCAATTTCCAAACTAGGCATTGTTTTGGTTTTTTCCTTTTCTACTTCCACTGGAACTGACTCTCAAGAAAGGAAGGAGGAACAAAAACTGACAACTTCCTATCTCTGTCCTTTCTCCCAGGGAAGATCTAGGCTGCCTGGCTCTGAGGTTGGTCCTTTCTTGTAACCCAATGTGTTTTTAAACCATCTGTGTTCCTTTATCCATTTCATATACTCCTTCCTTGAAGCATTTCAGCACAAATGCCAAAGTCTTGGAGCTTCCTTATCTGCAGGGGTTTCATACTTGAGTGATGTGTATCAAATTTGCCTTATCACAATCTGACACTAGGGATTTGACAGATGTAACTTCCATTAGAGTACACAAATCCACTGCACAACAGGAGGATAACAGACCTCTTATTCCTTGACCAGAATAGTGTTTCTCCAGGGAAATACCCAGGGCACTTTACAATGAAACATACAAAAAATTGACATTTCCAGCTAATAATGTGTCAAAATTGTAAGCCTGCTTTCAAAGTGGCTAGTTCCGTAGTCCATAATCCCAGAGTTTCATAAATATAGCTAGACAAACCAACAGCCATTTGCCAAGCCAGCAGCTGCATCCCCTGAGACAGAGGTGGTGACGGTAGAGCAAATCTGAAGCTCAGAAAAGGATCTGTGGTCCAGTCTATTAATGGCCCTAAAACTTGCAACCAAAGTTCTAAAGTCATTCTGTGGCCACACAGGAAGCCACTGAAGTGACTGAGGAAGGCCGTCTCTGTGCAGCCTCTAATCACCAAGATTCTAGCCACAGGAAAACTTCTACTGGCAAAGCAAGAAAACACATTATGAGGCACAACAATCTATAGTCTATGTCCATTAAAGACAGTGAAACTATCCAGTTAGCTGCTGATTTAGAATCTTCCAAAAAGGTATTGGCCAACTCAAACCGCGACAGACAGAATATCAGTTTGGTCCCGGATATGTGGGTTTGTGTCGCTGCATACCTCGCTTGGGGCTGAGTTTACAGGATATGTGGCAGTAAGCACGTGTGTATCTGCAAACACAATCAGACTAGAAGCTTTAGTGGGTTATCTATATAGGGATTTTTTTTTAATGTAGGTAGATAAATGCATACATGTTCTCAGCTCTCAGTTCAGTGACTTCCTGTGTTATTTTAGACAAGTCACTTGAACAGGCCAGGCCTGATTCTGATATTCACTTACACTGGGGTAAATCAGGAGTAATTCTGTTCTGGTCAATGGATTTGGACTGATGCAAACATACCTTAAGTGAGATCAAAATCATACCTTCAGTGTCTCAGGCCTGGTCTACACTAGTCAATTGTCACCTTAACTAAATAGCTCAGACATGTGAAAAAGCCAGACCCCTGAGCAGCATAGTTAAGCCAACCTAACCGTCAGTGTAAACCGCACTAGGTTGATGGAAGAGATGGATGTGGATTATTTATGCCATTGGAATAGGTAGTGTCTACACTGAAGTGCTGCACTTGTACCACTGTAGCGTTTTAAAGGGTAGACACTCTCTCTTCCCCATCTGTAAAATGAGGATAGATTTTTCTCCCTCCCTCTTGTCTTATCTAATTAGTGCTAAAGGCAGACATGGTGTTACCACACACATACGGTCCCAATCCCAGTTGGAGTCTCTAGATGCTAAGGTAATACAAATAATTAAGTAGTCACACAAAATTAAAACCCAAGTTCAGGCTATAATTCCAAAAACTGTATAAAACATTGGAAAGCAATAGAAAAGCCTTCACATGGCTGAATGAAATTATACATACAGTGACCTTGCAGGATGATTTACCCACATAAATAAGGTACACATTTTTAACGGTGTAAGTGATTACCCATTGGAACAAACTATCAAGGAAGTTGTATTCTCAGTGGCTTCAAATCAAGATGGGATGCCTTATTGGGAGAAATGCTTTGGTCAAGCATAAGTTACTGGGCTCAGTACATGGGCTACTGGGTGAAATTCTGTGGACTGTCATGCAGGAAGTCAGACTAGATAATCTAGTAGTGCCCTTCTGGCCTTAAATTGTGAGAGGTTTTATAGATTCATAATTGACCAAGGCCCAAATGAGAGAGAAGCAAGAATTTTTCAGGCAGAAAACCTAACATACTGTAGGATTAATTCCTTTAGGGTAAGTAACTTTCTATAACCTCAGCTCAAGATTATTTCCATTGTCATTTCAACGATAAAAGTAAGGAGACAAATTTGTGTGGAAAGTAACTGAATTTTGGGCTACGAGTGATGTCCTGAAATGAGGCCTGTTGGAGAGGAATGTTTACCTGACTCCCAAAATGCATCTGAATATTTTATCAATCCATTTTTTTTGGATATTCAAGTTTCCCACATATAACAAAGTTACCTTAAAAAGAGCATCTCAAGTGTCTTTATTACTTAACAACTGTGGTTCAGGAGATTAAACACACACAGCCATGGAATGGTATCATTTAAAGAGATGTGTTCAACTTGAAAATCACATTACCTAGTATGAAAGGTGACCACACTTTAAAAATCAAAACGGAGACGCGTGGGTGGGGTAACGCTTGCTTGGATTGCAAAACACTCACACAGAAGGCAAAGGTACACTTTTTGTACTGGAGTTGCTTCTGCCAACTTTTAACTCAGTGACGCACAAGTTTCTCAGAGTGAAGATTTTTTTTCCAGTAACTAGGTGTCTGAATGAGTTATCATGAAACACTGAGTAAGTGTCATTAATGTTCATTTTGAACAACTTTAATAGTGTCTGTAGTCATTTGACTTTTCCTTTCACTCCAAACACCGTTTGCCACACTGAATATTTGTTCCATTGGTGTGCCATGAGTTTGTTCCTCTGTGAAGACAGAACAAATTCTACTTAGCATAGAAATGTCTTGAGGAAACATTTTGTTGTTAAAAGGTTTTGATTGATAAACTGGGACGCTTCTGGTGTCCTGAGAAGTTCTTGAGATACACAGTCCTTTGGTGTCTAGGTGAAACAAAAACATACTGTCACTTTAAGTATAAGTCCAGGTTCTGCAAACCTTTCTTTGTAAAGACTATTTCAATTGTTTCTTCTGCATACTGTAGTCCAATTCTCCCCCTCCCCCAGCCCCAACTTTTTGTAAAGACCATTAACAGGGGAACAAAAATACTTTGAATTATTTATCCATATATAACATTTTGGTCAGACTGTTTTAAAGGGTGCTCAATCAGAAACTGGATATTTCAAAAACTACCGTAATCAGTTTCCAAAAATTCAAACTGTTGGCTTCTCTTTAATGTGCACTCACTTCTCTGCTTAATGCTGCAGAAGTAATGTTAATGTGAGCCCATGCTCTGATTATCAGCAGCCTGGTGTCTAGATTATTCCCACCCATGTATGGCATTTCTCACTGGTGATTAAATTACTGAGTCTTTTTCTGAATAATGGGAGCAGATAGAAGGGGGAGACAAGAACCTTATTCTCAGTAGCATAGGCACTGACTTTGATTTTTGCCGGTGGGCGCTTTCTCCTCTCCATCCTCTCCCCCCTCTGTGAGTGACAAGTGGGGCCTTGGGGGCGGCGGGTGGAAGAGACGGAGCAGGGACGGGGCCTAGGGGAAGAGGCTAAGGCTACATCTACACTACAGGGGGGAGTCGATTTAAGATACGCAAATTCAGCTACGTGAATAGCGTAGCTGAATTCGACGTATCGCAGCCGACTTACCCCGCTGTGAGGACGGCGGCAAAATCGACCTCTGCGGCTTCCCGTCGACGGCACTTACTCCCACCTCCGCTGGTGGAGTAAGAGCGTCGATTCGGGGATCGATTGTCGCGTCCCAACGGGACACGATAAATCGATCCCCGGGAGGTCGATTTCTACCCGCCGATTCAGGCGGGTAGTGTAGACCCAGCCTAAGTGGGGGCAGGACCTTGGGGCAGCGTGTGGGTGAGGCAGGGGCCACAATCTGAGTGCTGGGGCCCACTAAAGATAAATCTGGCCCTGAAGGTGCTGAGCACCCCCTATCTTTTTTTTTTTTTAAGTGAATCTTGTGGACCTGCTATGGGGCGGGAGGGACCAGGGCATTGTTGGGAGAAGGAGCCTGCTGCAGGTTGACAAGGGTAGGTGTTGGTTTATTTGGTTTTTTTTAATAGATAAGAGAACCTGAGTGTATTGGATGAGTTGGGGATCCTGTCCCATTTAACTGGCCATACACTGTGCCCATCCAGTTCAGCCTCTGACTTTATCCGGTCCCACTCTTCAGTCTGATCACTTCATTAGCGTCTGACCCCATTCCATCCCACAACAGCCCTATTCCCCATTAGCTCTGTTCTCCCCATTCACACCATTTCTCCTAACCCTCTCTCAGCAGAGCACTGAGGTAGCTGATCGCTATCTTCCCCTGGCTGCTAAAGGCTCTGGGCTAGCACAAGGCTAGCCAAAGGAGCAGACCATTAGATAGGAGACATAGAAGCATCCTGGCTGCCTCCATATCCAGCAGCCCCTGGTATTGGACTCGGGAGGACTAGCTTCAAGGAAAAGCTGTTTAGGATCTGCGTTCTTGTTGGGTCCACAAGACTTCAGTTGGACTGCAGGAATGGGTGCAATCTTGGGAGACTCCAAGTATAACTGTCACACCCAGTGCATGACACACAAGTCTGGGGCTTGGTTTCGATGGCTGGTGTGTGGGCAGTGACTCAAGCCCAGAACAGTTAACAGGTCAAATATGGAGGAGCCATAAATTAAACTGCACTGGCAGAAATTACTCTGCAGCGCCGTGCACCTCAGGTCCGTAACACGGACTACTGATCCCTGCAGTGCACTAGGGCTGAGTTCTGTAACCGTGAGAGATGTACAGAAACATTGAGCCAGAGAGGCTTTCGTCATCTATGACAGCATTGATGGTGGTGTATTTTAGGCCTAGGTCCACAAAAGTGTTTAGGTGCCGAAATCCTGGTTTTTAGCAACAACTGAGATCTGCAATATTTCTGCTCAGCTGCTGCCCTAAGTTTGTAGACCCCTCAATTCACATCACTTACGTTTTTGCTCCAAAAGCTTACTAGGTACCTTTGTTTCTACCTCTAGGCATGTACACTGCTGGCTCACTGTAGGCATCTAGGTACCTACTGCCTGTCTAAGCCCCCCATGTGATCGGCAAACTGGGAGAAGAGTAATTTCTAGATCAAGGAAAAGCAGTAGATCTAATCTGGATTTCAGTAAACCATTTGATATAGTTCCACATGGGAAATTATTAGTTAAATTGGAGAAGATGGGGATTAATATGAGAATCGAAGGTGGGTAAGGAACTAGCTAAAGGGGAGACTATCACAGAAACTGTTCAGTTGGAGGAAGGTTAGTAGTGGAGTTCCTCTAGGATTGATCTTGGGACCAATCTTATTAACATTTTCATTCATGACCTTGGCACAAAAAAAGTGGGAATGGGCTAATAACATTTGCAGATGAGACACAGTTGGGAGATATTACTAATATGAAGGAGGACTGGAATATCCTAGAAGACTTGGACAGCCTTGAAAACTGGAGTAATAGAAAAGGGATGAAATTTTATAGTGCAGAGTGCAAGGTCATGCACTTAGGGACTAACAATAAGAATTTTTGCTGTAAAATGAGCTGAGGACTTAGCAGTTGGAAGCAACAGAGAAGGAGAAAGATATGGGTGTATAGGTCCATGTGAAGTGGTGTGGAAAAGAATTCATTAGGTGAGGTATTTTTAGTAGAGATAAGGAAGTATTACCTTTATACAAGGCACTGGTGAGACTTCATCTGGAATATTGCATGCAGTTCTGGTCTCCCGTGTTTAAGAAAGATGGAATTCAAACTGGAACAGGTGCAGAGAAAGGATATGAGGATGATGAGAGGAATGGAGAACCTGCCTTACAAGAAAAGACTAAAGGCACTTGGCTTGTTTAGCTTAACAAAACAAAGGCTCAAGGGAGAGAAGATTGCTCTCTATAAATATATCACATGGATAAACACCAGGAAGGGAGAGGAGTTATTTAAGTTAAGGGCCAATAGTGGCACAAGAACAAATGACTATAAACTGGCCATCAACAAGTTTAGACTTGAAATTAGATGAGTTTCTAACCGTCAGAGGACTGGAGTTCTGGAAGAGAGTTCCAAAGGGGGCAAAAAACATAACTTGTTTCAAGACTGGGCTTGATAAGTTTATGAAGGGGATGGTATGATGAGGTTGCCTACAATGGCACATGGCCCATCAGCAGCTGCTATTAGCAAATATCTCTAAAGGCTAGAGACGGGAAACTAGATGGGGAGGGCTCTGAGTTACCACAGAAAATTCTTTCCCAGGTATCTGGCTGGTGGGTCGTGCCCCCATACTCAGAATCTAACTGATCATTATATTTTGGGTTTTGAAGGAATTTTTCCTTGGTTAGATTGGCAGAGATCCTAGGGACTTTTCACCTTCCTCTGCAGCACCAGTGGCGGATTAGCCACTGGGCTAACGGAGCTTGTGCCCAGGGGCCCTGGAAAAATGGGCGCCCCCACATCCTGACCCACTCAGCCTGCCCAGCGCTCCTGCTGGGAAGTGGGGTTGGGGCGTGGGGGCTTGCCCTGCTCCACCTACCCACACTCCTGTTGGGGCAAGCCTCCACTCCCTGGCAGGAGTGCCAGGAGGGGGGGGGGAGCGGGGCAAGCTCTTGACCCCACTCCCTGGCAGGAGCGCTATGGGGGGGTTCAGGAGGAAGGGGTGAGGAGGGGCCCTCACTTGCTCTGCCCCAGGACCCCACAAAACTGTAATCCTGCTCTGTGCAGCACTGGTCACCTACTGGTTTGAACTAGACCAAATTGTAGCTTCTCTGTAACTTGAAATCTTTAAATCAAGATCTGAGGACTTCAGTAACTCAGCCAGAGGTTATGAGCCTTTTACAGGAGTGGGTGGGTGAGGTTCTGTGGCCTGTGATGTGCAGGTCAGAATAGATGATCATGATGGTCCCTTCTGGCCTTAAAGTCTGAGTATGAGGTGCTCCTTGATCTAAATCACTTGTGGGTCCCAATCTGATAGGTATGGTTAGAGGCCTCTTAACTCCACACAAAACAGCCAGCAGAGGGAGACGAACTAGCCTTTTGTCCAAGGGTTAGAGCACTCACCTGGAATGTGAGAGACCATCAGTTCAAATCCTTCCTCTGTCCGATGAGAGGGGATTTGAACAGGGATCTGTCACCTTTCAAATTGGTGCTCTCACCACAGCCATAGGATATTTGGATGTGGGGCTCCCTCAGTCTCTCCTGGAGAAGTTGTTCCACTTTAATTAAATATTTATTAGGTCAGAGTGAGCGACTATAGCCCAGGGGCTAGAACACTCCCCTGAGAGGTGGCAGATCCCTGTTCAAATCTCTTCTCTTCCTCAGTCAGAGGAACTTCAACTGGGTTGAGGGGAGTTGTCTCACATCTCAGAGCCCTAATCACTGAGCTAAAGGCTCTGAGGGAACTGCTGCTCCTTCTCCTGTTGTTTTGTGTGGAGTTAGGTGGCCTCTGAGCATGCCTATTAGATTGGGTCCCACACATGACTTAGCAAAAACAACGAGGAGTACTTGTGGCACCTTGGAGACTAACAAATTTATTTGGGCATAAGCTTTTGTGGGCTAAAACCCAGTTAACAGGTGCCTGGAGTGAAAAATACAGTAGGCAGATATCTATACACAGTACATGAAAAGATGGGAGTTGCCTTGCCAAGTGTGTGTGGGGGGGGGAGGGGTCAAGTCTAACAAGACAATTCAATTAAAGTGGGATATTATCAAAAGGAGGAAAAATCACTTTTGTACTGGTAATCAAGGTGGCCCATAAACAGTTGACAAGAAGGTATGAGTAACTGTAGGGGAAAATTAGCATGGGGAAATTAGTTTTTAGTTTTTGTAGTGACCCATCCACTCCCAGTCTTTATTCAGGCCTAATGCGATGGTGTCCAGTTTGCAAATTAATTCCAGTTCCGTAGTTTCTCATTGGAGTCTGTTTTTGAAGTTTCTTTTTGTTGAAGAATTGCCACTTTTAAGTCTGTTTATTGAGTGTCCAGGGAGGCTGAAGTGTTCTCCAACTGGTTTTTGCTGATACAGACTAACACGGCTACCACTCTGAAACCTGTCACACATGACGTAGGTGGCTAAACGCCTATCTTCTCCCTCCCTTCCCCCTTCCCCCCATGCCCCAGCTCTTGGATCACTAGCAGAGACAAGTGCCTCCCTACAGCCCAGGTTTAGGTGCCTATCTCCAAGGGAGAGGCAGGGCTTAGGACATGGCCCTGCTGTCCGCATCTTCCACTGGCTAGCTTAGGTGGCTCCCTGTCCAATGTGCTGACTTTGTGGATTGATTTCTAGTGTGTCTCTCTCCCCGTTCATTGTATATGGAGCCTAGGTGCCCAGCTCAGGCCTTGTGACTGTGACTTTCTAGGTGCCTATGTCCCTTTGTGAATTCAGGCCTTACTTCCCACAAACCTTTGTTTTGAAGAATGAGGCAGTATCAGTTTGCCAGAGGATCCAGTACTGGCTTGATAATCAGGGGATCAGTATTCAAGGTCTGTGCGTCTCCCAACTGCTGGGATAGGGTGGTGGTAGTGGGTAGGAGTGGAAATCAAGAGAATAGATAACACTGACATGGGGAGGCATGGGAGGGAAAGGAACAGGTACTAAAATGTGTGAGACACAACAGCAGGTTGGAGTGAGAAGGAAAGGGTGTTTGTGAGGTGCACAAAGGCTGCAGGGGATGTGTTCAGGGTTCAGGGTTTGTCTGAGGAGAAGCTGGTGGCTACATATTTGCAGCACCTTGCTCAGACAAGCTAACCTGGCAAGCACCTTCTCATTGAATGAATGGTTAAGGCAGTGGCAATATAATCTTCCCTTGCCAATAAGCCTCATCTCTAATTTTAGAGAGACAAGAGCTGTTAAATTTTCATGTTTGTTCAAGCCTGAGTTCAATGGCTACTAGCAACTGTCAAGCAATTGTTCCCTATCCCATTACCTTCTGATTCCGCCTCAGATACGTACAGGGCCGGCTTTAAGCCGATTCGGCCGATTCCCCGGAATGGGGCCCTGCAACGTCCAGGGCTGCCGGTGGAGCGGGGGGGGGGGGGGGAAAAAGTCATGTCCTGCTTCTCCCTCCTCCCTCCAGCGCTTGCGCCACCATACAGCTGATCAGCACAAGCCTGGGAGGGAGGGGTGAGGAGGAGGAATGCGGTGTGCTTGGGGAAGACGCGGGGCCAGGGCTGGGATTTGGGGAGGAATCCAATGGGGCAGGGAGGGGGCAGAGTCGAGGCGGGGCCGGGGCGGAGTTGGGGTGAGGGGGGGTGCGAGACAATTCATGTCCTGGCGTGGGGCCCTGCATCTGCTAAAGCCGGCCCTGGATACGTAGTACATAGTCACAAGTTGTGTGTAACAGTCTGGACCCTTATGTTTACCACTTTGTATGAAATGTATCCTAGTCTGGTAAAAGTAGGCCTTGAGAGGTATCCTTTGCTGTTCATTATTGTCTTGGTAAAGTGTGTGACAACACTGGATGTAAAGTGATAAGATTCTAGTGCATGACACTGCTGGGACATGCTCCAAGTTTAGAAAAGCAGGTACAAACCAGTTCCTCAGAGACAAAAGGCAAACTGATGCCTCTGCCAGGTGTCAACATAATCAAATGAAAAAAGAACAGGAGTACTTGTGGCACCTTAGAGACTACAAACAAATTTATATTGAGCGAAGAAGTGGGCTGTAGCCCACGAAAGCTTATGCTCAAATAAATTTGTTAGTCTCTAAGGTGCCACAAGTACTCCTGCTCTTTTTGTGGATACAGACTAACATGGCTGCTACTCTGAAACCTGTCATAATCAAATCGACCATCATCTGGGTAAGGGGCCATTCTTTAGCAGGAAGAAGGGTGTGAGTGAGAAATTTACATCTTGGCAAAGGAACAGCTGGGGGTTCCCATGCAAACAGACTTTGTCTCCTGAACTGCAGCTGGAGATGATTTTCAAAGAGGAAAATAAGTGTAAGGGGTGAGAACAGAAGACACACATTCTCTCCATTTTTTCTGTGCACAACATCCACAACACCTGAAAGACAAGGAAAGGAGCATTGGACTGAGAGGGGTCCTGGCTGCATCCAGCCAATAAGACTGCAAAACTAGGCAGTGAGAGAGACCTTTGCTTTGAATTCATTTAGCTTGTTAAGTTAGGTTTTAGTTGTTTTACCTTTATTTACTTGTAACCAAATTCTGACTTTTAGGCCTCATTACTTGTAATCACTTAATCAATCTTTTTGTAGTTAATGAACTTGTTTTATTTTATCTAAACCAGTGTGTTTGGATTGAAGTGTTTGGGAACCTCCATTTGAGACAACAGGGATTATGCATGACATTTTCTATTAATAAAATGATCGACATTCTATGAACTTAGATTGTCTAGGAGGATACTGGGTCGGGGCAGCAGGTTTGTATAATAGTTGGTTGTGCCCAGAATGGGTCTAAGCCCTCCCCTCTCCACCGTGTGTGTGTGTGTGTGTGTGTGTGTGTGTGTGTGTGTGTGTGTGTGTGTGTGTGTGTGTGTGTGTGTAAAAAATGGACTGGAAACAGGAAGCCTTTACAATATCCCTTTATTGCACAATATCACTATCATAAGAAAAAATTATTTAACTAAGAATATCAACTTTATTAATACTCTTGAATACGGAAACAACCAAGCACTCTTGAATCAATAACCCTCAAAAGCAAATACTTTCTAATATTAAAACAAATATAGCCCCTTCTTTTGCGATGTTCTTCAGGAGGTAGCAAACACTTTTTGTCATTGTTTGCTTCTTGAAATGAAGTCATCCAGGATACTTGCAATGTCCAATTCAGAGGTAGAGTTCTTATGAATGTGCAGAAATGCCAAGTGATTTAGACGTTCTTGGCCCATTATTCGCAAATAATTTTTCAGTCTGCGCAGGCAATTGAATGATCGCTCAGCAGTGCAGGTTGTAGTTGGAATTGTGTAGAATAATTTCAGGAGAATTGGAACTTTTGACAATATGTCACTCAAGCCTTCGTTTTGTTTCAGAAATTGCTTCACTTGGCTCACCGAGTTAAGCTGGTAATTTCTCGACCTGCAAATATCACTCAACATTTCTAAATGAAGAAATAGCCTCTCCATGTTAATATCACCATGGAAAGCTTCACTTATTGGGACAATGTCCTGTTTCAAGCCATTTGCTGCAACAGTTATATGCTTCTCCAATTTTACTGCGAATGGAAAGCTTTTCTGTTGAAAACCTCTTATTCAATGGCAACTTTGCAACATCAATGATCCTGACATAGTTTTGATGAAAAAACTCTTTGGGGTCACTGAAGGTGTGAGGAAGGCTTCCATGGTTGAGCCATCTCAGTGGCTTGCGTTTTTTCTCGGGAGCGTAGGATCATCTAAATAAAGATTTCTTGCCTTCTCTACTGTTGTTTCCCAGAAGTGATTGTATGATGAGTCAGTGCACATCCTGCTCAACACCTTGTGCAACAGGCCAACTTTCTTCATAACGCTTGCCAATGACCTGTTTGGGCTTTGAATTTTTGCATTAGCTTCTGATACAGACCCCATGGCTTTCACCAGAACTGTTAGTGTAACGTAAGTTGAAAAAGATTGAAGTTGCTTCGAGAATCCACTATATTTTGAGCCAAATTCATGGGAAGAGTAACTAAATTCATCCAGGCAGTTCATCATAGCCTCATAGTTGTGGAGCAGTGATTTATGCTACCGATCCTTAGTGTCCATCTTGGTGGGCACAATGGTTGTAAAGAAGGCTCCCCTTCACTCTGAAACTCTGAATGCTGCCATACGCTTTGGTGACTCCCTGAAGGCCTTGATGAGATCTTTCACCATCGAAAACCTATAACGACACTCTCTTGAATATTATGCAGGGCATTCTGTGAGGCACGGTTATGGGAATGTGCAGTACAGTGCACAAATGCCATTCTCGGCTTTCGATCCTTCACTCTGACTTGGACCCCAGTAAATTTGCCACACATTACTGGCTCCATCGTAACACTGCTGCCGGCAATTGGAGAAGGGCAAATCACACCTGAGAAGCGTATCTTCCACAATTTTGAAAAGAGAAGCAGCATCCATTGT
The DNA here is from genome assembly GCF_011386835.1 of Chrysemys picta bellii. Taxonomy (NCBI): domain Eukaryota; kingdom Metazoa; phylum Chordata; order Testudines; family Emydidae; genus Chrysemys; species Chrysemys picta. The sequence goes on along the minus strand of NC_088801.1, from coordinate 60,413,989 downwards.
GTCAGTTTGGTAAAACCCAATAAACTCCTCAAATCTCCCAGTCTTCACTAGAAAAGAACCTTAAAGAAAAACTTACTAGTTCTATTCTTGACAACTTGGTAGTCTCATCCATTACAATGGCATAAAACTTTAAAGCCTTTATCTTTTGCACAATTTGTCTTAGTGCCATCATTGCCATGCTATATAATATTTTATTAATAACCTCATGTGACAGCCACTTGTATTTTGTACGACTAAGCCACTGTCTCAGTTCCTCTGAATCTGTCCTGTGTAGCAACAAAACCTGCATCAAATTTGAATCACTCTCATTATGTCCATGTCATGCTATTTCTTGTTGAGCTACGCATTGAACACTGTTTAAAAAAAAGTTTGTGCGATGCATTCCTAGTTGATTGTGATTCTTTTCTGTAACTGGGCGACATTATTGCAGAAACATTTACCTGCAATTGCAGAGCAGGATACTTCATTACCACTTCCTTGTGGCAGGAGGATTTTTCGTGTGATGTAAAACTATGCAATGCATGTCTCCAATCTTGAAATCCGGACGAAATAAACGTTGGTTCGGCCTTTGTAGAAAATATTAAGATCCGTTCTTGCAGACTGAGCAAAAAACTCTGTCTAATTCGTTATTGTACTCCAACCACGTAAATCTTGAGAGCCAAGAATGCTGAAAATTCCTTTTCTTATCTTGTAGATTTGCCACATCTTTCTTTTGTATAACTTCAGTTTGCAAGCTGGGTGTCGAACTCAGGCTGTCACTTGATGAACTACCCTTTTCTTTTTCTCTGGGTAATTTTATTAAGAATTTATCCATTGTTGATTATTACGGGTCCTACAAATCAAGAATTTGTTGATGGGATAAAACGAAGCTACAACGCCCCGGTGCCACAAGATTACAAGGGCCAATTAAAAGTGGAAAGTCAGAAGCAGCACTCACCTGCTTCAATAAGTTTATATTTTGTTGTACCCATATACAACCAATTATATACTTTAAAGGGTGTAAAATAATCAAGTATTGTGCTAAAGACGATCATACCCCAAATTGACCGCCAAATTTTAAGTTGTGTGTTTTTTCCCTCAGGTGAGGGCTCTCGGGGCTGGGGATGAGGGATTCACAGTGCAGGAGAGGGCTCAGGGCTGGAGCTGAGGGTTGGGATGCAGGGCGTGAGGTCGCTGGCTGAAGGTACAGACTCTGGTGTGGGGCAGGGCTGAGGAAGAGGAGCTTCGGGTGCAGACTCCCCCCCCCCGCCCCGCAACCCTCTCCCCGCTGGCAGCAGCAAGCTCCAGGGGAGGGAACCCCCTCCCCCCTGACTGCACCCTCACCTCACACCATTGTCACTGCACGTGCTCCTAAAGCCCCTCTCAGGTCCAGGAAGCCCCCTCACCTCCCCTATGGTGGGTGCCGAGGGGGGGGTTGGGGTCTGCCATCACATGCGGCCTCCTCCCCTGCTGCAGCCTGCTGCCCCTCACCTAGCGTCACAGGGGATGGGGCTGCCCCTTGCCCAGGGTGGGGCAGGAGCGGTGACTGCGGGAGGGGGGGCGCAGAGTGTCACAACACTCACCCTAGACCCAACTGCTCAGGTCCAGGAAGCCCCCTCGCCTCCCCTGTGGTGGGTGGGTGCTGAGGGGGGGAAGGGACTGCCATCACATGTGGCCTCCTCCCCTGCTGCAGCCTGCTGCCCCTCACCTAGCGTCACAGGGGATGGGGCTGCCCGTTGCCCACCGTGGGGCAGGAGCAGTGGCTGCGGGCTGAGGTGGGGAGTGCAGATCACAGGGTCAGACACTCACCAAAGCCCCAGCAGCTGCTCAGGTGAGTGAGGTCCAGACGTCTCCCGGCCGGAAGCCCCGTTGGCATTGCCTCCCGGTGTGTGCTGGGGAGGGGAGGGCAGGGCTGCCAATCATGTGTGTGCCTCCTCCCCCTCCTCAGGTGCAGCAGCAGCCAGCTGCCTCAGCCTGCCGCCGGCACCGCTCTGGTGTTGTAGCCTAGCCTTAGACAGCAGCAGCCGGCAGCGCAGGCGAGGGAGAGCAGCACGGAGCACCAGGCAGCCGCCTGCTTTCAATCAGGCAGGGATGCTCCAGGGCCGCAGGGGGCAGCGCGTGGGTGTGGGGGCTGGGGAATGCTCCAGGCAGGGCCGGGGGACAGACCCGGCTCCAAACATTGGTGGAGCCGGGCCCCCGGACCCTGAATATTCCTGGAGCCCAGGCACCATGGGCCCATATAACTCGCTGCCCCTGTACTGGGTGTCCTAGGAACAGACATAAGCCCTGGTATCAGAGGCCTGGTATGAGGCAGGACCTGCTCACAGAATCTGGCAAGAACAGGGCTGATATTGCAGAAATACACATTCCTAAGAAGTGCTAAGCACAAAGTACTCACGCAAACAAATCCCAATATCATCTGGTATGGGAACATCCTGATATCAAGGATGGTACAAAAACATTCCCCAAGGATAACAAGAACACACTGACCCCTCCTAAAAGATAAGGATGACAGTACATAATAGAGATGTTTTAATTGAACCAACATGTACAAGGTGATAACTAGCCACAGCAGGCGGCAGTAACTATGTCCGAGCCTGTACGTAATTTGTTTGTATCAGGGTATAAAGATGTATCTCAGAGGGAGTATCTTTGCCCAGCTGAGGGGGAATGGAAAGTCCCGCCATTCACTTGAGCTACGTTTATTATCACAGGCATACATGTCTTAGGATCCTTGTAGAGTCTGCCAGGTGCTATTGCCATGCTATGTCGACAATAAACCTGGCCTGGTGCCTTCATACCTTAACGGAGCTTGTGGTCATGGGGCAGTTCGCTCGAGGTCTGCCGTGCCAGCTGTCTGTGCAGAGCTGGGGCAGCACACACCCACACCCACCACCACCACCCCCGAACATCTAACCACCCTGGGCAGTACAGGAGACACATTTCCAGGGACAACTAAAATAATCCACACTGTAAGATAATTCAAGAGTGGCTGGCTAAAGCACTCATAATACAGCTTGGAGCGATTCACATGCTAGAGGCTGTGTGAGCAGACCAGGAGTGGTTGCTTTCACAGTGTAAAAGACACCCCAGATTGGAGAATTGAGGGACACAACTGTTCAACAGTCCAGATCATACCCCGGGTAACGTCAGTGTGTAATGCCAAAATAGGGTGACTAGACAGCAAGTATTAAAAATCAGGACGGGGGTGGGAGGTAATAGGCGCCTATATAACACACAGCTCCAAATATCGGGACTGTCCCTATAAAATTGGGACATCTGGTCACCCTATGCCAAAAAAATGAATTGACCTAGAAAAGTTTGAATCTATTTTTGATCTTACTTGAATCTTATTCAAATTTATGTAAAACACTTACCCTGCACATAATGCATGGTTACTGCCTTGTGCCATTGTATTTGCATCAGTGACCTGTGGTTCCCTTGTCATCTTTCTCTGTCAATTCACAGGAAAAGGTACAATTACCTACCTTGTTCTGATAATCTTGATACCGCATTTTCCTGTTGCACAAACATCATTTCAGGGTGAGTTGATCTAAAAGTTTAACCAGCTAAAAAGGAAACAATGTAAGTTCACTGCGTTTGTTTAAGTAATCTAGCACACCACAAGGGCCATCCATTCTAACTGCTGTTCCCTAAAGTCAGATGATAGCAGCAGGGTGGGAGAGGGAAGGGTTTGGAGGCAGTGGACCCTCACATTCCCTCAGAAACAAAATTGCTTGACTCCACACCCATTCTCATAGGACACCTATTTACTTACTTGGTGAACAATATTCAGAACAATCTATCTTAGGTTCTGACCTAGTCCCCGTAACCTTTAACAGTGTGTTAGTGAATTTATGCCCATTTCGCAGAGAAATGGGGTGACTTTCCCAAGGTCACACGGAAAGTTAGTTTGGCAGAGTAGGTCTCCTGGGTTCCAGACAGGTGCCCTGACAACTGGACCATCCTTCCCATTTGTAAAGGCTGTCAGTTTGGCACTACTAGAAACCAAAGTCCACTACTCAGGAAAAGTCAGGTACAACACTAGGTCCTTCACACAGCTCTTTTGATGTGCCTGAGCTATGGGCTGAAGAAACAATTTATAGGTTTCTAGCATGGCTCAGTCTGCTTACTCATTGAGTCCATGGCAGCTCTGCTGAAATGGCCAACATGTTAAAGCCAGTTTTAACTTTGGCTTTCTGCATCACGGTCACCTCTCCCCTTGAGAACTGGAGGGAGAGCACCCTTTGATGAAAGCAAATGAAGAGCCATCCTGAGGGCAAGACTGAGACTGTCTCTCACCATGTGTATGGGTTGCTGCATAACTTCACATAGTCATAGACTTTCAAAATTCCTTCCCTTGCTTCATGGTAAGAAGTAATCTACACCAACCCTCTACCAGGCACTGATTACTGTCCTAGCTAGTGTGTTGTGGTAAAAGCCAAGGCTCTTCCCAGCCTGCATCCACCTGCATGGAGACCAAAGCATCCACATGCTCTATAACCCCTGTCCACATGGAACAGCAATTGAATAACTTAGAGGGAGGGTCACTAGTCTGGCACCCCTCCCCACCTCCCAAGTGCATGTGTGAGAGGCATGCCATAAATGTTAGTTAACTATGGGGGGGCACTTAAATTCAATGATTGGGTCATTTTAAATGACAGTGTTTGATCCTGGCCCTTACTACTGCTAATGACACCTGGTAGAAGAGTTACAAAGTTGTCACCACCATATTAAGCTCCATCTGAAGTAGTGACTTGGGGCGCTTGAAGATTCCCTCTCCTCTTCTAATATCCAGCTTCATACTTGGACCTTAGGGATATTTTTAAAATTGAGCCCATAATATATACTCTCCTTTTGGAAGGAGTTTTAATGAGTCTGACAAGACACCAAGAGGAAAATGGTTAGGTAGTATGGACCAAGTCTTCCTTGCTTTACTCCCCCCGTCTTCCATTCCACTGTTTTCATAAGGGTCTTAAGAAAACTGAAATCTATGTACAGGTTTTAAATGTGAGGAAGACGCTGTGCTTGTACAGCTTGTGTACTGGGGGTACATTGTGCATCTCGGCATCTGGTGTTATAACTGGTCTCATAATACAGCTCCAATACTTGATATGTGACTTTGCCACTAGCCTTTGGCCTCTTAGAAGCTGTATCTGAGTGGTTTTCTCCATGTAGATATTCCAGAGTTGTGTCCAATTACATTTTGATAAAGGATGGGGAATGATTGCCTTCAGCACGCCATTTGTTCAATCAGGCATTTGTAATATACATCTTTCCAAGCGGACTGGATATGCCTGGAAAAGCTAGCACAAGAGCTGTCAGAGTATTGTGTTGCAGTTTCATGGTCAGTGAAGAGGCTAAAGAGTTTATGGGTAAATGTTATCTTGGTTTATAGCTTTTTCTCAGGGGATTGGCATAGTTACTTTTAGAGGCAACCAGCCTGGTTATGTCTACATTGCATTGTAAACCAGAGTCTGTGGGACCCAGGCTTATGGTCTCAGTGTTTCCTAGTCCATGCTTGAGCATCAACAGTGCACTGTAATCCTGGATTTACAATTGCTGGACCTGGGCCTCACAGCCATGTTAATATATCCATACTGCACTATGCAGATCTTCTGACTTATGCCTGGGGCTTGAGATGCATCCACACTTCAAAATAACAGGGGTTGGACCCACATCCTGAATCAAACAGATTTGTGTGTGGCCTGTAGGGAGACTTGAGCTCAAACCTGACTCTGACCCCATGTTTATAATGCAGACACTACTATACTTTCACATTTTTAGGTTTCTTTAATTTTTAGCCTTAAAATTTATTTGCTTTCAGGTCTGACTATTTTTATCAGTAGAAAGTATTTAAGATTTTTTTTTTCTGATACCTCTTCCCAGCCTTAACTCTAGCTTGACAAAGATTTTGTTTTAAAATGTCTGACCTACAGTGGAAGGCGGAGTAGTATATCTTACTCAGTTCTTCAGCTCCTCTTAGCACTAGGAATGGGGGCAGCCACAGACCACTGCAGGAGCTCAGAGCCAGGAGAAGGCAGGAAGCAGAGAAACCTGTGGAGCTTAGAAACTCTTGCCTGGTCCTTGTTTCCCTGCCAGCAATACCTTCTTCCCACCTTCCCCCCCAGATTCCAGAACTTGATTCCTCCTCTCCTTCCCAGTTTCCTCTGGCTTCTGTTGCCACAGGGTCTGAAGTCTTTAGTCACTTAGTGAATTGCTCACCCAGCTCTTTGGTTTCTATCAGCTGTGGCTCCTGTAGACTTTCAAAACTCCACTGGGAGGCAAATCTGGAACTGGCTGAAAGAATCAGGGTATGAAACCCAAGGAGGCAGATGATTTAGAGAGGTCAGCTGGAGAGTCAGCAAATATCTACTAAGGCTAGAAGAAGTTTACATTTGGTTATACAAGGAAAGTCTTAGAAGGCTTATATAGCCCTATGAAGTCTTCCCAGTCTGAAGGTTAGCTCGAACATCGTTTCTTGCCCAGATCCCCTACGGGAGTCCCTATTCCTGGGCAAGCTTGCTCCTGGGGGACTTTCTGGATCTAATTACCTCCAGTCCCTAGCACTAGTGCTCAAGTCCAGCTACTGGGCACTGCTGGAGAACAAACATCTAAAGCCCCTCTGAGGGCTGTAGTGTCCGTCTGCCCTAAACAATGTGTGTGCGGGGGGGAACAGACAGATGAACACTTCTATATCTTAGATTCATTCTGTGCAGATCAAAAGCTTCATGTGCTTATGTAAAATCTTCCTTTCAAGAGTGTTTGGGTTTTTTTTCTTTTGTAAAAAAAAAAAAAAAAAAAGGCAACTTAGTTTCTATAGTTTCAATTCCTGGAAGCTGTGTGGTTAATCGCTCATTTTAATATGTCTACTTTTATCTTACTAATACTGAAGTTAATGCCATCAATCTATAGCTAGCCTTTCAATCTTGATAAAAGATCCTGATCTAATTGCTTCAGTGAAGATGGGACTTGCTGGTGCTGCTAATCTTGATCCTGAGTTGTCTGAAGAGCTGTCTGGGCTTATTGAGAAAGAGAATACTGGCAAAAGTGGCTTGACTGCTTTGAACGTACATAGGGTGATGGCACTTTCTGCTCTCTGTGTGCTCAAAGTTATAGCCACATAGGGTATGTCTACACTGGAAAGAAAAATCTGTAGCATCAAATCTCAGAGCCTGGCTCTATTGATTCGGGCTTGGACTGCAGAGCTAAAATTGGCAGTGTAGACATCCTTGCTTGATCTGTTTAACCTGGCGAGGGGAGAGGGTATCGGACTCTGGCCTCCAGCCCTAAAAGGAATGTCTACACTACTATTTTGAGCCCTGAGACTCTGAGCCACAAGTTTTTCTTTACAGTGTAGACGTACCCTTACTCTACAGACAAATGTACTTCCTCTATTTCTTATGCCATTAGCACAGAATCATAGATATTACTCCTGGGGGAATTCTGCACACATGAAGAATGCATGTCCCCCACAGATTTCTTTGCTTCCCTGCAGAAAAATGACTTTCTGATAGGGAAGCCAAAGAGCAGTCATGTGCCTCTCCCCAGCCATGCAGCCATGTTGTTTTGGGCACCCAGAGCAGCCAGCAGAGAGGTAAATCACTGTGAGCGGGGCTGGGGATGCCCCGGCCAATGGATCCTACACTGTGATGGGCTCATCTCCTCTTCTCCCACAAGGAGCAGCCAGGGCCGGGTCAGACTCACCCCCTGAAACCTCTCCCAGTTGCAGGAAGCTCTGCACCACCTTCCCTGCCTGCTTCCTGCCCCCATCATGCCTCAGCCACAGGAGGAGGGCTCACTGTATGGGGAGCTGCTCCCTCATCCACCCAACCCTCATGCATCTGGACCTATTGCACCCAGACAACCCCCCGATGAGCCTCCCACACTCAATCCCCTCCACACCCCAATAAGCACCAGCCCTTTGCCCCTAGACCACGCTGATGAGCCCCCTGCACTGGGACCCCCACCCGACTGAGCCTAAGCCAGCTGCACCCAGACCCCCACCCCAATGAGCCCTACTCCCCCAGCACCCAGACTCGCTCTGCTGAGTCCCAACCACCTTCACCTAGACCCCTCCCCACCGAGCCACCTGAACCCAGATTGCCCCACACAGAACCATCTCACCCCACACTTGGATCCCCCCACACTAAGTCCCTCCACACTTGGATCCTGCCAGGCTGAGCATGCCTGCCCACACCTGGCGCAGAGGGGCAAGGGTCGAGGGGTTTCTGGGGCAGGCCCAGCCCTTGCACTGTGTCAGGGTTGGATGCAGCCTCACTGCCAAGTCCATGGCCTGTGGGAGGAGGGACTTCAGGGTGACTTCCCACCTCCATGAAGCTAGAGCTGGAGCCTCCACATTTATTTATTGACAAATAAAATGTGCAGCATTTTTTTAATATATTGTGCACAAAATTGTTATTATTTATTATTTATTTTTTGGCGCAGTATTCCCTTAGGAGTAAGACATAGAAGGGACATTTGAGATCATTAAGTCAAGCCCCCTGCACTGAGGCAGGACCAAGTAAACCAAGACCATCCCTAACAGGTGTTTGTCCAGCCTGTTTTTAAAAACTTCTCATATTGGGGATTCTACAACCTCCCTTGAAAGCCTATTCCAGAACTTAACTACCACTAATTAACAAGTTTTTCCTAACATCTAATCATTTGTCCTGTCTTCACTGGACATGGAGGACAATTGAGCACCATCTTCTTTATAAGGGCCCTGAACATATTTGAAGACTGTTATCAGGTCTCTCCTACCTCCCCTCAAAACTAAACATGAGCAATTTTTAACCTTTTCTCATCTGTCAGGTTTTCTAAACCTTTTATCATTTTTGTTGCTCTCCTCTGGACTCTCTCCCATTTGTCCACATTTTCTAAAATGTGGGCCTCAGAACTGGACACTATACTCCAACTGAGGCCTCACCAGTGCCAAGTGGAGCAGAACAATTACCTCCCTATCCTACATACAACACTCCTGTTAATAAACACTGACTGATATTAGCTTTTCACATATTCAATTTGTGACCCACTATAACCTTCAGACCCTCTTTGGCTGTACTACCACCTCACCAGTTATTCCCCATTTTGCATTTGTGCATTTAATTTTTTCCTTCCTAAGTGAAGTACTTTGCACTTGTCTTTTATTGAATTTCAGCTTGTTGATTTCAGACCAATTCTCCAATTTGTCAAGGTCATTTTGAATTTTGATCCTGTCCTGCAAAGTGCTTGTAACCCCTCCCAACTTGGTGTCGTATGTAAATTTTATAAGCATACTCTCCACTTCATTATCCAAGTCATTAATGAAAATATTCAAGGACTGGCCTTTGTGGGGTGCCATTAGATATGCCTTCCCAGTTAAATAGTGAACCACTGATAACTACTCGTTTGAATAAGGTATTTCAACCATTTGTGCACCCACCATATAGTAATTTCATCTAAACCACATTTCCCACATGACGTTCTCATAAGCAAACTAGGGACTCCAGTGCTTAATTTGTGCTGGGCTTTCCAGGACTGAGCCCCCACACTTTTAGGCTTGGCAGTTCATAGTCCCAGCACCTCTGGGCTTGCCGTGTCGGTTATGAAAATAAAAATATTTGCTTGAGCCCCAGCATCTGTTTTACTATAAAATTAAGCACTAAGGGTCTCTCTCAAAAGCCTTACTCAAATCAAGATATATCATGTCTACTGCTTCCCCCTTATCAACTCAGCCAGTAACACTGTCAAAGAAGGAAATTAGTCTGGTTTGGCATGATTTGCTCTTGACAAATTCCATGCTGGCTGTTCCTTTTTATAAGCTTATTATTCTCTAAGTGCTTACAAATTGATTGTTTAAGTATATTTACAGGTATTGAAGTTAGGCTGGGTGGTCTATAATTCTCTGGGTCCAGTCTTTGCTCCTCTTCTTAAAGATAGGTACTATGCTTGCCCTTCTCTAGTCCTCTGGATCTTCACCCATTCTCCATGAGTTTTTGAAGATAATTGCTAATGATTCTGAGATTACTTCAGCTAGTTCGTTAAGTACCCTAGGATGAATTTCATCAGGCCCTGCTGACTTGAATACCTCTAACTTATCTAAATATTCTTTAACTTGTTCTTTCCCTATATTGTCTTGTGTTCCTTTGCCCTTGTTAATATTGACTATCTAGTCACCATTAACCTTTTTAGTGGACATTGACACAAACTAGGCATTAAACACCTCAGCCTTCTTGATGTCATCAGTTATTAGCTCTCCTTCCCCACTCAGTAGAGGACCTACACTTTCCTTCATCTTTCTGTTGCTCCTAATGTGTTTAATGACTCTCTTCTAATAGCCTTTTATGTCCCTTGCTAGGTGTACCCCATTTTGTGCCTTAGCCTTTCTGATTTTTGTCCCTATATGCTTGTTGCTGTACTCCTCTTTGCCAATTCATCCATTTTTCTACCTTTTGTTGGATTCTGTGACAGGAGTTCCAAGTCAGGAGCTGACTTGGTAACTTGTCACTCAAATCCTCACCAGTATAGGTTAATTTGGATCTAAGTGGAAGACAAGCCAACCAGCGGAAGAGCTAATTAGAGGGAGAAGCAACCCCAGCAGCTCAGAGCAGATAGAGAGGAAGCTATCCCTGGAAAAGCGGGTGCAGAGCCTGAAGGGAGGCAGAGCCAGTTGCTGCTAGTATTGCTCTCTTTCTCCCAGAAGTAAGAGGGGAGCTGACTGGGACTTCTATATGTGTAAATAATTCCACAGGCAGGAGTCTGACAGAACACTAGAATAAAGCAAAGTGGTGGTGAAAGTGGCCTATAGTGAGTGTGGTCTGAATCTAAGGCCATGTCTACGCTACCAGCTAAATCTGCACTGCTGCGATCGATGCAGCAGTGTCGATTTAGTGGGTCTGGTGAAGACACGGTAAGTCGATAGGAGATCACTCTTCCGTTGACATACCATGATGAAGACACCACTGTAAGTCAACCTAAGATAGGTCGACTTCAATTATGTAACTGAAGTAGAGTAACTTAGATTGACTTACAATGTTAGTGTAGACCAGCCCTGAGGTGAGAGAGGCTCACAGGGGAATGACATGCCATGACAGATTGCTTTTTGATTTTTCAGGTCACTAAAAAGTTGATGGAGCCATATTGGCCTCTTACTATACTATTCTTCTGTTTTTCCTTCTCATCAGGATAGTTGGCAGTTGTTGTTCCTTGAATATTGTCACCTTAAGAAACTGCCAGCTGTCTTAAATTCCTTTATCCCTTAGATTCTCTTCCCATAGGAGCTTACCTACCAGTTCTGAGTTTTAATCTGCTTTTTTGAAGTCCATGGTCCTTATTCTGCTCTTCTTGTGCCTTCTTTTCCTTAGGCCTTGGCTACACTTACCAGCTAGTTCGACGGCTGGAAATCGAAGTTCTGGGTTCGACTTATCGCGTCTAGTCTGGACGCGATAAGTCGAACCCGGAAGTGCTTGCCGTCAACTGCGGTACTCCAGCTCGGCGAGAGGAGTACCGCGGAGTCGACGGGGGAGCCTGCCTGCCGAGTGTGGACCAAGGTAAGTTCGAACTAAGGTACTTCGACTTCAGCTACGTTATTCACGTAGCTGAAGTTGCGTACCTTAGTTCGAATTAGGGGGGTAGTGTAGACCAAACCTTAGAATCACAAAATCTATCACTTCATGATCACTTTCACCCAAATTGGCTTCCACCTTCAGATTCCTCTCTGTTGGTCAGAATCAAATGACTGACCCTCTGGTTACTTCCCCCACTTTCTGAAACAAAAAGTTGTCCCCAATACATTCTAAGAACTCATTGGACATTTGCATGGCAGGGCCACTGGTAGAATCAGTTAGTTGTTTTTTCTTCTGGCTCTGTTAGCAGAATTGTTAGTCAAGGGCCTGGCACTGCAAACGCACTCATATTATTCTTATAAAGCTAGTCAAAAAATTTCCAGGTCAAATGTTTTTCTGTTAGAAAATGCTATTTTGTTGAAAGTGAAACTTTTCATGGGAACATGTCAATTCCAATGAAACCATTTTTCACATTTTTTGAACAGAAAATTTCAATTTTTAATTTGAAAACTTTTGTTTCAATTTTTGATTTTATATTTTATAATTTGTATAATTTTTATTTTCTATTTAAATATAAAAGACTGAAATAAGGAAACATATTTAAGTAAACATTTTTATTTTATCAAAACAAACTACTTTGACCCGAAACAAAAATGCTTTCAAAATTTGTTTTTGCAGGGAATTTCAAACATTTTTTTTTCATTTTTGTTCTGATTCAGAATGAAAACAAAACTTGAAATTGCAGAATTTTCTGCAAAAATGGAAATTCCAGTTCCTGCACAGCTCTAATGATCATTATTTGTCATTTGTTTTGTGCATTTCCTCAATAAGCCATTAACAGTGTTTGGCCTTTTTACTGTTGTACCTCAAAGGCTGCTTGTGGGTGCTTTCAACTTCACATGTTTCAACATAGCCAAACTTCATAACTTCACATACGATGATAGCCCATACAATCCAATGAGATATTAAGGTCTAGCCGATCAAGACTTTTAGAATGATACCTCACAAGACATACTTTGTACAAAACATATCCTAATTACATGACAATGGTGAATATTGGGGTGTCAGGGTGTCACATCCATCTTCAGCTCCGTGGCAAATCCCCAGAAAAGATAATACAGATGAGGCCTACGTTTTTTTCTGTTCTGCTAAAACATCCCACCCCCCAGATGGTCCTGGGGGCAACTGCAGCCCTGATGGAACTGTACAGCCAGGGAACTAGGGTGGAGAGGGAGACATTGCTGAGGCACAGTGCTTCCACTCAGATTCTTTGGGTCTGTCCTAGCAAGGGTGGGATCCTACTGCCTTTTCCATAGAAGGGAAAATCCAGTGGATGGGACTATACATGGAGATATCTGTGGGAGTTTTGCTGTAGGAGTGCACGATTCATCCAATAGATTCTTCTGCTGGTGATCATGCATGAACCAAAAAGAGCCCAGCTTGACACTCTCTCTATTTTTGGGGGGGGCTCATTCCAATGAGTTGCCTCCTCCCCTGAGTTTCACTTTGGGTTTGTCTTTGCTCTAGAGTTAGCCCAGGTGGTCAGTACCCAAGTCAGCCTATCCTGACTGCGAGCAGGCACCCTGCAAAGCCCACCGGAGTTATTGTGTCCTCACAGGTGCTATACTCTCATGTGTATGTCATTAGGACTTTGGGGGCATATCCCAGGGCTCTCTGTGCTACAGTAAGCTGAGCCACTCTGATTCTTTCCCAGTGAATTGTGGGAGAACTCATCTACCCTTTCTGGGTACATGGGGGGGAAATTGTGGGAAGGCTGAGGAGGACTATCCACACTCAAGTGGCTTAGCCTATGTCCACACTGCAAAGTGGGTAGAGTACCAGCCCAAACGAAAGTGGAAGTTGGGTTCTAACCCATACCCAAAGTTGTGCCATCCAGCCTGGGTTGAAAGCACCACTAAGCTCCCATGAGCTGTTTTTTATGGGCGGATGTGAAGGGGGTTAGGGGCAACACCTGAGTAAGAGCTTAGGTTAACTCTGCAGTGAAGACACCCCCTGTGAGATGGGGATTTGAACCAATCATGGCTCTCAAAGCCAATCTAGTAGAAACTATATACAGTGCTTCACCAGGTGCTGTGTCCAAAGGGAAAGAAAAATGTGGGGACCGTGACATTTTCATGATTTAGATGTAACCTCATAACTTAGCCAAACTTGCTCTAAAGGTTCACAAACTTTAATGACATCTTCAGTAACCATGATCTGAGTCTCAGGTTTGTAACAAACCCCCTAAACCCATGGAGTTTCATGTAAATTGGGGGTTTGATCAAGACTGTCTGCACGGTTTCTGTGGTAAAGGAGAAGGCAAAAAACATCCCTTAAATCATAGATAGTCTAGAAACTTGGTGACCATATCCAGCGAGTAGTAGGTTTGCAGTATGTAGGTAGGGTTGCAGTAGGTAATAGTAGGAGTCTCCAGGAATTAAAAATTAATCTTTAATTAAAGATGATGTCATGTGATGAAACCTCCAGGAATACAGCCAACTAAAATTGGCAACCCTAGCTAGTAGGAGAAGAGAAAACAGAGGAAGTGCTTACTAAAAAAACCAAAAACTCAAAATGGTCCTGTGGCTATGGGACTATGAGGTTCTGCCTAATGACTAAATCAACATGACTAAGTTTCTAAATAAAAAATCTGCTGCATATTTTTCTTAATATTAGCTCTTATCACCACTCTTTGGCTGTGAGCTATATTGGCATGGAAGGGGAAATGTGCTATATTTACTGGAACATAGCTCAGGTCTGCGAATGGCTTCTTGGTTGGTTGGTCTTATTCTGACAAGAAGACATACATCTGATCTGCTATGTTCATTTAAGCAGGTGCTTCAGACGTAATTAAGGACCTCCTTTTTGACTAAACCAAAAAGAGTTGCACTCAGTGACCGATGCCCATTTAGAGTGGAGGAGATGCCTCTGTTTCCAGATAAAATTAAGAATGTGATTTCATTACATTGGGTGGAGGGTAGATAGGCTGTTTCCTCCTACCATAAGTTCTCGGTGGAAACTATGACTCGTAAGTTGCAACACAAAGTGGATTTTTCAGATACACCCATGTTTTCCAGTAAAGAACATATTTTTCTTTGAAAAAATGTGGGGGAAAAACTTCAGTTTGCTTCACTTGTGTCAGAGTCCTGGTGGAAGTGTGGTGTCTTTGAGCTTTTTGAAGCTTGCGGTAGGAAGTACTCAATGCTACTCATGAAAGAGAAACAAAGCTTGCTTAGCAAAGCTGACTCTTTGGGAAAGGAGTAATAGGTGGCAACATGTTAATCAACAGCAGCTCCAGTGCCCGGATACTGTTGCCCACTTATCACAAACTGGAATTAGAAGAAGCAAGTGTCAGTGGGCGGGATGGCCCTTAAGCAAGCCCAGATTAACCAATGTGCATTTGCACAGGGCCCCCATCTCAGGGGGCCCTGGACCACTGGTAGAAAACCAAAACCAAAACTGAGGGTACATCCACACTGGGGGAAAATACGCAGCAGTGAGTCTCCAAGCTTTCTCTCACTACAGTGCGTGCCCTCTCTTGTATGTATGGCATCTGCAGCACCTAGAGGGTTCAGGGGGCCTGGGGCAAAGCAATTTCGGGGGCCCCTTCCATAAAAAAAAGTTGCAAATCTATAGAATACTATATTCTCGTGGGGGCCCCTGTGGGGCCTGGGGCAAATTGTTGCACTTGCCCCCCTCCACGGGCAGCCCTGATCTGCAGAGCAACAGTCTATCGATGCAGTTGTACGTCCATAAGCCATTTCCAGGCCTCCTCTGTGACAGAGGCTGTCATCCAACTCACCTTTGAATCCATATTTGGGGCACTATGTTACATTGTGTTCCATGGTTTGGATGTTCTCACAGCAGTCACACAAGGTGGGATCTTTTTGATTCTCCTCCCCCCCCCCCCCCCCCCCCACACACACTTTTGTATCAACTAGCTGCGTCTTCTGTGGTTTGTTCAGAGGCAGTTATGAAGGAAACCACGACTAATGCCATCAAACCAGCAACTGAATGTTGATCGCTCTTTTGACTGGGAGGTCAACAATCTCCCCTCTTGGCCAGGTTTCAGAGCCCAGGCTCCAGCCAGAGTGGGAATGTCTACACTGCTGTTTTTAGCCCTGTAGCACAAGCCTGAGTCTGTTGACCTGGGCTCTGGGACTTGCTGCCCATGGTGTTTTGTTTTGGCAGAGTGGTGCTGCAAGCCAATGTGCTAGGTTACAATGCCACTTACCCAGACTTGGCCTGGATGTGGAGTGCAGAGCCAGAGGTGCGCTAGTGAGTGGCCAGGAAGGTCCCAGGGTGGTGGGTGATGAGGGGTTATGGGTGAGTTGTTGGTGGGCTATGGGGTTTGTGGGGAGTGATGGGGGACTGGGGGGAGGAGTTGGAGGTGAGTAGGGGATATGGGGGGGAGTTGTGAGGGGCATGGGCATGTTGTAGGGTGGTGGGGGCCAGGATTTGGGAGTAAGTGGGGGGGGGTGTATGTCGGAGCTACTGGGATGTGTGTTGGCAGGGGCGCTGGAACAATTTGTACAATGGGGGATGCTGAGAGCCATTGAACCAAACTGAAAACCCCGTCTATGATGGAAACCACTTCAAGCCAGGAGGTGCAGCAGCACCCCTAGTTCCAGCACCAGTGTGTGGGCACTGTCAGGATAATTGGGGGGCTCATGAAGGGTTGTGGGAGTATAAGTGGGATGGTAGGAGCATTCTGAGGTCTGTGTGTGGGAAGGGGTCTGTATGGGGCAGGGGTGCTTTGGGGGCTCCACTTCCCCTAACTTCCATAGTCTCTAGGCCTGCATCTAGGGGAGATAGTTTAGCCCCCACCGGTGACTGATCAGGTGCCCCTCAACTGGTGAGAGAAAAGACCAACAAGCAGCTCAATGAAAGGGAGGTGCCTGTTCGGACACTGTGGTGGGTCAGGGAACAGACCTGGAAGGGGGCTTGCTACCCTCGCTGGGTGAAAGAGCTGGCGGGGGATAAGAGCTGTGCGGGCAGCAGCAGAACCCCTCTGAGACAGAGGTCTTAGGAGTGGCCAGAGGGCAGAACCTGTTTACTTGATTGATGTTGAGCTGTGTTTGACTAATAAACACATCCCTGGGAAAAGGGACTGAAATATTGACATTGATGGGAGCATCACTGACACACTGGTGAGATGGTCTACCAGCTTGCATGATTGGGGAAACTGAGGCAGGGTCCTGGGGAGACCTTGTTACCCAGGGACTACCCCTCTATCTCGTGGTCTTCAATATCCACTTCTCTGCCCACAAGGGCAGTAGCTGATTTTCCACACTGAGCTGGGTATTGCAACATAACTCTGGATTACACACTTGTAAAATCCAGTCTCAGTGCACTGAACGGCCTTGCTCTCCATTGCATTCAGTCCAAAAGAAGTTTAACCCCCCAGAGAGAACAAACCTAAGTTATTTACAAAGGGAAAATGGTTGGTTTAAATAAATACATGGAGGAGTATTATATTCTGGAGCAATTCGGGGTGGCCAAGTGATTGAAGATCCCAATATCAACTGTTATGCTCAAGGATTTGACCTAGTAGGCATTGACCTGCTTTGGGGGCCACGCAGAGCCATAGCACCTCACGGGGGAGCATTTGGTTGCCTTGCCACTTGGGAAGGTGTGATGTACACCGCCATCCATAGACAGCGAGCTCAGGGGGGCAGGATCATGGCTCTAGTTTATCCCCACCTCTCTACCCCTTCGGAGATAGCTTGTGCCTCAACAGACCCCAATGCCACACTTAAGAGAATACAAGGACAGCCATTGTGCCTAGCCCCAGTGCAAAGGGGAGACACTCGCCCCCCTCCCACTTCCTTTCTTCTCTCCTATGTGGGCCATGCACAGTCTGGCCCTTAACTCTAATCTGAGAGACGTGGGTGCACAATACTGGCTGTTGCAAAATCTGCTGCTGCATGTGTGCAAGGATGCAGTGATTGGGGGGGCGGGGTTTCAAAATACACAGCATGCCGAAGTATTTCAGATTAGAATTGCTGGTTTGTGTGTCTAGAAATGCAGAGAACTGATGCAGGATTTACCGAGTGAAATATCTTCAATATTTCAAAGGTGGTTTTTTTTTAATGATTGTTTGCTCTGTGCTGCAGTTAAATGCTTCTCCTTGATCATCAGAGCTGATTTCTCTTTATTAAACCTTGATCTGCAGCCACATAAGATCTTATTACTCAGCGGCGGAGCTAACTAGCATAGAAATGTTCATTAGCTGAAGTTCCACTTCCCCACCCCCTTTTTCATATCTCCAGTGTGCTGATCTGCTCAATTCATTTTGCTGCAGGAGATGGCTGAGCCTCTCTTCCCCTCTAGTGAACTGAGCTCATAATCCTAAAGCATAAATACAAATCTCAAAATTTCATCTCCCAGGGAAATCTGAATTGAGAGAGAGATTTGGTATATTACTTGAAAAATGATGGCCTGGATAGCTCAGGGGACTGAGACGGGTACATAGAACCTTTCATCTCTATTGTCATCAGTTCCACTCTAACCCACCTCTGTGGTTTAGTCCCAATTCCCCAATGACCTCTACATGGGCAGCCCCTGGGAACTCTTGTGGATACAACTGAATTTTTTAAATAACCTGCCTAGATAGCCTATGGCTTTGCCACTTTTATTATTGTGGCAACTGCTCCATAGCAAGATACACAGACACATGCATGCTGAAATCTCTGTATATAAATCTGATTGCAAATAATAGTGTGATGATAGTTTTGGTTTAGATCCCAGTCGTGATTCCTTTGTTTGTTTCAATCTAGTTCCAGTCTGCTCTCCCCTACTCTTAAATACACATTGTAAGACCTTGATGGACAGGAAACCTGAGGGAAATTTAAGATGACTCAAACTTGAAGTTAATGAAAAGCATGTGCTAAGGAAATGTGGCCCCTAGCATTTGATCATGATGCTTCATCCCTGTTATAGATTAGCTGTAACATTTAGATCCTGAATCTCCGCCTTAAAAGGATGGGATTGTTCAGATTTCGGTCATAGGCTAGCCCATTATGAAGAAAAACTTGCAAAATTCAGATCCGGGTTTGGGTTTCAAGCCCTTTTGAAATTTGCAGGTGTTTAAATTGTGGGTGGGGTGGGGGGAAGCTCTTAGTATCTTTTATAAAATGCATCCTTTTGTATACATCTATTGTTAAACTTTTTACCAAACCAGCTATACAGTTACCGTGGCCAGTCTTCAAATCTTTCCAGTGTTTGCTTCATAGAACTGTAAGCAAGGACTGAATGAGCTCTCCCCTGACAGCCCGTGATGAGCTGGGGAGGGGAAAGGCTTCAGGACCAGACTGCATTTACATGAACACACTTACTCTGCCTAGGTATCCAGCAGACAGAGCTGTGTTGCCAAAGTGATCAATTTTGGCTGACGTTGGGTCACAAATCACTTGAGTATTGAATGCAGGGGTAATGAAATGTTATCCTTATTGTCTGAGTGAAGGGCAGCAGAACTGTACTTGCCTGACCTGATTGAGGGGGTCACCCTCAAGTGACCTGAACTTGCTAAGCAGGAGGTTCGGATGCCAGAACCCAGGGGGAGAGTGAGTTTTCCTGCCTGGTGGTGTGGGCTCTGCCTAAGCATCATAAATATCACTTGAGCTCCCCGTCTCCCATGTTTAAAGATAGAGCTGATTAGGCTCCACTGAGAGTCTCTTGTTTGAAGTGACCACTAGAGCTGAAATCACTGATAATCAGGTTTAAGTGCTTAGACCTGTTGTGGGGCAGCATTTCTGCATGGAAGAGACTGCCCTGCTTGCACTAGCAATGAGGTTCCCCCACTGAGAGCTGAAGAGTGGAACCTCAAGAGAGCGACTCACAGAGGTCACAGTAGAGAGGCAGGTGGCAGCAGAAGGTCACACTGTAGGGCCATCGGCGACGGAACAGATGGCGGTGCGGTGGAGCGCAGATTGGCACAATGGACGACAGCAGCAGAATGAATAACCGCGCAGCAGCAGGCGGCGACATGGAGTGAACAGCGGCAAATGAGAGCCGGTGGCAGTGGCAGCGAAGGCACTGCTTGATGTTTCTTCTTCCCTCCCATGTCAGGTGAGAAGTGAACTCATGTGAATGCACCTCTGAACTCTGGGTCTAGGTTCACCGGGGGAAGGAGACCAAAGCCCTGAGGTAAGTGGGGAAATGGGATCCTGGGAGGAAGCACAAGCAGGAGAGCGCAAGAGGGGAGGACTCCTGTCTCATGCTGAGAAAGAGGGACGATCATTGAGTTATCTTAAGTGCCTATACACAAATGCAAGAAGCCTGGGAAACAAGCAGGGAGAACTGGAAGTCCTGGCACAGTCAGGGAACTATGATGTGATTGGAATAACAGAGACTTGGTGGGATAACTCACATGACTGGAGTACTGTCATGGATGGATATAAACTGTTCAGGAAGGACAGGCAGGGCAGAAAAGGTGGGGGAGTTGCGTTGTATGTAAGAGAGGAGTATGACTGCTCAGAGCTCCGGTATGATACTGCAGAAAAACCTGAGAGTCTCTGGATAAAGTTGAGAAGTGGGAGCAACAAGGGTGATGTCGTGGTTGGAGTCTGCTATAGACCACCAGACCAGACGGATGAGGTGGACGAGGCTTTCTTCTGGCAACTAGCAGAAGTTGCTAGATCGCAGGCCCTGGTTCTCATGGGAGACTTTAATCACCCTGATATCTGCTGGGAGAGCAATACAGCGGTGCACAGGCAATCCAGGAAATTTTTGGAAAGCGTAGGGGACAATTTCCTGGTGCAAGTGCTGGAGGAACCAACTAGGGGCAAAGCTTTTCTTGACCTGCTGCTCACAAACAGGGAAGAACTAGTAGGGGAAGCAAAAGTGGATGGGAACCTGGGAGGCAGTGACCATGAGATGGTCGAGTTCAGGATCCTGACACAAGGAAGAAAGGAGAGCAGCAGAATATGGACCCTGGACTTCAGAAAAGCAGACTTTGACTCCCTCAGGGAACAGATGGGCAGGATCCCCTGGGAGAATAACATGAAGGGCAAAGGGGTCCAGGAGAGCTGGCTGTATTTTAAAGAATCCTTATTGAGGTTGCAGGAACAAACCATCCCGATGTGTAGAAAGAATAGTAAATATGGCAGGCGACCAGCTTGGCTAAACAGTGAAATCCTTGCTGATCTTAAACGCAAAAAAGAGGCTTATAAGAAGTGGAAGATTGGACAAATGACCAGGGAGGAGTATAAAAATATTGCTCAGGCGTGCAGGAGTGAAATCAGGAAGGCCAAATCACACTTGGAGTTGCAGTTAGCAAGAGATGTTAAGAGTAACAAGAAGGGTTTCTTCAGGTATGTTAGCAACAAGAAGAAAATCAAGGAAAGTGTGGGCCCCTTACTGAATGAGGGAGGCAACCTAGTGACCGAGGATATGGAAAAAGCTAATGTACTCAATGATTTTTTTGCCTCTGTCTTCACGCACAAGGTCAGCTCCCAGATTGCTGCACTGGGCAGTACAGCATGGGGAGAAGGTGACCAGCCCTCTGTGGAGAAAGAAGTGGTTCGGGACTATTTAGAAAAACTGGACGTGCACAAGTCCATGGGCCGGATGCGCTGCATCCGAGGGTGCTAAAGGAGTTGGCGGGTGAGATTGCAGAGCCATTAGCCATTATTTTTGAAAACTCATGGCGATCGGGGGAGGTCCCAGATGACTGGAAAAAGGCTAATGTAGTGCCCATCTTTAAAAAAGGGAAGAAGGAGGATCCGGGGAACTACAGGCCAGTCAGCCTCACCTCAGTCCCTGGAAAAATTATGGAGCAGGTCCTCAAGGAATCAATTATGAAACATTTAGAGGAAAGGAAAGTGATCAGGAACAGTCAGCATGGATTCACGAAGGGGAAGTCGTGCCTGACTAACCTAATTGCCTTCTATGATGAGATAACTGGCTCTGTGGATGAGGGGAAAGCAGTGGATGTGTTATTTCTTGACTTTAGCAAAGCTTTTGATACTGTCTCCCACAGTATTCTTGCCACCAAGTTAAAGAAGTATGGGCTGGATGAATGGACTGTAAGGTGGATAGAAAGCTGGCTAGATCGTCGGGCTCAACGGGTAGTGATCAATGGCTCCATGTCTAGTTGGCAGCCGGTTTCAAGTGGAGTGCCCCAAGGGTCGGTCCTGGGGCCGGTTTTGTTTAATATCTTTATTAATGATCTGGAGGATGGTGTGGACTGCACTCTCAGCAAGTTTGCAGATGACACTAAACTAGGAGGCGTGGTAGATACACTAGAGGGTAGGGATCGGATACAGAGGGACCTAGACAAATTAGAGGATTGGGCAGAAAAAAACCTGATGAGGTTCAACAAGGACAAGTGCAGAGTCCTGCACTTAGGACGGAAGAATCCCATGCACTGCTACAGACTAGGGACCGAATGGCTAGGTAGCAGTTCTGCTGAAAAGGACCTAGGGGTCACAGTGGACGAGAAGCTGGATATGAATCAACAGTGTGCTCTTGTTGCCAAGAAGGCTAACGGCATTTTGGGCTGTATAAGTAGGGGCATTGCCAGCAGATCGAGGAACGTGATCGTTCCCCTTTATTCGACATTGGTGAGGCCTCATCTGGAATACTGTGTCCAGTTTTGGGCCCCACACTACAAGAAGGATGTGGAAAAATTGGAAAGAGTCCAGCGGAGGGCAACAAAAATGATTAGGGGTCTGGAGCACATGACTTATGAGGAGAGGCTGAGAGAACTGGGATTGTTTAGTCTCCAGAAGAGAAGAATGAGGGGGGATTTGATAGCAGCCTTCAACTACCTGAAGGGGGGTTCCAAAGAGGATGGAGCTCGGCTGTTCTCAGTGGTGGCAGATGACAGAACAAGGAGCAATGGTCTCAAGTTGCGGTGGGGGAGGTCCAGGTTGGATATCAGGAAAAACTATTTCACTAGGAGGGTGGTGAAACACTGGAATGCGTTACCTAGGGAGGTGGTGGAGTCTCCTTCCTTGGAGGTTTTTAAGGCCCGGCTTGACAAAGCCCTGGCTGGGATGATTTAGCTGGGAATTGGTCCTGCTTTGAGCAGGGGGTTGGACTAGATGACCTCTGGAGGTCCCTTCCAACTCTGATATTCTATGATTCTATGATTCTATGATTCCACCAACCAAGGACAGCAGCTGTGAGTGGGATATGACAGGGAGAGGGGAGTGGCACGTTTGTTTGTTTGTTCTGGACTTTCACACCATAAGGTAAAACATGAAGGCAAAGGACCCTGCCCGATGTTCTCTGGAGTGGGAGTTTTGCTTATGGTCAGATGTATTCGAATCATGGTTGTGGTGTTTTCCCAAACTAATGCCAGGTTCCTTTCCTCTTTTTATTAAAAATGTTCTCTGCTATCCACAGACTCAGGGCTTGCGAGTGGGGAAGTATTGCCTCTTAGAGGCACCAAGAGGGGGTGGGTAATTTTCCCAGATTACTGTGTAACCCACACCCCTTCTGGGTGTGGTGTTCTGTTCCATCTAGTGGTGACGAGAGAGAGAGCAAGAGAGTTACAAGAGTCTGCTCTACAGCCTTAGCTAACAGCCAGTTGGCTTTTAGCTCATGCGGTACAGGCTCATCCAGTAAACTCCCAAGGTCGCAGGTTCAATCTCACCCGATGACCGGCATCTGTCAGCGTTACAACTGCATGGGGGCTAGAGCTGGTTCTGTGTTTTACTGTTAAGAGGGATCCCTCTACCCCGGATATTGACCCCAGCCCTTGTTGCTGCTGGCAGAAGGGTTACATAACACCACCTCTTTAGTAAGATTGAGTTCAGCCTAGTTTGCTTGCCAGTGCTAAATTTCCATTTCAAGTGTTTACTTACAACTAGGACACCGCATATTATCTAGGCCAGGGGTAGGCAACCTATGGCACGGGTGCCGAAGGCGGCACGCGAGCTGATTTTCAGTGGCACTCACACTGCCCGGGTCCTGGCCACCGGTCCGGGGGGTTCTGCATTTTAATTTAATTTTAAATGAAGCTTCTTAAACATTTTAAAAACCTTATTTACTTTCCATACAACAATAGTTTAGTTATCTATTATAGACTTATAGAAAGAGACCTTCTAAAAACTTTAAAATGTATTACTGGGACGCAAAACCTTAAATTAGAGTGAATAGATGAAGACTCAGCACACCACTTCTGAAAGGTTGCCGACCCCTGCTCTAGGCAATACTTAGCTAAAGGTATCTAGGGGAAGATGTAAAGGGCAACCCCTGTATCAACGTAGAGTTTAAATAATGGGGGTGGGGTTCTCAGTAAAAAGCAGGAATAAAAGCTTCTTTCTGACACTGGATCTTTAGTTCTTCTTTCATCATATACCATAAATGGAGTTGGGTTTTTAGCAGTGCTATTGTCCACTGAGGCAACTGCTGGAGAAGATTTCAACAAAATACTTTCCCAAACATATTTACAATTTAACAACTGAAGTCAAGAAGTATGGAACACAAGCCATTGTGGCTGTCAAGATGCTCAGATGTTTGTGTACATTATGCTGTATTTCTAATGAAATAGTGATGATCTATTGCTGGCTACACATGGAAAATTTCATGGCTGAGCCATTACAAACATTGAATCTATCTCCCCTTGTAAGTATTCTCACACTTCTTATCAAACTGTCTGTACTGAGCTATCTTGATTATCACTTCAAAAGTTTTTTTCTTCTTACTTAATTGGCCTCTCAGAGTTGGTAAGACAACTCCCACCTGTTCATGCTCTCTGTATGTGTGTATATATATCTCCTCAATATTTATTCCACTCTATATGCATCCGAAGAAGTGGACTGTAGCCCACGAAAGCTTATGCTCTAATAAATTTGTTAGTCTCTAAGGTGCCACAAGTACTCCTGTTCTTTTTGAGGATACAGACTAACACGGCTGCTACCCTGAAACCAGAAAATTTCAGCTTGATCCTGCTGGAATTTCAAACTAGGCTCTCAAATACGGTCCTTCTGGATGCTACTTAGGCATTACATATACAGCGCTCTGATCTGGAAGAGAATTCCAGAGTAGAGCCGGTTGAAATTTTTCATTCAAAACATTTTTTCAGCATCTTTTCCAAAACTAAACACTTTCACAGAAAGGCTTCCACTTTTTCCAAATTTTTGTTTTTCATAAAAACAAAATGTTAGCCTCCCACTTCCTTTTTTTTCTTTTTTTCTTTTTCTTTGGTTCCTTCTTGTCACTGAGTACAATCGAATGAGTTTTGTCTAGGGGATTATTTTCTCTCCATTTTTTCATTTTTCCTCTTGCCACTCTAATTTTTCAAAGCTTCCTCAGCTGTGGAAAAGTTAGTGGCAGAAGGAAAATTGGCCCGGTTTCATTGTATTGCACACACAGGAAAAAAGGGGGAAGTGTGTGTGTCTGTGGGAGGGAAACCAAAAATTCAAAACATTTCCAAAAATACTTTGAATTTTTTCATGTAATAACAAAAATTGTTCCTTTTCAAACTCAGTAAAATGGAAACCACTTCAAAATTCCGAAACACGTTTGTAATCTCTCAACATATTTTGACCATCTCTACTCCTTAGTCCATGTGTTTTTTGACTGAGACCCTCTGTGGGGATTGTCATGATTACCAGGCAAGATTCACCATTGGGATTCTCAGCAACTGCACCCCAACATGTCTGATCTCAGTCTTTCAGCTCTCATGTGTGTGTGGGGGGGGGGGGGGGGCGGAGAGAATTCTGCAATTCAATCCCTCGTAGACTAGCACCTGAGTATAGCCCTCTGGGGACCAACCATGACTACTTCAGCAGATAGATCACCGCTCTTGACTCCTCTCCAGGGGCTGTGATAGTAGTTAATACAGTAACCACACAGCTTTCTCAAACAGTACTGTTTAATATTAACTGCAGGAATACAGCATTCAGAGACGTGGGTTAACATTTAAAAAAGAGGCCTAATCATATGGCTCTTACATAGGCCAGGTCTACACTACAGACCTATGTCGGTATAACGACATCACTCAGGGGTGTGAAAAACCCACACCCCTGAGTGACCTAGTTACGCCAACCTAACCCCTGTGTAGACAGTGAGCTCGCCCATCAACCTAGCTACCACCTTTTGGGAAGGTGGATTAACGAGGCATTGGAGCATCTTCATTAAGCGCTACTGCTGCACCTGCACTGTAGATGAAGACAAGCCCTTCACCTTTTAGCTGCTCCTGACCTAGATACCTAGGCTGTGTCTATACTAGAGAGCTTCCAGCAGCACAGCTGTACTGATGCAGCGACGCTGCTACAAGATCTCTCATGTAGCTGCTCTATGCTGCAGAGAGCGCTCTCCCATCGACATAACTAAACCATCCCGAGCGAGCAGCGGTAGCTGTGCCAGTGGGAGGGTGTCTCCCGCCAGCGGAGCACTGTGCACATGATCACTTATGCTGTCATAACGATGTCGCTCAGGGGATGTATTTTTCACACCCCTGAGCAACTTCAGTTTGGCTGACATAAGGGGGTAGTGTAGACGTGGCCCTAGGCATTGCTTACGAAGACATGGCCTGCGGCTCTTACTTTCCCCCAGTTTGTGTGTCAGCCTCCCAGTATGCTGACCTGAGCACTTGCCCTTCCCCTTTCTGCCAAGGGCACCTTTTAACCAGTCATAGTCTTTTGATCTTTAGTGTCTCAGACAAAAAAACAAGTCCTGTCAGTGTTCCCAGGAAGTAACACCTGCCAGTGATAGCCCCAATGTTCTCTTAGCTGCTTTGAAAGCGTGTACCTGTGACTGTTTTATCTCATCATTCTAACTTCCTTCCCTAGGCCAGCCACCAGCTGTGGTTTGAATTAAGTTTCCGAGTTCAAGTAGGCAGCAATACAAAATTGAACAGGGACACGGAGTCGCATGTAATATTTATAACAATAAAGCCATAGGAGGTCTGTGAACGCCCCCTTTGGGGAGGCTAGGCCCCTGCCCCCCGCTTCTGCTCAAGGCTGTTCCCCCAGCCTACCCGCCTGCCCCCTGTGGCCAGAGGAGCCCTGGCTGGGCCACCCCGGGCTGCTGGCTAGACTGAGCTCCAGGTTGTCAGCCGGCGCTGAGCCCCGCTGGCTTCCGGGGCAAGGGGAGTGAAGAGGGAGGGAGGGAGGGGGATGGAGGTGAGGGAGGGATGTGGGGGGATCTCACCAGGGGGATGGAGGTGGGGGGGATGCAGCGAGCGAGGGGACCTCTGGAGAGGGGCATGTTACACTGCACCCCATCTTCTTCGTAGTGATATTATTATGTTTTGATGTATTTTATGCAAGATAAGTCATGTGAGGTGTCATTGGAAAAATTATGATTTGCTAAATATGATTATCCTATTTGTATCCATGTATCATTTTTGTATCTGAAGTTATAAATACTGACTGTGTCTGTACTTCAAATGTAGGTATACCTGGGTAATGCCCACTAGACAAGATGCTTCTAGTTTAGACAGCTGGTTGTGAAGAGCCTATTCAGGGTAATGGGCCCTTAGGAAAAGCAAAAGGCCTTGGGAGAAGCTTATCCCCCACCTAGTGAGCCTTCCTGAGAAGGCTACAGACAGCCCTTTAGTAATGGCTGCTATGACTCTACAAGGACATGTGACCAGGCCACATGATGCTGGACTCCATCTTGGGATGTCAGTATTTTTCCACAAAGTGGTTTGGGAACCAAGCTTTGAAACAAAGAGTTCCCGCCATATGCTAAAGCTGTATAAGGCGGGGAGTGATATCAGATTTCTTCACTCCCCACACAAGAGGACTGGAAACACCCGAGGACCAAAGACTGAACTAGGGGAAGTGCTGGACCCAGGCTAAAGGGATTTCTAGCCTGTGTATGAAACACCCGGGGATTTCAAGATGCAAAGCAAGTGTATCTTGTGCCTTAAGTATCTGTAAATCTGCCTGTTCCATCAGTTAGACTGAGTATGAATAGCAGATTCTCACCCTATCTAGTATATTAAGCTTAGGTTGCGTTTTTGTTTATCTGCTAGGTAATCTGCTTAGATCTGCTTGCTATCCTTTATAATCACTTCATCTATTTTTTTGTAGTTACATTTATTTTATGTTTTAATCGAGACCAGTGAGCTTTGACTGGAGTGCTTGGAAAAATCTCTGCTTGGTTACCACAAGCGTGTATTGTTCTCTTCACATTGAGTGAGAGATGGACCGGGTGTTTAAACCCATATACTGGCCAGATTTGACCAGGGCAAGACGGTACTGCTCTGGGGTCCAAGGCTGGGAAGCTGATGGTTAGAGAGCCTGCATGTAACTGCAGCTGGGTGTGTCCCTACCTGTATGCTGGTGAAAGTGAAGGCTGGAGGGCTTTGCAGCTTGTCACGGCACTACAGTGTGAGAGGGAGCCCAGGCTGATGGGACAGGGGTTCAGTAGTACTCCAGTTCCAGATGACACCCTGGGTGGAACCCATCACAGGGGGGTGGAGTGGAGGAGAGAACCAAGGAGGGACTCAACAGGCAGTGGTGGCTGGTGGTGGGGGGTCTCCTCAGGGAAGGGATGGAGCAGGGAGGGCAAGAGGCAGGGCTCAGGCAAGGACCCACGGCCCAGGCTTCCTGCAGCGGATCAGCAGCAGTTGCACTAGGCCCTGGCCTTGTGACGTTGCACTCCACAGTGTTTATGGAAATATGCTTATGAGTGTAAATATGATGTAACTGGAATATGCTTCATGCAAAAAGTGTCTGGTAAGGTATCATTACGAAGCTCATGATCTACTGAGTGTGTTTGTGTTTGCATGTATTATTTCTATGTCTGGAGTTAGGAGAATAAGATATAAACTTGTATTACTAATGTAAACTTGTAATGTTAAGTGGAAGCCATTAATGGTGCTTCAGAATCAATGACCCATAAATGGCTCTGTTTACTTGCAAACCTTCCTGGGTAGGTGCGGGCCAGCCCTGGAAGAATGGAGGGTGGGGTCTCACAGGACATGTGAACATGTCACCTGATACCAGGTTTAAGATGGATTCCAGTGCTCTTCCATTTAGAAGGGGGGGGTGGGGACCCAGAGAGATAAAAGATTCCCGCCTTGTGCCAAGGCTATAAAAGGGGGTGGAACAGAACAAAGAGGGCTGCCAGTCATGAGAACACCCCTGCTTTCCACCTAAGATGTCTGCTGGAACTAACAAGGACTGTACCAGGGGAAAGGATTGGGCCCAGACTAGGAAGGAGTCTAGTCTGTGAAGGAAGCTTATTGGAACATCTCTGAGGGTGAGATTTTACCTGTAATCAGTTTCTTAATGTATTAGGCTTTATTTTGCTTGGTGACTTACTTTGTTCTGTCTGTTATTACTTGAAACCATTTAAATCCAACTTTTTATACTTAATAAAATCACTTTTGTTTATTAATGAACCCAGAGTAAGTGATTAATACCTGGGGGAGCAAACAGCTGTGCATATTTCTCTCAGTGTTCTAGAGGGCGGAAAATTTATGAGTTTACCCTGTATAAGCTTTATACAGAGTAAAACAGATTTATTTGGGGTTTGGATCCCATTGGGAGCTGGGTGTCTGGGTGCTGGAAATAGGTCACCTGCTGAGCAGTCTTTGGTTTAAGTCTGCAGCTTCGGGGGCGTGGACCAGACCTGGGTCTGTTTTGCAGCAGACTAGCATGTCTGGCTCAACAAGGCAGGGTTCTGGAGTCCCAAGCTGCCAGGGAAAACAGGCTCAGAGGTAATTCCACCACATCAGGTGATAGTCCCAAGGGGGTTTCTGTGACCGAACCTGTCACAGGCCTATTATACCTACCACCCATAAATAAAGCACATATCTCCCCGTTCATTGCTGGGATAAACTGCAAACACCCGCTTCCCTTTTTTACCTCCTCTTATGGGTTGAGGGGTTTGTTTCCTCAGGATGGTGCGCATGAAGTTTTCCAAGCAGTCTAAGAGCCATGTGGTGTAATAAAAGCCAGATTTATTAAGAGCAAAGAGATCTCATATAAAACAAAGAAATGGTCTAGTCTAAAACTTTGCTAAGCTCATCTAGAGAGGCTCGTTTCTGTAACAGGGTGTGAAAATGTGACATTTATAGAACTAGATTATTTTTTTCCCCTGAACCACTTGGGGCAGACTCGCACCTTGTCTATTATCAGAAAATATCATAGAGACAACCTCAGGTTTCTGTACCTTTCCCTTGGGAACTTGCGGTTTCATGAGATTCCTTCTCAGTCTAGTAATAGGTTCCTTTGGACTCACAGGTGTTACACAGGGCTCTCATAGTCAGCACATTTCACGGATAAGTAAGAGCTAGGGATTGTTATCTAGCATCTTTCATCAGTAGATCTTCAAGTGGTTTACCAAGGTAGGCAGTATCATTATCTCCATTGTACACAAAGGGGAAGTCCTGAGGTCACCTGGCAGGCCAGTAGCAGAGCCAGCACTAGCACCCAGACCTGAGTTTCAGTGTAGTGCTCTAGCCACAGACATTCTGGTTTGTTGTTTATTATTTATTCATTATTATTTGTTGATTCTCTTCGTCTCTATATACTTGTCTGAAGGTAGGTCAGCTCGGCTGGGGACTTTCAGCCCTTGTCTGCAAAACTACCTCATTCGGGGTCCGTTGTTGTGAAGAAGCCCTTATGAGATACTAACTGCCCTCCTTTCTAAAGTTAACTGTCCCTGATCGCAGAAGCCACCTGGCTTTCTGTCTGATAGAAAATGGGAGTATTTCTTACCGGTATTTCTACTCCGTAAATGAATTAGAGACATTGGTTTTAATATGATGCTTTAATTTTAGAGTAACTGAACAGTGATGTGCTATGCACTGCCTGGCAGGATATTCAGGTGTGATTCCCAGTGGGCCATTTAACACATACTGTCAATAGACTCTGAAGGTGATTGAGGCTTTGAGCTGCTCTAGGGGAAATGATAAAGGTCTGATGCAAAGCCACAAAAGCAAGATAGTGCCAAGTTAAGACTTAAACTTCATCTTCCTCTGTTTCTAGGTGATGAAGGACTCTTGAATATTCTGGTCTTTTGTACCTTACCATGTATGTGCTGTAATACAGATAAATAAAGGGATGGGATAAGGAGACTGTGCCTTGCTTTCTCATGTAGAGACTGATCCTGCCGCCCTTACTTATGTAATTAAGAGCCACAGTCTTGGGATTTTAATATATAAAATGTCTACTGGAAGAATTTTGTTCTTCTAGAAAAAAACTGTAATTTCCCTAGCTCTACATGGAAAAGAGGATCCCTGCAGTCTGGGTTGTGAAGATGTAGTGAGAATCCGAAAAACTAAAAAAAAAAATGCACAATAACAGATTCTAGATGACACTAGAAAGTACATTATACACTCCTTCCATTGTTTCTCTATTGTCTGTAGTCCCCATCCAAGGGACAGAATGTGTATATATACACTAAAGTATCCTAGTGTGGTGCTGTTAAGAAGTGTGAAGACCAATCTTGCTAAACTGGACATAACAAAGCAGTAATGTGTGCAGTAAAACGGCTGCTGTTGCTGGCCATGTGGCTGGAGTGGACTTTGGAGGTAGTTCATTTTTTTTTCCGTGGGAGGTATCATAGAAGAAACCTTCTGCAGAAGGTATAACATAATTGCTCTATGCAGCAATATCCTTGTCAAGGAAACATTCTACATTTTTCAACTACAAGATTTTTTTTTTTTATATGTTGTCACATTTGATGTGCAGTCAATGGATTTGGCCATGCCCAAGTTAACACAGAATATCTGAAGCAAAACACGACTGGAAATAGCTCTAGAGCTAATGTCTCATTGTTGAGCCGATCAGTATCGTGTGAGTTCAGTCTGGGAAAATCTCTTTGGCTGTGAAACTGACATTTCAAGTGGCCGGAGGCTGAAGGAAACTTCCTGTGCCACAGGTGACCGACTTGCAAGTTCACACCTGGAACAGAAATTAAGAATTGGTTGTAAACAAGCCGGAATCACTCCAGCTTCTAGCTCTGCTCCCCTTCTAAATTGTGGCTGATTTCTATATAAGGGCCCATGTCAGGGCGAAAGCTCCTGACACCCTCCCACACTTGGGCCAACAGCCACAGCCTGGCCTTTATTGTAACGATCCAAAGTTTGATATGCAGATATACTCAGAGCTGAATTAGAGGCACTTCCCCAGAGTCCTTTTGGGAAAGATGTGGCATCACAAGAGTCTGAATCAACCGATGCTTCACATCAGTTCCTCATTCTTGAAGTTATTACATCGCCATGTTCTGAAGC
Source organism: Chrysemys picta bellii (assembly GCF_011386835.1). Classification (NCBI taxonomy): domain Eukaryota; kingdom Metazoa; phylum Chordata; order Testudines; family Emydidae; genus Chrysemys; species Chrysemys picta. Next base: position 60,382,315 of record NC_088801.1, on the reverse strand, counting down.
ACTAACATTTCTGAGGACTGGTCTGTTGGCGGAGGGATAGCTCAGTGGTTTGAGCATTGGCCTGCTAAACCCAGGGTTGTGAGCTCAATCCTTGAGGGGGCCACTTAGGGATCTGGGGCAAAAATCAGTACTTGATCCTACTAGGGAAGGCAGGGGGCTGGACTTGATGACCTTTTGAGGTCCCTTCCAGCTCTATGAGATAGGTATATCTCCATATTCTGATCGGTAAGCTCTTTGGGGATTTTGCTTTTAGTTTGCTATTCCTGTACCCAGATAAATTATAACAACTTATAACACTCACACTCCTAAAGTCAGCTGGAGGCAGATCAGGCCAACCCTTCCCCATAGAGAAAGCCTGTTGCTAACGATGTAAGAATGATTCAGTAAAGACATAGTATAACCTTAGAATGCTGGTTTTCTAGCTGCATTCACTGCTGCCATGGGCATATATTCACTGTTGAACTCATGGGAGTTGGATTCACATTGCTGTGTCTGCAAAGAAAATGCCCTGAATTTAGTTGATTGTCTCTAACCCCCATTCACTCTTGCCTTTGTCCTTTTAATAGGATGGTTAATCTCACTCTGCTTTCAATGGGATAATAAAGTCAGAGCCGGATGGTGTTCGCCTCCAAACTTCACAAATTGGAAGAGGAAAGCAGACTCTGTTCAACAAAACTCTCTTCTTCTGTGGCTGTTACCTTTGTTTTTAAGAGCTTTTGCTCAGGAACAGAGCTGGAATTACTCCTCTTTCCCCTCTTGAAGAAAACAATCAAGTGAGTTGCTTCCCAAGGTATTTTTGCTGACCTGTGCAAAGTTGCTGTTTCTTCCTATGGCTCCAGGTCTTTAAATCAATAGGCTAGTCTGACTTAAAAAAAATTAAAACTGGGCTGTTGTCACTGATGACTGAATTCCATTTCATTGACACTCTTAGCACATGCTGTGCATGTGTCTGTAACACACCCTTGAGCACGAAAAAACATTGCCACTTTACAGCGCTGCAAGATAGTGCACTCACCTCGTGGAGGTGGGTTTTTTTATAGTGCTGGGAGAGCTCTTTCCCAGTGCTGGTGCCGTGACTACAGAGCCACATTAAAACGTTGCTAGCGAAGACATACCCTAAATCAAACTAAATCAGGCCCTCAACGTATCAGCTTTGGACCTAGGACTATGTATGGAAATTGCTTACCTTCTTTCTTAAGCAACAGGCTACTATGCAGCAGATACAGGAAACCATGGAAAATACAGTGATCCCAATAAGCATCCATGACATCATTTCTGATACAACGCAGGCTTCTGAGTCTTGAACATATTAAAAAAAAAATCACTGAAGATTAGCAGTCTAAATTATCCCCACACACACACACACACTTTGCGTAGGTGAGATCAATGCTTAGAGCGGTCTGAAAAAAGTGTGTGCTGGGGTGGGAGAATCATAATCTTGGAGGACCAGCTTTGGTAAGATAGTGACCCAGCTTGCTTTACAAAAAAAATTTTTTTTTCGGGTTTGCAACCCCATGCATTTTAAGCAGTGGGGGAAATGGCAGAAGTCAGTGTTTGAGAGGGATCTAAATGATGTGATTGGTTGGCTTGGTGAATGGACTCGAGGAAGACATGCTGAGCATGAGGCAGAACGCAGCAATTGTCCAGAGGATTTTGTGTGAGGAAGAAGTGAAGGAGGTATCGAGGCTAATATTGTTGACAGAGTGGAGGGGGCAAAGGACACTATGAAAGGAGACCAGGGCTGCATCATGGGTGGGCAAGGCCGGCTCTAGTTTTTTTGCCGCCGCAAGCAACAAAAATTTTGGCTGCCTCCCGTCCCAGCCCTGGGCTCCTCGCCGGACCCCCCTGCTGCCCCAGCCCTGGGCTCTTCCCCCCCACCCACACCCCCTGCCACCCCAGCTCTGGGCTCCCTCATTCACCCCCACCATTGCCCCCCACACACACCTCCTCCTGCCCCAGCCCTGGCCTCTCTACCCCCCCCACCTGCACCCTCCTTCCGCCGCAGCCCTGGGTCAGAGGACAGGCAGCGGTTGGATAGGCATGGGAGTCCCGGGAGTTTGTCAGGGGACAAGTAGGGGGTGGAGTCCTAGGGGGGACGTTGGGGGAGGGGGTCTCAGGAGGGGGCAGTTGGGGACAAGGAGAAGGGAGGTTTAGATAGGGGGTGGGGTCCTGGGGGGCAGTTGGGACAGGGGTCCCGGGAGGGGGTGATCAGGGGACACGGAGCAGGGGGGTTGGATGGGTTAGGGTTTCTGTGGGGGGCAGTCGGAGGGAGTGGATGGGGGCAGGGTGGGGCTACCCTCCCTCCCCGAGGAGTGTCCTATTTTTTGAATGTTAAAATATGGTATCCCTACTCCCAGTGCAGCTCTCCATTCACTGCAGCATGAGGTCTCCGCTACCTTACTCCCTCCCCCTCTTTCCTGTTGGTAGTGGCCAAGGGAATGCTGGGAAATGTAGTTCTTTCCCTGCTCCAGGGCTGGCTCTATAGACAGGGAGCTAACCAAGGAACTACAGCTCCCAGGGCCCCCTGTTGGTTCTCAGCTCCCATGCTGGATCCCTGCCGCCCCTGCAAATGGGCTGCCCCAAGCACATGCTTGCTTTGCTGGTGCCTAGAGCCGCCCCTGTGGGTGGGCCTTGAAGGCCCAAACCAGATTGAGTATTAATTTAATGAGTAGTGCAATGGGGAGTCAGTGGTCCAAAGGACTGGTGAGAGAAAGGAATTTGGAAGCAACATTTTGGATGAAATGGACGGAGGCAAAGTTAGAGACCGGAGGAGAGTGCTGTAGTTAAGTCATGAGATGACACAGCTGTGGCTGAGCAATCTGGCTGCCCAGACACAAAGGAAGGGGTAGCTTTTGGAAATGTTAGGCAAGAGAAGTGACAGGATTTGGATCACAGATTAATCTATTTTTAAGGAACCACTAGATCATCAGATCTGACAAAACATGGGCCATTGAATTTCATGGTTACCCCGGTATTCCCCAGATGCTGAGGGAGCGAAGGGACAGAAGGAGAAGAGAGGACAACTGGGAGGATGGTTTTATCATCCATCCTAACAGAGAACAAAGGCAAGGGCTTGGGTGGACAGATTATAAACTTGTTCAGCTAGAGGCAAGACACTTGCAAACCAGCCAAGGTGAGATATCTGAGACACAATGAATGGCAACTCAAAAGATGATTGATGTTCATTCACCACCCATTGGGGTGCGGTCCCAGCCCCTTTCAGGTAGACAGCAAAATGTCCTTTAGATTTTGATAGACTGTCCCAAGTTACTTAACAGACCCAGGTCCTGATTCAAAGAGGTGAGCAATGGGAGTTGCTCAGCACCTCTCTAGATCAGGCCATAAATTAGATTTATATATTGCTTCTGGTACAGATACCGATAACTAAGACTTTGCCTGTGACACATGCAGGTAAATCTCAGAATGGATTTTTGTGCTAATCTAGAATTAATTCAAGGTTTTCCTTTGGTATCTTAGAGAAACACACTCATTTATATATCTCTAAAGCTAGAGTAAGGAGAGAGGGGCTGTGAACTTACCATGGATATACAGATAGGTTTCATTTACCCTACAGTCTATGTAGGGAGCAGGTAAAAGTATTTCCAGGCAGCAGAGATAAATGCCGGTGTGCTTGCTTTCCAAATTTTTGAGAATGAAGGACGTGCTGTTGCCAGAGTGCACTGGCTCACAGTAGCTGCTATTAGTTTCAGGTATTGACTTCCCATTCTCCATGTGGAATGCACAGATTTCCTGCCTCTCGTGCCCCTTCAGCAGTGTCATGCTGAATTCAGTAACATTTTTAGGGTCGCTGAAGTTGAATTTGACGATCCCATTGTGAAATTCAACTGTCACCTGGGGCTCAGAGACAGTAGGTTGTTCTGCAGAGAAAAAAATAATTATACTATGCAGGAAAATCTCCAAGTAAATATCAAACCAGGTAAACATCTGTAGCACTGAAATCTACTGAAGTGTGCATGTCCAGAACTGTCTGTTTTTGGGGAGTAACCCACAATGAACATTCCCTTGACAGCGGGAAAGCGAGAGAAAAATATAGCCTATATCATGTAGGGGCACCCTCGAAATCTCTTCCATTTTGTTGCTGGGCCCATTTAATACAGTAACTCCTCACTTAAAGTCGTCCCGGTTAACATTGTTTCATTGTTACGTTGCTGATCAATTAGGGAACATGCTCGTTTAAAGTTGTGCAATGCTCCCTTTTAACGTCATTTGGCAGCCGCATGCTTTGTCCACTGCTTGCAGGAAGAGCAGTCCGTTGCAGCTAGCTAGTGGGGGCTTGGAACCAGGGTGGACCGGCAGCCCCCCATCCGCTCCCCTGATCACCTCCCCGCTCCCCTAAGTTCCCTGTGCAGCAGTTGCCCAGCAGGCTCGTAATTGCAGCTGTCCCTCCCCCCACTGCCATGTGCTGCTCCTGCCCTCTGCCTTACAGCTGCTCCCCGAGACACCTGCTTGCTGTGCGGGGGGGGGGGGGGGGAGAAAGAGGGGGGCTAATATCAGGGTGTCCCCCTGCCCCCTGCTTCTGCACCCCGGTTACCCTGAGGTCTCAGCAAGCTGATCTAATTAACAAGGCAGTGTACTAAAAGGGGAAATGCGCATCTCTTTCTCACGCACACACGGCGTGTGTCTCTGTCTCTGTCTGCGATGCTATCTCTCTTCCCTCCGTTCCTGCTGCCTTGTAGAGTGTGAGAGTTAACCCTTGAGGGCTCAGCCAATTGCTAGTTCATTATTTAGCAGTAAGGCATTCCCTGGGCAATATCCCACCCTCTGACTCCTCCACCTCAACCAAGCTTCACAATCATCATCATCATCATATATATATATATATATATATATATATATATATATATATATATATATATATATATAGTCTTTTGTCTGATGAAAAATTTTTTCCTGGAACCTAACCCCCCCTATTTACATTAATTCTTATGGGGAAATTGGATTCACTTAACATGGTTTCACTTGAAGTTGCATTTTTCAGGAACATAATTACAACGATAAGTGAGGAGTTACTGTATTCAGATGTTGAAACAAGGGGTAAAATAGCTTGTGAAGATGCCGCTGAACAAATATGTGCACTAACCCAGTGTAAGCTGGTGTAGGTCAGTGTTAGTGTTTAGATCCTGCATACTAGTTATTTGTATTATGGTAGTGCCTAGAGGCCCCATTGAACCCAGCATTGTGTAGAGACACAGTTCCTGCCCTAAAGAGTTCAAAATGTAAATAGACAAGACAAACAAAGAGTGGGAGAAGATGATGATCATATTCTTCTTTTACAGATGGGTAAGTGAGGCACAAAGATTTACCCAAGGTTGCAAAGGGGTAGAATTGAATACAAATCTCCTATGTCCCGGTTCAGTGCCTTATTCACAAAACTGTCCTTCCTCTATGCAATAGCTATTAAGCTTGACCCTAATAATTGACATGTTTATATCTCCTCTTATCATGGAAGCTTGCTGGGGTAGGGAGAAGGAATGTCACCCCATGACCACTCGCACCACCCAAAATCCACATCCACTGTGGCCGCAGGTGCTCACAAAAATCCATGAGAAGTGAAGCCATCACCTCATATGCAGCAAAAATTATTCAAATTATTTTTGAGAAGTCAATTAAAACACCTGACTGAGGATCTCCTAGTACCTCCCAGTTTGGCTTTTGTAGGAGTCAGCAGCCAGCAGAACTGGGAAACCCTTTGGGAAGATGCATGAATTGCAATGTCCATTGTAAAGAAGGACATGTTTCCATTTCAAGAACCAGCGTATTGTGATACAAAAAAATATTTGCAATTTAAGACAATTTATGGAAATATTAGATGTTATTTTAAAAATGGCTCTTACCTATATTTTTGCATAGTCGATGTGATGAACAGCGTTCAGTTCCTGAAAAATAAAATGTAATTTGCTGTTTAAAATAACTAAGGGGTCATAATGTGATGATAAGATGGTGACATCATTTTCTAGTGCTAAAAAATAAAATCCTACAATGCAATAAAATTGCAAAACATTAAAATCAGAAGCTAAAGAGCATGAATTGATCCAGCATTAAGATCAATCACTTATGCAGCATTCATTAATTCTCACAACACCCACACAAAGTAAGTATTATCTGTATTTTGCAAGTAGAAACTGAAGCTGCAAGTTAAGTAATTTGCCTAAAGCTACAGAGGGGATGTGTGTTAGACAGGATTCAAAATCAGAAGTTATTGGACCATGTACTCAGATGATAGTCAAGGCCTTATATTTCTCTTATGAGGGCTTCTAAGATCAGAAGGATGCCAGCCAGCCAGCCAGATAGAAAAGACTGGCTCTCCACTTCTGACGATATTTTCAGCAAGGCTTTCAAAAGTCACTTGGATTGAAAGACTCACTTCAAGCAACTTTATTTTGCTATGCTAGGGAAATAGAATGAAAATAGTTAATTAAGAATTTTAATGAGCCAATATATTATTGTTTTGATATTACAGTATTGTCTAGAGGCCCCAGCCAGACTCAGCCCCTATTGTGCCTGGTGCAGTACAAAGCTATTCTAAAATCCAGTCACTGCCCCAAAGAGCTTGCAATCTTGTCCCGATTCTACAAACACACAGGCGTAGAAAATTACATGCTTCAGTCTTTTGCATGTAAGACTCGAGTGGTCTTTCATATTCATGCTTTGTACTTCTTTGAAGTCTTGTTCACCCACTTGCTGCCCGTTGGCCAGGAAATTGCCAGGAGTAATTCACCACTCCTGCACTAAGCATTCTAAAACCTCCTTATTAGCAAAGACATCAGAAATACCAGTTGTTTGTTAGACTAAAAAAAAATCCTTGAAAACGTTAGGTTTTGTCATGTCTATTATACGTTATTTTTAAAATTGTTGTATTTTGACAACTAACTTCTTTCCCAGTAGTAAAAAGTACTGTGTGGGGAGGGGGGATGAGGCAGAACTTGAAGCAAATGGCTGCGAGCTTCTCCCTACCTTACTCTCCATTAGACCTTAATGCATCCTGAAGAGCGAGAGCAAGAACATATACTCTAGTGAATGTACCAGGAGTAGGGAGATCTGAGTTCTATGTCCAGTTCTTCCACAGACATGCTGAGTGACCTTGGGCAAGTCCCTCTATTCCTCAGAACCTTTAGTAATATGCACATCCCTCGCAGGCGCCCAAAGACACTTATGTTGTTGAATATTAGTAAAATACTCTGAGGTGTTCAGTTGGCAGGTGCTACAGAAACAAGATATTGTCACCCCTGTATGACTGAGTCATACTCTTCCTCTGTTACCACATGGCCTCTGGTCCACTATGCCCAGTCAGTTACCCTTGTCTGATGCTATGATAGTTCTAATAGTCTGTACCACTTTCAGGGCTATTGCCATGTATGCGGACAGTCAAAATATTGGTGTCCCATTCCCACTGCTGTGGTGATAGGACAGACAGGTAAAACGCCCAGGTGGAGTATAGATGTCAGCTCCAGTATACTCACTACAGAACAAAACTTGTTGTATAAGAAAGTAACAAACACAGAAAGTGCCAGCACCAAGAGAAAGGATGAACATTAAAATAATTCTTGCCGCTTTGCATATTCCTAAGTAAAGTTTGATGGGGGGGGGGAAGTTGCTGTGCTATTGTTAATTATTTTAAGTAAAGATTTGGTAAATGCTGTCTAATTGTAGGGGCTGTAGTTTGATAGTTAGTTTTAAAATTAGGCAGCGCATGGACAAATCAGTGAAGGGAAGAAAAAAGTTGAAAATGTGTCAGTGTATCAGGTGTAAAGCTTACAGTGTTTGCCTAGTATTTTAAATCTTATCTAATATTTTTGAGGGGTATTTAATAGTAGTCTGGGGCTCTTTAGATTTGTGGTTCAATTGCTTTGGTTAAATAGGGCCAAATTCTGCTACACTTTCTAACGCTGAATAGCAGCTCACTCCACAAATAGCCCCATGGAAGTCAATGGGACTATGTGATTATGTATGCTTAAGTGGGCCACAAGCTTTACACAGCAGTGAATTTCATCCTAAAAACCCATGTAGCACTAGGGTGACCAGAAAGCAAGTGTGAAAAATTGGGACGAGGGTGGGGGGTAATAGGAGCCTATATAAGAAAAAGACCCAAAAATCGGGACTCTCCCTATAAAATTGGGACATCTGGTCACCTTATTTAGCACACTGTTTCCACATCGCCTAGTGGCTGGCCACATAGAGAATAGCAAGCTAATTTTGCTACAAGCTAATGAAGTTATTCTTTTTGTTCAAGTGGTGGTAATCTGTCTTTTATGCTGAGGGGCATAGGTGTCATCATTGCCGCTGACCAGCGATAGAAATGGCGGGGGGAGGGTCATTAAGCATACAATTCATGTGAGACTTTGGCCAACTGAAGCATAGTTTGTATCTTCCTGAGCCCAGAATTGTAACCACCAAGAAGACTGAGTAAACATTTTGGTAAATATGATGTAATAACCAGTTTCTGTGGAGTAACAGGTGAAAATGCTGCCAGGCTGTAGTACTGCAAAAAAGGGTCTGGGAGTTGAGTGAGTCAACTGTACATTGAGTAAACTGAATGAGTCAACAATGTGATGCAGTTGCAGAAATGGCTAATATTCTGCGGGTGTATTAAAAGGAGTGTGCTAAGACATGAGAAGTAATTGTTCTGCACTGCTGAGCCCTCAGCTGGAGAAGTGTGTCCACTTTTGGTTGCCACATGCTAAGAAACATGGACAAATTGGAGAGAGTCCAGAAGAGGGCAATAACAATGATAAAATGTTTAGAAAACCTGACCTGTGAGGAAAGACCAAAAAACTGGGCATGTTTAGTTTTGAGACAAGATGACAAGGGGGAGGATGCAGCTCCTTGTCCTACCCTCCATAGACAAGATATAAGCTAAATCTGCCACAAGGAAGAGTTAGGTTAGATATTAGGAAAATCTTTCTATTCATAAGGATAGTTAGGTATTGGACGAGGTTACCAAGGGAAGTTAGGGAGTCCCTCTCATTGGGTGGTTTTAAGAACAGGTTAGACAGATTCCTGCCAGGGATGGTCTAGGTATACATGGTCCTGCCTCAGCATGGAGTAGATGACCTCTCGAGGTCCTTTCCAGCCTTACCTTAGTGATTCTGTGATTATCGCAGCGTAAAGAGAGCAACTCCCATGAATGAGGTTTTAATGATGTATAAGAGAACAACAAAAGATCACCAGTTTCACAGGCATACTTCATGAGCCCAAGTTAGCTTTGCCACTGAAAGCTGAGTTTTTCATTGCCAAAATGGAGACGGTCATGTAGTGTTGCAAAAATGTCTCTGAAAGTTGCAAGATGATTAATATAGAAATTGTAGTGAATACTGTTTTCTAACTACTAGGTAGTATTGGGTGGAAATGAATTCCAAACTGTGCGAACCTCTGAACCTTTAGAGTTCTTGCCAGTAGCTAGTGGTTGCTTCTGCTGTCTTCACTGTCCCAAATGTGCAGCTTTAGCAGGTGATACAAGTTGGCAAAATCCAGTCACTTGGAATGGGTAACCCTTCTGACAGGCCAGTACAACATCATTAGTTTTTTCATTATCATCAATCATTGTGGAGTGAGGCAGACAAGGAGATTTGTGTGTCCACACGGATAAATTTTCCTTGTTCCAAGATAGGATGTTACTTCTGGGACCCCATCAATCCTGGATAGGAACTAGCTAGATACATTTGTGATGTCGCTCCCTAACATACACGTAGATGTTGTGATGGGTGGAGTGTATAAGCACTGTTTTTTAGACAGAGTGCAAAATGGCCCCTTCCTTTTCTGTATTAAAGCATTTGGAATGGTGCCATCTTTAAGGTATTTTTTCATTAAAATCAGGCTGAAGTAATGCAATAGAAATAAGAAGCCTGTGGCAGGGGTTAAACTCTCACACAAGCAGGTGTAACTCTGGACTTAAGTGGAGTTTCTCTTGGTTTACCCTGGTTTAAGGAAAAGGAGACTCTGGCCACTTATATTTCTGGTTGCAATGTGGAGCTGATGGGTACAGGCATGCGTGTGCAGACATGCGTGCATAAGCTATGTTGGCTTCCATAAGAGATTAACATCTGTTTCTAACTCAGTGCAGCCACCATGCTTCCTGAGTTAGAACATCTTCCTGAGCATCTTCAATATAGTCAGTGGACACTTTGGTGGGGGCTCAAGGATTTCTGCACCAGTAGTGGTTGGATGGCCAGTAACCAATAGGTGTTTTATTTGCCAGCTGGCTACCAGCTGCTACTGGCTTTCAGACTGGTCAGTGACTCAATGCCATTTGTAAACAGCCCAGGTAAAATTGCAGCTGGCCATAACAGACTTAAAAAATAAAATAAAGTTTAACCCTCATTTTGAAACTTGGAGTTGAGGGTGGGACGGCTGGGTGGAAATAGTCTTGGACCGTTGGGCGGAGGTGAGGGGATTTTGTTTTTGTTTTGTGGTTTGACTCTCAGAACAGAGCCTTAGTTGTAACAAGCAACAAAGAGTCCTGTGGCACCTTATAGACTAACAGATGTATTGGAGCATAAGCTTTCGTGGGTGAATACCCACTTCGTCAGACGCATGTTAGTTGTAACGTACTCATGAAAGTCGCAAACACAATCTCAGCTGCTGAAGATGAGCTTGGATTTTTTTTTTCTTCCAATAGCATAAAGAAAACAAAAACAGTTTTAAGTTACTGTAGCACTGACCCATCCAGCCCCTCTAAGCCGATGCCCTCTGAACTCAGTTAAACTACTCACATGGCTGAAGCTAAGTGTGTGCATAAGTCTTTGTAGAATCAGGGCCCAGACTCAAAGAGCAGAGATATCCTACAGGAAAAAAGGTGGTGGCCACAGATGTACTACTTGCCTGTCTATGCTATAGGGATAAATATTATGGTGGTCCCTATTAAAATGTCAGCATTTGCCATTCAGTACCTCACTCTAGTATCTGAGATGAGCATGGCTTCTCCCTACACTGACAATAGGAGGTTTCCATTGTAACCCACGATAACGGTTGGCAAATGTTAACTTTTTTAAATGGTTACATGAAAAATATAGAATAGACAACTTTCCACAGCCAGAACCCCACTGCTGTCTGATCTGCAGCCCTATGGCAGTGTTACCATGACCTTTAGACAGGCAGTTTACTAATAGGGAATCTCTTGGAGATTTTGTGGACAAATATCCTAGGGAAATTTATTTGAGGGAGAAATTCAAAAGGGACCAATGTAAAGCCCTACCAAGGTAAACTGAATAAATACAAAAAACTCACATTAGATTGAGGGCCTGATGTTTTCGTTTTCTCCATTTAGTCCCTGGTCCTGCATGCCTTATGCAGGATCAAATTCCATTGAAATGAAGTCACTAGCCGTCTGGGTAGGGACTGCAGCATGAAGCTGCACATTCTCATAGTGATTTCTTTATCAAGATTATACCACAAAGTTGCAAAGACTAAAATAAATTTTAATTTACATGGCACAGTTTCTGATTGGAAATATATCCATAGATCATGGCTAGGGCCTGCAAATCTGCAGGCATTTTTGTTAAAATGCTACTATGTTTTTCCTAATGAAATTCTGCTCAAATGCTTGGAAATAGTATTTTATAGGGTAACATATTCCATACATTCTTTGCATCCTTGTTGACATACTCTAAATCAAACAGCCCCTTATTTCACCCCATCTTGTCCATTTTAATAATAATAATAATAGTAAATAATTACCGTGGTATATGTTGAAAGCAATGTAGAAAAACATTTCCTGAGAGATTTCATTTTTTCCCTCAGAGGAGCTTTTGAAATCACCCTCTTTACCCTCCCTTTGCTCCTCCTTTCCCCCTGATTCCCAGCTTGAGGGTCAAAAAAATTCCAGTGTCTGAGAGAACATTCATTTACAGTCTCATTCTTTTTGTATGAAATGTCCTTTCCACTGAATCCAGCTACACTGGATAAAGCATGTTGGCTGGATGTTTCCGCCAAAATGGAAGTGGTTAGTATTGATGTTTGGTTTTCATTAACAGCTTTTCAAGTTAACTCCTCATTGAGACAAGGGCCGGCTCACACACTACTTGAGATAGTGGGTGAAATCCTGACTCCACTGAAGTCAATGGGAGTTTTGCCATGGCATTCAATCTGCCTGTTTGAAGGCTTTGGATGCCGGCAGTACCTGAGCTAACGTTCTGAAGCGTATCTTCACAATCAGAAGGGCTAGAAAGTCCTTTTTACTTAAACAAAAGCTTAATTTCTGCATAAAACCCTGAAAGTACTGAAATTCCACAGGGACTTTAAACCTACTTTATAGCACTGGAATTTCAGTAGCACATACTTCCACTGGCCCTAGGCATGACCTTCAAAGGAACACATTTAAATGGGGCTTAGTGGTAATAATACCCACCAAATCCCAAACTTCAGAGTATTGTTACTTAGGACAAATCACACTAAATCCTACAACAGTATGTAGGTTAATGAGATTTCTTATTTTAATCAAATATTGACTGAATTTCTGCACTGGAATAGTATGTAATGGAAGGTGGGTTTCCGAGAAGTTAAAAAGAAGCGAGCTATGGCATTATACTTTGCAGACTACAATGCTGTGATAGGTGCTGAATCCAATAAAATGCCTTGTCAGTGTTATGGTCATTTTCAGATCGATGGCATCAGCCATGGCTCCTTGTAAATCACTCTGCATTTCCAGCCTACAATATAAATGACCTAAACCACTTCTCCAGCCCATATATGTTTTCCAAGTTAAAAGAATTCCCCTCCCAAACATGACTCCTCCTTGAAATCAATAGCTCAGTATGGATCTCCTCACACAGGCACTTGGCGCACTTTTACATTTCCAATAGATTAGATTCTACTCCATAAGGGAAGATGGCTAAGCACTACAATAGCTACAGCTGAAAGATCACTCCAAGCAGATGAGTGAAACAGCCAAAGTACATATTTTTGTGTGTCTCAAGACAGCGCGAATGTTCTGTGCTGGCACCAACCTCTGTGGTGGTGATAAGGCTGAGACTGACATCTTTCCTCTTGGCAACTATTTTTCTTAACTGTTTCTGTTCCCCCAACCCCATCCTGAGTAATTCCCCATTTACACATCTGGTCATTGCGTATCTTAAATGCCTTATGGATGATTATTGTAAGAAGCAAAATCCCAAATGCCACTTACCACAGAGGGCTTCCAACTGAAGGCAGAGGAGACAGAACGTTAAAACTCCTGACTTCATACTTGTCTGACACAGACACCAGCCTCAGCCGTCTGCCTTAAGTTTTCAAAGCTGAAGGAGAATTGACATTTTTGTCATTGTTGCCCCTTTCATAGGAAAGGAAGTGGTTTTGTGGGCAATGAGTGGAATTATACCATAACTTAAAGGGCTCTTTTATTTAAAATAACCCATCGCAACATTATAGCTATGTCAGCAGGGGTTTTGCTATTACACACATCTGTGTGTGGGGGGGTGGCTGTGTTTTTGCTTTTGTTTTCCCCTAGCTCACGTCTTACTTTCATCTTCCCAGCAGCGATAGCATCTGTGTCATTAGTTTACCTCATAGAATATAGGCCATCTTCGATATTCACTTTCACGGGTGGCTACTTCCAGCTTAATCCATCCCCTGCATGCACCACCATCCCCTATCTAGTATGTGTCTTGCAAATAACCAGTGGCCAGCAAACTAGTTATGACACAAATTTGTTTTGGTTCTTTATCTATGTCAAATTGCTTTCTCACCAGCCACTCTCCGCCATCAGTTTCTCTTAAACAACTTGTTGCTGTCTTTGTTTTAAAGCTGTTAGTGGATACAGTAAGCCTGAGGGAATGGCTTACTGGTCTACGCATTGGAATCGAAGCACCCGGAATTCGATGGAAACACGAAGTCAAATCCCAGGTGGATCAGCTCAGCCCTCTAGCTTTCCAGGAGCTCATTCAAATGCGACCTTCAAACCCGAGGTCCTGTTTGATCTGCATGGACATTAACGATCTCATGGCCTCTCTGTAAAAGTAGAAAGAAGAACAGGAGTACTTGTGGCACCTTAGAGACTAACAAATTTGTTAGTCTCTAAGGTGCCACAAGTACTCCTGTTCTTCTTTTTGCGGATACAGACTAACACGGCTGCTACTCTGAAACCTGTAAAAGTAGAGGGAGTGATGCAGTGTCCACAGCCAACATTTTCTCGCTCTGCTTTTGTCTTGTTGTGCTCTGGGCTGCTGCTCTCTGTCCCAGAGGAAGCTGCACATCCATGGTTTAGGGAATGCTTTAGGATCCTTTGGGATCAAAAGGGCTATATCCACATCCAAATGATTATTTATACATGTATATTTTTATTATTAGAGCTGGTGGAAGATGGGGAAAAAACTTAAGAATCTAGGGGATTTGGTTCGTTTCAGCTGTATTTGAGCCTGTTAGCGTTCCTGAATTTACAAAGATGATCTGAATGGCATTAGTGTGCGCTACCCATGGAAATACCTGGATGACCCGTTCAGACACTGGGCAGATATTCCAGAGACTGACCTTGGTTCACTTGGGATGTGCTTTGAATGTTACCAAATATCAAATCATTTATAAATAACGGGACTGGCTTGCACATGCTTTGCAAAGCCAAAATTCACCACCTGGGGTGAATACTCTTTTTTAGACATTAATTTACTCGCCCCTTTCTCAAAAAGTGCTTTTTCTCCCAGCACCATTGTCAGGCACCTTTTAGTGGGATACTGGCTCATTGCAGTTGAGCCAGTTCCTGGGATGGTGAGCCAGTGCAGCCTCTGATCACAAGCGGCATAACTTGCTAACATGAGAAGCAGCCTGGTCTAGGTAACGAAGCACAGGATTGAAAGCAAGGGGCCCCTATATTCTAATCCAACCCTGTACAGAATCCCTTATTGCCTTTAACCTCCTTTAGCCTTCCTGCCTTTGTTTTCTCCCTCTGTAAAATGGGGCTAATACTTTCCCACTCACAGGGATATTTTTACTGAGAAAAGCTAACGCCGGTTTCAGCTGACATCTGGTGCAAGCAATCTGTTTCCACAGCACGCTACCTATATCTGTAGCTATTTTTGGTCTCTCACACGTGTTTCCTTTTTCCAACCTACATTGGGCCCAGCAGCTCACTTCCCTCCCCCTGTCATTTTATTCTTTTAAAATTCTTCAGGGTCACGTTCCTGTCGTCTATCCATCTATTCCTCTAACAGCTTGTTCCACTCCACCTCTCCCATCTTGGCTTCCCCTGGTGGTGCTCCACACACCAAACCAGACCCTCTTTCATTTGCACTGACTCATCTCTTTGGAACTTTTCCCCTTCCTCTGAGCTACTAAGTCACATCCTGTCTTTAAATCTTACCATAAACCCTACCACGCCACTGAGATTTAAACCCCATTTGCCCCTTCCCCATTACTGCATCTTTCCATTCGCCCCAGTTACAAATAATCTGGGAAAAATCCTTACTTTCAACGTTGCTGCTTCTAAATAATAGAACACAACACACGCAGTTCAGCTGGGAAGTGACCTCGTCCAGCCCTCGGCCAATATAAGATTGTTCTCTACAGTGTATTGCTTTGTCCTGTCTAATTTCAGATGGCTCAGATGGTGGTAGCACAGCCTAATAGAACTCACTGTGAGGATTATGCTTCTGATATTCTTCTTCGCTCAGTTAAATTGCATCATTCCTGCTCTAGCTGTGTTACTACCCTCTCCCTACTAGCAGCTAGTTATCTATTATATACCCTTTATTCATCTTTTAACCGAGTTATACATTTTTACATTTCAGCATTCTGCTCTTTTTACCTGATTCTATGTTCACCTCCCAGTTCTCTGCTTCTGCCTGTAAACGGGCAACTGCCCACAACTGTGCTCAGTCTTCTCTCTCTTGCAAAGCATTTTGTGATCCTTTGTGTGAAGATGCCAAAGTCTGTCTATGCAAATGATATTATATTTTCTCCTGCTGCTCCTCATTCTCTGCTTCAATAACTGGCCTATATTCTGGAGCCTCTATGCTGCCCCCCTCAGGGTCAGAGCACGAAACTTTGGCTCTGGTGTTTTTATTTTTTTCTCTAAGGGAAGCGGGGGGGGGGAGGGGGACTGTCTTCTGTGCTATTTTTAATTTTTGTTGTGGCTTTCAACCCTCCTCTCCTTCCCGTTGAGCGGGTAGACAAGTGACAGTCAGTCAAGGAGGCAGAGCCTTTGGCCCCAAATGCAGCTCATTTCTCTCTTGTTATTACTCTGATTTTTCTTCCAGCTCTGTGGGATACTGCAGTGCAGGGCAATGGAAACAATCAGGACTCACCTCAGCTCAGCAGCAGGGCGAGCGCTTCTCTGCAGAACAGATACGATGAGTTGGGTTTGCTGTGGGGGGGTGTATGTGGCTTTTCTTCTCAGTAAATGCTATCGAGTTCATGCTATCGAGTTCATCGATGAATCAGTCTCTCGAAAGTGTAAGATTAGCTCCTTCCGAGTATTTCACAGTCACTGATGCCTATCACACACCCTAAGAAAGAAAAACGGTGGTCCATGAAATCCTAGCCTACATTAAGTAATGTATAGACAGTCATGTGATGTCTGAATCTAAGCTTTCCTTTTTAAAAAACCACCATGTTTCTTCTCCTCATCATTGGGAAGAAAAGCTCGAAAATGTGGCCTGATGCCAGACAGCCTCCAGGAGAGGGAAGAACCATGGAGGAAGCTGACTGCCCCCATGCCCTGTTGCTCTGGACGGACAGGGCCCCCCTGCTGCTGCTGCTGCAGCTCCGGGGAGGCTAACCTGTCACCCTGTGGGGCCAGCCACTGCTGGGGTAGGGGGGGGACAAGCCACCAGTCCAGCCTCAGCTTGAGTGGAGGCTGTGTGGAGCCCCGTGCAGGGATATGCCTAGGGATCTAGTTCACCTTTATCTGGCTCTCTGTGTAGACAGTGGGTATCTGTGTACATCTGTCATGAAAGTGTGTGACCATAAAATCTAACCCCCTTGTGGGTTTTGGACTAGGGTGACCAGGCATCCCGATTTTATGGGGACTGTCCTGATATTTCCTTGTTTGTCCCGCGTCCCGACCGATGTGCGGTCAGGACACTGGACAAACAAGGAAATGCACCGGAGCCCAGAAGTGCTTGCGCCCCCGCCCCCAACCCTGACTCCGCTTCCTCCTCCCCCGATTGGCTCCCTCCCCGAATCCCCGCCTCTTCCCCAGGCTCACCATTCCTCCTCCCTCCACAAGCGCTGGAGGGAGGCCCGGGAGACGCAGGGGAAGCGCGGGGCCGGGGTGAGTAAGAGTCCGGCCTGGCCCCGAACAGGCAGGACTCAGTGGGGCGGTAGGAAGAGGAGGGGGGCGGCCCGCGGTGCCAGGCGGCAGCTGTTCTCCCCCCCGGGCAGTGGGACTCGGGAGCAGCCGCTGCTGCAGCTCCCACTGCCGCGGGGGGAGGAAGCGGCCGATGGCCAAGCTCAGCGGCTGCGGCTCTGGCGCCCCTGAACCCCTCGAGCCCGGGCCTGTTGCGGGGACCCAGCAGCACGCACGCTGCAACCAGCCCCTGGCCAGTCGCGTCTGGGCTGCTGCCCAGCTGGTGCTATCCCGCGGCGGCCCCGGGGCGGAGGCATCGGCAACCCAGGCCTGTTCGTTCCCCTGCGGGACCCGAGCGGGACGGGGGGGCTGGGGCCTGCTGCCCCCACTCCGGGGCCGCCGCGGGATTGCACCAGCTGGGCAGCAGCCCAGACGCGACTGGCCAGGGGCTGGGCGCAGCGTGCGCGCTGCTGGGTCCCCACAGCAGGCCCGGGCTCAGGGGGTTCGGGCCCGGGCTCAGGAGGTTCGGGGTGCCAGAGCCGCAGCCGCCGAGCTTGGCCATGGCCACTTCCTCCCCCCGCGGCAGTGGGAGCTGCAGCAGCGGCTGCTCCCGAGTCCCGCTGCCCGGGGGGGAGAACAGCCGGCGCCTGGCCCCGCAGGCCACCCCTCTCCTCTCCCTACCACCCGACTGAGTCCTGCCTGCTCGGGGCCAGGCCGGACTCTTACTCACCCTGGCCCCGCGCTTCCCCTGCGTCTCCCGGGCCTCCCTCCAGCACTTGTGGAGGAAGGGGGGGTGTTTGTTTGTTTGTTTGTTTGTTTGTTTGTTTGTTTTTGCCACGCCCCCCGCCACGCCACCCCAGCGTCACCCTCTTCCTCCTCCCCCCCCGCATCCCGATATTTGACTTGGGTGATCTGGTCACCCTAGTTTTGGACTCAGAAGCACAGTGACCGTATGACACTAAACTAAACACCACTACAAAAATCTTTTCACCAGAATTACTCAGTGTGTTACAGTAGGGTGGGAACGCCCACCTGTGGTTATTGGTCAACAACACTTTGGATTGAAAGAGCGTTTTGCCGTGGTGGGTGGGTTTTGTGGTGTGGCTTTATCTCACCAATGTTAGTGTTTATTGTTTAAAGGTAAACTTTAGTTACAACTGCATAGGCTGGGTTTCAACATGGAGTCTCTGACGGTAGTAAGTTGCAGTAAGAAGCAAGCTGATGGAATGTTCATCTGGATTTAAGATGAATGTTGAAAATGGCAAATTTAAATGTGACATGAAACAAAGCAAAATTAAGAGTTGGATTTTCAAAAGCACCCAAGTGACTTAGGAGCACACGTGGTGCTGACTTTCCCCAGCAGACTTAGGCACTTTTCAAAATCCCATCTTAAAAGCTCATCTTAATTTGGGGGGGGTTCTTTCTGAACAAGCTACACTGAGCTTTGCTATGCAGTTCCCATTATAGAGAGGCTTAAACAAATGCTGCTTTGGTAGGCGTGGCATATAAACCTAGAAGAGAGGAACCCCAGCTTATGTAAGAATAAAAGCAAGGTTGCTCTGTTTTGCATGCATTATGTTCAGAACTACTTGATCTATTTGTGCTCTACACATGTGCAAAGGGTAAGCAAAGGACCCAAGGAGCTGTACCAAACACTACTTCCAACCTACAGGTCAGAGAAAGTAAAAACCACATGCTCCTTAGTGCTCAGGGCCTACTCCTCTTCTCCGTCCCCTGGGTTAGGAAGATCTAATTGAGTACATTACTGGGTGCATGATGCCCCTGCTAAAGGAGTGTAGCAGCTGGCATGCTACCCCAGAGTGCTGGGAGAGTCAAGAAGGATTTGTTTCTTGAAGCAAAATTCCTCCTAGACCCCCCCGCCCCCCAAACTTCCTCCGAGACAGGGCTGACATGGTTGAGCCATTCATAACTTAGTAAAAATGTCTCGGATCCATTCTGTACATTAACGGATACGCACACACACACACACACACCATCTTGCAGTAAGAATGCTGCAGAGATTTGGGACATTGCTGTAGTTTGGAGGGAAGTTACTTTCAGAGGGGATGGCATGAAAGGGATAGAAAAGTGTAGCAATATATGACTAATGAAGAGTAAGTCAAATTGCTTCTGAGCCTGCCCAGCGGCTCACAGAAAATTCTCTGCATTGTCACATGGATCTCAATAACGATCAGTGATTTGTCACTTTATTAGACAGGTAAAAAAGCTGGTTCTAGACAGGATTCCCACAGGAACATGCAAGTTGGTATGTTCCCTTTCTCATCAGTATGTAGTAAGGGAGAAGGCATGTGCCCTATGTTATGGACAAGCCTGTGTTTCCCATTTTGATTATAATTGGAACTAGGTTCAGCTGAATAGTTAAACTAGGAGGTTTTGCTAGTGAAACTCTTCAGACAGCAAGGGAAACAAAGATGAATGAGGGGAGATGTTTTCTTAAAGACTCCATTCATTATGGTCCCTCTGCCTCTGGGACAGTTCACAGCCTGGGCAGCACAAAGTAAAGGCCCTTCTGAAGACCAGGAGCTCCCAGCACGGCCCAACTTGCAAAGAGACTTTTTTGTCGCACTCTGTCCTGCTCTCCTCAGATACTCCTTTATTTAAGGGCTCTGTGGTACCTCCCTGAACAAAGCTTCACATGTGGGTCACGCACTTTCCTCTGGAATAATATCACACATCAGTATGCAAATGTATTCATGCTAATTGGTGATCAAGCCTCTTGGGGTACTAACAAATGTTCACTGATTGCTGTGACCTTATAGGGTTCCCTTTAGACTTTACAGAGTCTGGTCATACTCTTGTCATCCTTTCTGTTCTCCCAAACACAGAACAAATAAGATAAAAGACTTCCTGCAATTGCTTGGAACTGCCACATGGGGGTGCTGCTGATCTATAGGTTATCTCTTCGTTAGAAAGTTCAGCAGGAAATCGGTTCCTTTCTTTCGCCCCTGACAGCAGCTTTACAGTCTGAAAAATGTCTCCAGTAAAAGCCTTTTAAAACAAGAACAATCAGAAGAAACCCCAGAAGCTTCTCTTATTCAAATGCGGTGATTATGCACGGATAACGTTACAGGCGACTCTTGTTACATCTGTGTTCATCAGTTTACATCTTCTGATCCAACTAGTTCTATTGAAAGGCAATCTTCCTATGAGAAACAATACTTCATTGGCTCTATGGTTTTGTTTGTAACAAAGGGAAGTTCAATTAAATGCAACGGTTTTATGAGCTATGGCAGGGTGCATTGGTCACTCTCCTGCCCAGGCTAAGTTAACGACTGTAACATGGGGAGAGCTAAGTTGGGGGCTGGTTTCCCATTTCATTTACACCAGTGTAAACCAAGCATAACCCAGGACCTTTAGTAGGGTTACTACAGAATGTAACTGGTGTCATGAGCATCAGAATCTGACTGTGGATTTTATAGCCGTCAAAGCCTGATTTTTACATGTTATTTCCCAGGATTCCGAGTTTAAATAATCGCAGCGTACAAATTTTAAAGAAAACTGTTGGCCTCGGTGATGGAATTTGAAGCCTGCTCTGGAGATATCGGTGAAATGTCTTTGTTGTCCGGCTCCAAGCTCGCTGTTTCTGTTTGGACAATGGCGGGGTAGTGGAGGACTGCTCACCATACTCAGAAAGATTTGCTAAGTCTCACCGCAGAGCATAAGGTTCATTCTTCTATGCAGGCATTGACACTATGTTGATCCAGGCTCGTTAGTTGGATGACAAAGCACAAGCTTGTTAAAAACATTTGAATCAAATCATGCTACGAAACAGGGAAAGAGCAAGAGACAACAGAATAGCTGAAATGAAAGTCATTGCTCAAGATGACATTGCGTCACTATTGTTTCATTTTGAATGTAACTTTTTCCCTCCTGGAGAGGTATAGGTGCGGACTGTGATGCAAGACTAACACCCGATCAAGCTATTAGTGAAATCAGAATCATAATGGCAAGAGGACAGCGTTCACCCACAAAGAATAGAGGGTTTTTAGGATAAAATGTTCCTATATAGCCCACAATATATATTAGGAGAGAATATTGGCCTTCTAAACCATTTTTAAAATTAATTTACCAACTGGGAACATGGTAGTTAACTGATGGGTATACCACAGGTGCTAAAACACGTGCTTGCCTTTCCATTGTCAATATTATTTCTAAGGTGATGTAGGGACTGAAAACAAATGCAAAGCAAGATCGGTGTTCAAGCAAGTACGTAGTATTGGCCTGTCAACAGGTTAATTTGGAAAAAGGGACGTTAAGAACTTAGGCAATGAAACATGTGAAGAGGATCTTGTGTAATGTCTCATCAAGATAGAATAATTCCATCCTATCATGATAGCCCAAAATCCAAAGTCTCTGTAAAAGGGTTCTATAGAATTACAGGAAATCACAGTAAGGAGCTGCCTTACAGAAGCAAAGGGTGAATTCTTCCCCTTTGGAAGCAATAAAGAGAATTTGGCATATTAATGAGATTCATAATGAACTAAACACTGAAATCAGTAATGTATTTTCTCTAGAGAGCACATATGATTGAAATGACTACCATAAAACATTACTTTTAACCACATGGATCACACATATTGTTTAACTGGCCTCTTCTTGGGTTTCTGGGCTGTTTTGCAGATGATCTCTGGGTGTTTCTAACAATGTCCTAACATATTCTTTGTTCCTTGCTTATATCACTTGTATCCCTGGCTTTGCAGAATTTAACAAGCTTACTTCCATCTCTTTGCCAGGAAGCACCTGTTTCTCAAACTGAGTTCAGTAGGAACTCAAGTGCTCTGCATCTCTCAGGATCAGCCCCTAATGATCTCTTCATTGTGAGCAGTGAGTCTCTCTCTTAGCCTGAATTAATGGATCGATATGAGGGGAGAATGTCTGCATTGTCTCAAATTGTCTGTCTTGTTGGATAGATCTCAAGCCTTAGTATTTTTAATCTTCTCACAGAAAGCCTGAAGGCTGACACTTCTGTTGTTAAACAAAACAGCATTTATATTGTATTAATGCCTACAGGCCAACCGCAGGGTCCCCATTGTGCTGTTTATGGTGCTAATTTCAGTCTCTTGTATGGAAGCTCCACTTTGACTGAGCCATCTTAAAGATTTTGGGATGCCACCGTTCCAGAAGTGGGTTCACAGCGGAGCAAGCCTTTTTTTAAAGGCATTCCCAGAAAACAGGTGACGGATATACCTGAATTTTATCTTAGAGTTAGCAAAGTTTAAATGGTAGCTGGTCATTCGATTAGCTTCAACAGACCCAATCTACTAAGAAATGTTCACACACTTATTTTGTGTATCTATTTATCTCAACTCAACACAAAGGGTTGACTCTATCAACTTTCCAGTTATTGGCAGATATTCGTTTGTTATATTTTTACTTTAAATCTTGTCAGTACACAGGGGACTGAACAGATCTGGGGAGGAACGAAATGTGCAGCCTTTTACTTCTCTCACTGGTTTGGATCCAGCCTATGTAAGTAACAACTACAAGATTTTGCCATCAGAAGACTGTTGATGGCTCCTGTCTATTCCCTAGAAGACAGCTGTCCATATCTCAAACAGCAGCCTCCTAACTGACATTTGCTGTTTCAGACTCAAGTACCCTCTCACCAGCAGAGCAGGTTGGGAGTGAGGTGCGCTGGCAGTGAACACTGAGGAAGCTTGTCCTGCTGTTGTCTGTCTCATACTTCTGAGTACAGATGGGCTGCAGTCTCTGGGCCTGACAACCAGCATCTCTTACAGCCCAGGAATAATTAATTGTTGGTACAGTTGTTAGTTTTGGTAGTGCCCACAAAATGTGCTAGATGCTGTACAAATGTAACCTATGGGTTACTGTGTGTTATCAGTCCCATTCTGTGCCTAATCCCAGAGGATGAGAGTTTGTTACAGCTCCGGGTAGGGTGTCTTGGCTCATTAGTTCAAACTGTAGCAACTCATATTTTGAATTCTGCAGATCTCCAGTTCAGTCTCTTGAGTGTTGGCTGAGATAGTGACTGTTGCACAAATGCAAAAGAAGACCAGTCTTTCCATCCTGTTTGATGACTCATTTATTTCTGTAGGACTTGAATTGTTTTCTGGTGACATCAATGGTGGCTCCCTAATGTTTGCTTGACTTTCTGACTTTGGTGCATCTCCTGTCTTGAAGTAGGAAGCAGCAGTTGGGGAGCGGTGATGTGGGGATTCATTTGGCCATTAACATTTTTCCCTTTACTTGGCATTCTTAGAACTGGGATGGTTCAGCGTTAGTATTTTAGCTTTACATGTGAGCTGGATATAAAAGGTATGGAAATGTATCTCTCTTTACTGAGATTTTTCCCCCCACATTTTGTGGAGTACAAAGAACTTCCTTGTGTCTAGGTATTTATCCCACACTCGTCTGCATGATATCTGGGTTTGGTCTGGTCTGATACTTTGTTTTGTCTCCTTTGTTTTTAATAATGTCTGAAAGAACAGTGAGCTTGGAGAACTTTTTTTTTTTAAGGGAAGTGGCTAGTCAATAGCCATTTGAGTTTTCTAAAGCTCTTCCACCTCTGCTGTAATACCAAAGAGCTGATATTCACTGAAATTGACGTTTGAAGCAGTCTGTCATTGTATTTAATCAATTTGATCCAAGCTTTTGAAATGCAGCATTCTCCGCTCCAGTTGAAGCTTCTGATGTTGTAAAGTACTACGAGTTAATCTTACTATTTGTGAGGAATAGGACTCTCTCTGCCTTTTGGTGGCCGGCACAGGAGCGGGAATATAAACTTTCCTCTTTGATCCACATGGCACATCTCTTGCTGTCTAGTCAGCTCTCCCTGCGTAGCACAACCTCTGCAGTGGTATTATCAGTAGAAGCTGCTTCTGTGTACACAGAGAAAGCAAAGCTAGCCTTGAAAAGAACTGTCATGCAGCTCACTGAGCAGACTGGAGCAGACTGTGGTGTTTCTGGAAGGTAGTGTTGTATTATCTCCTAATGTAGTGTTTGTTGATTAAGTACACAGCAAGGATGACCTGTTCAGTGTGGGTCAGGGTTCCGTTATATACATTGTAGCCTATAACCCTCCAGAAAAATGGACGTTTGCATCAATATTGTTCCCTAAAGTATGGTAAAGTCCCTAATATAAACCTTGGGACTGCAGATACTTTTTAAATGTAAAAGTTCCCGCAAGGAGAGGAGAGCCCCTGAGTGGAATTGCAACCTTACTAGAGTAAGGGCAGCTGATGCCGCGCCATCCCCTGTATAAACCCAGCCTTGCCCATTGTGTGAAGCTCTTTTAGTTATTTCTGCCTACGTGTAAAGTGAGGGCCGGATCCTGGCCAGGCTTGACAGGCTGCACACATGAGAGGAGAGGGTGCAGGGTGAGAACTCCACAAAGACACCCTCTGTGGCCTCAGAGTGGGCAGCCTGAGTGTTGGAGCTTACACATCCTGGGCCTGGGCACCAAGGGAAATATTAGCCCCACAACAGAGATCCCAAGGGGGAAGGTCCTGTCTGCTGCACCCACTGTGTTAGAGGCTGTCGCAATGGTAGCTCATTTTACTGTTACTTCATTCTTCCACCCCCATTCGCAGGTTTCTTCCTCCTGTTGCATTTCGTCACAAACCTAGATTGTGAATTCTCTGGGGACAGGGACTGTCTTCTCATTACTTGCTTGTACAGCCCCTAGCACCACAGTGCCCCGATCTGTGACCGCAAGACTTTCTGAAAACCAACTCCCTTATAGGTGTCCAACACCAGGAATCCAGAAATCTTGGCCACAGTGTGCGTCCATGCACACATCACATTCTCAGCATGGCTCTCAGTCCTCTGGGTGAGTCGTCATCAGTGGGGATCAAACCCCAGAACTCTGGATCTAAAAGCATGAGCCTCTCCCACTCAATGTGTTAGCTCAAAGCCATTAGCACACCCATCAGGCCCAGCCACTGGAAGGGGATGGAGCACCACACTGTGTAAGTGGGGCTTATAAAAGAGCCTTACCGCTAAATAGCTACAAACAATAAACCTGTGACTTGGACGTTACCATGTGACTCTGAAAGATGAGGAAAAGACTGAACACTATTATAGCCAAAGGCAAAGCCCACACTGGCGTGATACAAAAGAACTTTTCTGCCTTTAGTGGTATGAGCTCCCATATGACGGATACCAGTCGCATAAGCCTTTTCAGAGGAAAGATCTTTCTTCTCTGTAGAAACAGAACGCAAACAAAAACTTCCATGACTCTTTCCTTGTTTGTCAGTACCGCACTTTCAAAATACAAACATTCACATTCTGCCTTCCTAAAACTCAGGTTAGTCAACCCATAAACAAAGCAGTATTTAACTTTCCGGAATCCTGCATAGTCCGTTTGTCCTCTCATAAAAGAATTATTGCATAAGGGAGGTGTCTTGCCAACATTTCAGGGTGTTTGACAAATAGTTCATCTTACTGATGTGTCAAGATAGATAAATATATACCTCAACGAACAAGCAACACAGGCTTTGCCTTAACAGTATAATCTCGCCAACAGCATACCCCTCTGGGAATCTCAAAGTGCATTAAAAGAATTAAACCTCACATCATTTCTGTGACATGGGCAAGTGACTAATATAGAGATCACTTCACCCACCACTGAAAGTAGCAGCTGTTTAATGGTGCACAGCAACCCTAAACAAATTAGGACAGGAACTGAAAACTAACATGTCCAGTTGAAACCTCAGGATAACTTACAATTGGTGAGCAACATGTCTTGGTTTGAAATTCAGCCAGGACATTTGCTTTAACACCCCACAATTATGAAAAGTGCCTTGGTATCTTTAATTGACCACAAAAGATCAGGTTTACATCTCAGTTGTAACTCCTGAAAATAACATTTCAGCAAAGAATAGAGACTTTTATAGCAACTAGGGTGAAACTAGACAGCATTTCATTTATCAGCCAACTTGCAGTTCCTACGTCAAGACAAATGAAATGCAGTGTATTTAAGGGAACTGATTTATGGAGCTGTAATTCTAACGAGATTCTGCAGATGTACCTGTCATAAAACATGGGCTCGGAGCTTGGTAAGTTGTGTACTCCCCAGAACCACTCAATACATAGCTGCAATTTGAAGGCAGAGCTATTTTTCATTGTATATAACTAATCCACCAGAATCCAATCTCTCAACACCACCTACTTCCCTTGCTTCCCATGGTTTCTGCTGCTGCTTCTCTGATGTAGCTGCTGGGGGTAACTTTCAGGCCATGTCTACACTGCCACCTACGCCAGCAAAACTTACCTCAGGGGTGTGAAAAAAACCTAAGTTTTGCAGGCATAAGTGGCAGTGTGCACAGTGCCATGTCGGTGGGAGAGATTCTCCCGTCAATACAGCTCCCACTGCTCATTGAGGTGGTTTTGTTATGTCGACGGGAGAGCTCTCTCCCATCAGCACAGAACGGTTACACATGTGATCTTACAGCGGCACAGCTGCATCGGTACAGTTGTGCTGCTGGAAGCTGGCTAGTGTAGACATGGCTTCAGCAAAACGCCAAAACAATAGAGAGCCTCATACTTTGTGGAAGTGAAGTCCCTCCTGTTCATGTAATGGGGTGAACTTTTGTGATTTATTCCGGGGCCTCATGCAACAAAACTGATTTTTGCTATAGGTTGTTGTATTTACCTGCTGTAATCCACGTCCTTGGCTGCAGTAAAATGACAGATATTGAGAAAAAGAGACTCAGTTTAACCTGTAATCAGAAACACCCATCCCGAAAGCTCTGGACACCTAAGAATGAATTAGATTAGATTTAGTCACATAATGGTAAAAAGAAGAACAGGAGTACTTGTGGCACCTTAGAGACTAACAAATTTATTAGAGCATAAGCTTTCGTGGACTACAGGCCACTTCTTCGGGTCCACGAAAGCTTATGCTCTAATAAATTTGTTAGTCTCTAAGGTGCCACAAGTACTCCTGTTCTTCTTTTTGCGGATACAGACTAACACGGCTGCTACTCTGAAACCTGTCACATAATGGTGACCATCTAGCAGCGTCAAACAAATGACATACAAGAAAGAATTAACTAAATCAGCCAATACATCAAAGCAATAAATCTCACCCCCAGAATACGTCCTTCAAAGATTTCTCCCTCCCCCCACAAAAAAACTAGAACTGGTAGGGAAATTTTTGAGTAATCAAGTTTTTGTCCAAAAACACTCATTTACCGTGACCAAAACTTTTTGTGGGAACACACCCATTGCGATTAAACTAGAGTCAGGAAAAGTTTCTCAGGTCTAGCATGGAATTGCTGCACACAAGAGACCCCTGAAATAGGCTGTTTGCTAGGGTACTCACCAGGGAGCTCCAGGTTCAAGACCCTGATTCTGGTTTTTGGTTGTTTGTTGAGGAAAACTGTGAAAAGGTCTTGGTTTCATCTCAGTGCAGAATGGACACATTTTTGAAATCTCAAAAATTTTGACAGGACAGGAAAACCATTTCCCAGCCAGCTCTGCTCCTGGCAGTCCCATGTACAAGTTGGACAGGAAGGGAGACAGAATGGAACTCTGGTGCACCTCACACATGAGGCCTGTGGGAAGAGAAGCAATTACCCACAACTACCCAGTGTAATTTCAGACTCCAGTTCAGGAAAGCATTAAGCAAATGCTTTCTTTCTGAATCAGGGCATCTGACAGCGACAAAATAAGCAGTTTTGTCCACTCACTTCAAGGTCCACAGACAGGTCCATAACACCTCATGATCAATGGCAGCAAAGCTGTTGATTACATTCACTAATATCAGTGTGGATGCCTGGTCCTAATTCATCATTGTTAAGTGGCAAAAATAGAGTAAGCAGGATGGAAGTGAAGCGGGAAATTACAATATAAATGATTCCATGAATATGAAGGATTTTCAAAGTGGAGGGAAAAGAGAGCCCCACAGTTCCAGAACTGGTGTTGTGACATCAGATCACATTTACCTTGGAGAAAAATGTATCCATTTCTAAATGTAATTAGTTGATATTATATTAGAGAGCTTAAGAGCAACAATAGCCCAAAAATATCCCACCTGAATAAGCCAGTACTTCAAAGTAAAGGAAACTAATCATAGAATATGATATGATGAATTGATTTGAAAGTGTTGTAAAGGAAAGGAAAATATTATAGTTCACAGGGCAGAGTCATCTTTTCAACAGAATAAAGAGACAGAATTCTCTTATACGCTGTGGGCAGCCATTTATAACACCTACCCAAAGCTTGACTATGAAACCAGCTTATTCTGCGGAGAAGTGCTGATGTGGACAGCTTTCCTGCATGTAAAACGTGAAATCAGCAGGTTATGATTGCTATTAAATGTTTCCAGAGTGTCACTTACCAGAAGGATTTGATAACTTATACAGAAATGAATTGTTTTTCTTTCCTATCTTGTTTAAGTGCTGCTAAGATACCACATTTGGACAGCTTCAAATGTGAACCTATGGGGTTCCCCCACCCCACCCCACCCCCCGCAATGTTATCTGTAATTATTGTGCAATTTATTTCAAGTCTCTCTGATCAGATGTATTTTTATTTTACAAATACATTTTTGGGTGTTTCCATAACACACACTGAAAGTATTTTTGTCATTGGAGTAGGGACATAGTTAAGAACATAGTCCAGGATTAGAAGCAACAGTCTCAGATGAGCGGACAATCCCATCTAACTTAAAAAACAACCCATCACAAATCTAACCAAACATATCCATCATGGCTTCCCCAGACACCCCACACCCCCCAGCCTTCCCCAGCACCCATATAAATGGAGAGGGCTTTTCTGTCTGCCTAAAGCCCAACAGCAGTCAGCTTTGTAAAGAAAAGTCTCACAATGAAGTCTTTTCAGCCCTAAGTGCCCTGCAATGGCAGTGCAAAGTGCAATGTAGCAGTGCTGGTAAGTACAAATCACCAGGGTAGGAGACTGTGACTTGCCCATTCTGAAAGAGAGAATTTTCCAAAGATCCAACCCCGCTTCCAAAGAGCTACCCCCGGTATAGTGCATCTCCACCTGGGGGTTTGCACTGGGGCAAAAATCCTTCCTATAGGGCTATCCCGAGGAAGAGTTCTAAAAGAAGGGTTGGGAACTGTCTAAGGCTGGGTCTACACTACCCGCCTGAATCGGCGGGTAGAAATCGACGTCTCGGGGATCGATTTATCGCGTCCCAACGATCCCCGAATCGACGCTCTTACTCCACCAGCGGAGGTGGGAGTAAGCGCCGTCGACGGGAAGCCGCAGAGGTCGATTTTGCCACCGTCCTCACAGCGGGGTAAGTCGGCTGCGATACGTCGAATTCAGCTACGCTATTCGTGTAGCTGAATTTGCGTATCTTAAATCGACTCCCCCCTGTAGTGTAGATGTAGCCTTTAACGTAGGAAGCTGTAAAACGTAGGAAGCTGTTGGGAAGCAAAGGGAGAATGATTTCATAAACAGGAGAATAAACACACTGTTGTTCCACTGCACAGCAATAGCAGGTCAGTTTCCATCTGGTGGTAGAGAAATCAGAAACATAGATGTTCCTAGTGCAACTTGTTTTATTTACATCAGTCCTTGGATAGAAAGAACGTGCAGGCAGTCCCCTATTTCAGAGCTCTTAGCCCAAACACCAGTACCCTGTTCCCACAAGCACTGACCCTAGTTAAAAAGATTCCTCGCCCACCCCCCCAAACCAGAAAAAGAAAAAGGGTCCTGCAATTGCTAAACCAACAGCAGCAGCATCTCTAAATCCTGGCCCACCTTGCTGCACAACAGAACCACATCAGTGTTGCCCACTCTCATAATGTTCTCATGAGTGTCATGATATTTGGTGTTTTTTGTAAAGCCCCAGCTGCCAGAGTCATGTGATTGTGTAAAAACCTCAGCTTTCATCTGGAAAAAAATCCGAAGTTTTGAGCCCTTCGTGGAGAAATGCTGATTCATAAAGACTCAAATTCCAAAAATCAAACAAAAAGAACCCCACATGTATTGTTCTTAAGCCAATCTCATAATTTTTGGGAGGCCTCACTCTTCATTTCTGAATACTGGGACATGGCGATACTGCTTCCTTACCACTGAAGGATTGGCCCAGCTGTGCAATTACACAGAGCTATCACTGTAGCACCACACACCAAAAAAATAATGTTAATCGTTTGTGGAGACAGTCTTAAAAAGAGCTAGTCAATAAGAAAAACAAACATTCATCAATAAATTATTTGCCATTCGACAGAATGGACTGTTCAGTTCATACATTTTGTAGCTAGTCAGAAAGAAAATGTTTATTAGTTCCATTTGTTTTTATTGGCGATCAATACAAAAAAAATCCAACTAAGTACTAGGTGACATCTGGTTTGCAGGAAGATTTGCATGTGTATGATTATTGATATAAATTGAGGAACAGACTTTATCCAAGCTCTTTAATCTTAATAGTTGACTGCTTCTGTTATAAGAAGAACAGGAGGACTTGTGGCACCTTAGAGACTAACAAATTTATTAGAGCATAAGCTTTCGTGGACTACAGCCCACTTCTTCGGATGCACTTCTTCGGGCTGTAGTCCACGAAAGCTTATGCTCTAATAAATTTGTTAGTCTCTAAGGTGCCACAAGTCCTCCTGTTCTTCTTTTTGCGGATACAGACTAACACGGCTGCTACTCTGAAACTTTGCTTCTGTTATATGTGCCCTTATACTTTTCAGCATACAGTACCTATATTGAGAAATATCTCTGTCTTGTCACTCTTTCTACAAGAATCTTCCCCACAGCTGTTCCTGCTATCTGCGGGGCAGAAAGAGATGATGAAGTTTGGCGCATCAGTTGTATCACATGGAAGAAGCAGAGATGTCATGTAGGAATGTTTCACCCATGTTTAGCACATGTGATATGAAGGTGACTATCTTAGCCAAAGGGATCAGAGTGGAGAACTTTGACCTAAACATATCCCATGATTGAGAGAGAGTTTTTTTTCACAGATGGAAAAAGGAAATATGTTTTGGAACTGGGATCAGCTTTTTGTATTGAGATCTACAAAACATGCCATTAAAATCCTTACGATCACCTGCTGCACGTAATTTATTGAAAATTGTCTGTGACTTTAAATAGGGTTACCATACGTCCGTTTTTTCCTGGAGATGTCCGGCTTTTCGGCAATCAAATCCCCGTCCGGGGGGAATTGCCAAAAAGCCAAACATGTCCGGGAAAAATACCAGCCGGGCACTTCCTCTCCCGCGGCTACTCTGCTCCTCCCCGGACTCAGACTTCGGCTCTGTTTAAGAGCCAAGCTGCCCGAGCCAGCGCTACCGGCGCCGCCGCCGGAGCAGAGCAGCTGGAGCCGGGGAGGAGAAGTGCCCGGCCGGCGGCTGGGGTCAGGAGGCACGGGGGCTGCCCGAAGCCGGTAGCGCTGGCTCGGGCAGCTTGGCTCTTAAACAGAGCCGAAGTCTGAGTCCAGGGAGGAGCAGAGCAGCTGGAGCCGGGGAGGAGAAGTGCCCGGCCGAGGGCACAGGGTCCGGAGGCATGGGGGCTGCCCGAAGCCCGAGTGCTACCGGCTTCATGGTTTGCCGGGCAGCCTCCAGACCCTGCGCCCCCGGCTGGGCGCTTCCCCTCCCGGGCTCCAGCTGCGCTGGGGAAGCGCCGGCCGGGGGCACAGGGTCTGGAGGCTGCCTGGCAAACTGTAAAGCCGGTAGCGCTCGGGCAGCCCTTTTCGCGTGGCTGGGAGAGAGGAGGGGGAGTTAGGGCGGGGACTTTGGGGAAGGGGCGGGGAAAGGGCGGAGTGGGGCGGGGCCGGGGTTGGGAAAGGGGCGTGGCCGGGGTGGGAAAGGGGCGGGGCTAGGGCCCGTGGAGTGTCCTCTTTTTTTATTTTTTAAATATGGTAACCCTACTTTAAGTAATGCCATGGTAACATTAATTAGGCAAACGGACCATTGGACAGATTTCAATGGTGAGCACTGAATACTTGAAGGAGGAAATCTGAAAAGAGACATGTTTGTGAGCATGTGGGCAATGCCCATGTGTGGGCACCAGAGTGTAAAAACACAGAGTTAGAAGGTAATGGGTTCCTTTGGCATTACTGCTTTCTAACATGTAGCCACTTCCTGTTTCTTCTGAGAACCATGAATGAAAAATTTACTTGACTTCAGGAAAAGCCTTCAGGTTTTTATTGAACTGTACATAACTAATAAACAAACTTATACACTTTCTTCATTTTCATGGAAAATAGTCTCTTTAAATGCAGCGTCAGACTTTCTGCCATTTGGATTGATGCTAATTTAGCATTTCGTAAAAAGCAAGACTCCAACAGAGCTGGAGCATTCTCACAGCAATAGGCTAATAAGGCTCCTACTGTGAGACCTTTTCTCTCTAGCAGTGCCACCCCATGCTAGCTCAAATGCCATCCGTGTTAACTCCTGCACAGCATTGCTGCGACCATGGCAGAAAAGTTGCTGAGATCAGCCCTTCACAGCAGCAGTGTCATCACCAGCCTCAGCTGGTGCGCCCATAGGAATGCTAAGCGCTAACACAAGAAATGGCACCAAATGCACAGCGCTACATGGAAACACATCAACACTCCTTTATATATGAATGTATCTCAGTCTCACAAACACCCTATGTTTAACTTTGCGATGACACACAAGCCTCTGCCTTAATAGTGTTTGATTTAAATTGGTCAACACATATGCTGAAGTTTGACAGCAAGACATTTGACTGCAACAGTAATAGCTCTTAATGCTACATATAGGCTACATGATGGTACAATATAACTCTCAGAATCAATGACCAAAAGGTAGCCATATTTGTGTGACAGGCGTATCCTCGAAATATTAATGCATAACCTTCTCATTAATCTATTCTATTCCAAACTGTAGACATTCTGGAGAAATCGCAGGGTATGTTCTTTTCTCCCCCTCCACCTTTTATATTAGGAAATTTGATTTTATTTGTTTAAATTAGAAAGCCAAATAAGTAAAATCTCCATCACAGCTGGAAAATTGCCCTGTGCTGTTTTCTTGTGCTTCAGCGAATGACGATGTGATACGGCTTCACTTTCTTCTCTTCCTCTGAAGTCATTTTCACATAGAGCCCAGTAGTGAGATATTTCCTCTTCCGAATCTATAAAACACGTGAAGAAAATAAGGTAAATCCAATGTCAGACTTGACAACGAAGACAGACTCTTAATCAGTGACTGTTGTGTTCTGAAGAACAGTGATAAGCAAAATTTGTTGGCTTGTCCACATTTTCGGGGTGAGGGGGAAGGGGAATCTGTTCTAGTCACCTTCCCTTAACTCTGTCTCTCTGGTAGGATGAGATGATTATGCACTTGTCAGTGGAAGGAAGAGCAGCCGTCATAGAGGAGCATTAGGTAACAGTAGCCAAACCCTCCCTGAATTAGCACTAAAGAGGTGTTCAAGCTACAAAGTTCAGTTCTGTACCAAAATTGTAGGAGTTCAGATCTAGGAGTTTGATGTGGCTCAAAAAGCCAGGAACTAGTTGAAAAGGATGGATCTGGATCTGAGTGCCCAGTAGTTTGGGGTGTTTGGATCTGAGGTTTGGGTTCCGGTCCATTTCTAACTGACAGTACACCCCTCTCACCAGCCGAGAGACAGGGAAGGTCGGGGCTCTGTCCCTCCATTGCCTTCAGTTTATGTGGCCATTTACACCTGGGGAAAGTAGGTGTAACATACTGGCAGGTCAAAGTTCTCTACTCTCATCCGTGGTCACTTTTTACATGCACTTTGCACAGAGGTGAATGAGGACACAGTGCCAGGCCCCAGTCAGTGGCTGAGTCAGTGATGTGGAACGGAGTACATATGAAGACTGATATTGTCTTAGATCCCAGTAATGGTTGGTGCCTTCTGCTCAGGATTCCAGTGCAGTCAGGTTAGTGCAGAAACTAACCTGAACCATGGGGTCAGATTCACCAGTATGATCTGACTGCTTTCTGCCACTCTAACAGCACAAAGCAGCCATAAACTGGCTTAAAAGCGAGGTCTGTGACTGCTTTTTAGCACTGGAACAACAAAAAGGAACCAGAGCATTTCAGTGAGTTTGTCCCTACCTTTTTTTTTTCTATGATCATGTCTTTCGTTCTCCCATATTTATGCAATTAAGTGTAAATTGTATGATGCTCTAGTTATGGCACTTACCACTTTGCTCAGGACACAGGCTGTGATGAGGATACTGTAAATAAACAATCCTGAAGCAGCTGCTCCTAATATCCAGAGATACAGGTCAGTGTCTGGGCAGGGCTCTGGATCTGAAATACATCAGATTAAATGTGACATTGGTAAGGAAGCTGTCACAATTCATTAACCTTTTTGGGCACGGCACCTCTCCATAACAGAACTCACCAAAATGTTAACAGGGCCAAATCCTCCAATCCACACCCTCTCAAAAATCCCATTGACCTTAATGGGAGTTTGACCTGGGTAAGGACTGCATGATTGGCCTTCTCTAGTTATGTGCTTCTATGCACACACCCATCTACACACACACATACAATAGGGGGCATTGCTCTGACAGCCCAAGTATGCACCGATCATTGAATGCATCACGTCTGCCTTAGCGCTACAGGTGGTTCTTAAAGAGATAAGAGCAAATAATGGTTCTCCAAGTTGGAAACTGATTTTAACTCTGACCCTTGTTTAGACTCCTATTAAGACAAAATAGCAGCTCACTAAACCATATATCAGAGAATAATGTAGTATAGTCAGGGTGCTTTGCTCACCAGTGACAAAGAGCTGTGTTCCCTTGCCTGTGTTCATATAATAGGGTGGTGGGTACAGCCGCTCCATCTTGCAGATGTATAGACCAGCATCAGTAGCGTGCAGCCCCATGAGAGTGAGGGTCACATTGTTTTGGCTGGGGCTGACATGACACTCAATGATCTTTTCCACAATGAACATCTGGTACTCAGTTGTGTAGGTTGAAGCACAGATCTCGGTGTACTCCTTGCCCGTCTGTTTAAGCAGGGTCACTCGAATTTCCTCTGCATTCCCAATGTGCTTATATTCACACACCAGATTGGCAACTCCTTGCCTGTTGGCCAACACCACTGCTGGCTGGGTCACTTTGAGAGCTGTGATTAAAGGCAGAGCATGATGGTCAATTAACACATTAAAGAAATGCACTTCAATAATATGTAAGCTCTTACTTAAAACCTATAAAAGCAAGGAAAGAGATTCCACCCTGAAGATCCTTCATCCCTGGACACAAACTGTGCTGGGTCCTTTTGGAAGCGATATGAGATTTCCTTTCACTCCCAGTTTGTAGACTTTTTTTCAACACCTGCATTAATATACTAAAAATCCTTAAGAAGGAATTCTGCAGTTTCTGAATACCCATTGTGATAGCTGACTTGGAGATCTCTGCTGTTTCTCATTCTTTAAATAGATATGATATGGACCCACATAATGGACCATGTATACTGCAGGTTTCCTTCTTTAAATAAAGCATTTTTAATATATCAGAAGGCATGAAAGGGACTTCAAATACTAAAACTTTATGCATTATATGTTAAAATTGATTGGAGATTGTGGAAATTTAAACCAAATTGTCTAAAAAGTAGAAATAAACTCCTAGGCTGATAAATTTTGACCAGGAACACACTTGATCATTAGGGTTAACAATAGAGCTGGTCAGAATACTATTTTGCAAACATTTTCCAATTTTTTTTTTTATCTGGGGCAGGGGAGGAAGAGTTGCCCACATTTCTTTTCTTTGAAACCTTTTAACCAACTCTACTTGCCACTGGAGTTACATTGAACAAATTCTGATAAAACACAGCAAACATTTGAAATAAAAATCACAAGTTAAAAAAAATCTGCTACACACATCTATAGCTTTACAGGTTGCAATGTACCACTGCTATTCATAGTTCTGTAGTTTTCACTTTCTATATGGAAGTCAATGGATTTTGCGTGAGTAAGAACTGCAGGGACTGACCTGTTACCATGAGCTGGATTCAAGTTTGGATTATTCCCTGTCAGGCAAGGGTTTATTTTGTCTGTGGCTGGCAGTGCAAGAGAGGGGAAAAACAGAAGCTCTTTGTCCACTCAACTTCTATCTCTACAGTGACAATTTCATGCAGAGGATCTGATTTGAAATAAATTAAACTCTTTATATATTCCCGATCTAAACAGGAGTCTTTCCTAGCACCTCTAGTAACTCTACTGCTCTGGAAACTTTGCCTGTTTTCCCAGAAAAGTTGCAGTGCATTGTATTGGACCTGTCCACCTAGAATCCCTAGACTTTCCCAGCCTGCGCTCTTCAGAGACCCAGCCTCAGATATGTCCTCTCCTTGCTACACTGAATAACTGTCCTGCAAAGGGGTGAAACTGAGAAAATGTAAACACCCCCAGACACCTTCGGTCTTCTTGATCTACCCACCTTTGGCGATGCCAGTGGCTGTGCTGAGGAAGCCAATGGTGATCAATAGCGTGAGCATTCCAGCGAAGAGACAGACGTTAGAAAGTTGAAGTTGCCTGTTGTCTTCTAACGCCAAGTCCAGATGGAATTAAATCAGATTTATAATCAGAACTGCAGGGAAAAGGGCAAGACCTTTCAGGATACTGAACCTCGAAATGTTTGAACCCACACAGATTCAATGTGTGTATATATAGCTTTGATCCCAAATACATACACTCTGTACCCGAAAGTGCATGAGACTTTGTTTTGGTTTTACAAGAAGGGAAGTAGTGGGTTTGATTAATACGTGCAGAGTTAACCTCAAACAGCTATGAAC
This sequence comes from Chrysemys picta bellii, assembly GCF_011386835.1. Classification (NCBI taxonomy): domain Eukaryota; kingdom Metazoa; phylum Chordata; order Testudines; family Emydidae; genus Chrysemys; species Chrysemys picta. Next base: position 60,345,394 of record NC_088801.1, on the reverse strand, counting down.
AAAACAACGATTCAGCAAATGGAAAATGTATTCAATCTGAAATCTGTCATGCGTTATACTTTAAGAATTGGGGGAGGAAAGATAATGAAAGACTAGTTCAGCCCCTTTGGCAATGCAGAGTTGAAGTATTCAAAGTTCCTGAAATCACCAGGTATTTCCTTTTAAGAAAAAATACCTTTTAAGGACATACCTTTTCAAAGTATCTATGTGTTGAAGGTTGTGTAAGCGTTGAAAATCATCTTCTGTTTTTATGTGAGAGTCTGTCAGGTCCATGAAAAAGTCATTGTGGATCATTGGCGAAAGAGGTTTTAAAGTACTATAAATATGTATCTACATAATAGGCCATTACTTTTTCTTTTTTCTTCACCCTATTAAGCTCTTATATAATGCGCCTAAAGGTATACGAATGGACCACCTAGGGTGACCAGACAGCAAGTGTGAAAAATCGGGACGGGGTTGGGGGGTAATAGGAGCCTATATAAAAAAAAGACCTAAAAATCGGGACTGTCCCTATAAAATCGGGACATCTGGTCACCCTAGGACCACCACAGATTCAAAACACCCATGAATTGGTCTATGAACTAGAAAAAAATGATGAAAAATACTGTAATTTTTTATTAAGATGATAGACTACAGCAACTCCAAAGAAATGCTAACAGTTGGGTAAATATTTAATTTTAAAATAATATGAGTATCTATATTGGCATAGTTACACAATGGACAACATTTACTACTGCGTAATTTAGGTGTGATGCCCATATAGCAATAATGATAGCATGAGGAGAGTCAGAATTTGCTCTCACCCATGAGCACGCAGTAAATAAAAATAGTGTATAGTAACTCAAAGTTGTGTGAAAATAAGTGGTTGGGCCTATATCACACGGTTGGTTGGACAAAGTAAAATCAATTTGCAAATAAATTCTGTCATACCATCAAGTACCATGTTATAAATGAGCTTTTAGAGGTGACTTACTGGCCTATTCTTGACCCTGACTTATCCAGAGTAAGGATAGAGTTAGGAACAGCATCCATAGCTTGGATTCTGCATGCAGTTAAGTGAATGATGCCTTTTAGTCCTCGTCAACCATAATTAAATCTGCTGGTGGCTGATGGGCACTGCATATTGAGTATGCAATTAACTGATAAGCTTTTTGGGGGAATGCATTACAAAACTCAATGCTCATTGTCCCAGGCACCTGTTGTCCCTTGGTACCTTGCTACAGTTAGGATGGGAGATTCCATGGTACTGCTGTTGCCCTGGGAAATATTCTGTTAATGATGCCAGCTCTGCTACCATCCTGTTTCTTTTCTGAGGGTGCCTTTTTGGAAGAAGAATACACACTTTTCTGTGTTCTCTGCTCAGAAGCCTTGTGCTGGAATGACTGTGGTTCCATCTAAATAAGGCTAGATGTGGGTCCCTGTGGAGATAGCTCCTCTTTTCATTGGCAGGAACTGATTGAGAGGAGCACAAAACTGTCCTCTTCAGCGGTGGCCTGCTTTTGCCAGCCTGTGAAAGAAGGGCCCAACATGACCTTCAATCCTGAGTCAGAGGACGCTGGTGCTAGACTGATGGGACAGTTGATTTGAGCTGATGAGCCTCCTACAGACCAAGACCCTATGGGTATGTCTACATTGTAATAACACATCTACAGTGGGCTTACAGGGCTCGGGCTGTGGAGCTATAGAGTAGGGTTACCATATTTCAGCAAGCAAAAAAGAGGATGGGAGGAGCCCCGCCCTAGCCCCGCCCCTGTCCTGCCCTAGCCCCACCCTTGCCCCACCCACTTCCCGCCCCCCTCAGAACCCCCAACCCTCCCCCCCACTCCTTGTCCCCTGACTGCCCCCTCCTGGGACCTCTGCCCCTAACTGCCCCCCCAAGACTTCACCCCCTACCTAAGCCTCCCTGCTCCTTGTCCCCTGACTGCCCCCTCCTGAGACCCTCTCCCCAATCCTAACTGGCCACCTAGGACCCTACCCCCTACCTGTGCCCTGATTGCCCCAACCCTTATCCACACCCCCAGACAGAGCCCTGGGACTCCCACACCCCATCCAACCACTCCCCACCCCCTGACAGCCCCCCCCCCAGAACTCCCGACCCATCTAAACCCCTCTGCTCCCTGTCCCCTGACTGCTCCGATCCCTCTCCGCACTCCTGCCCCCTGACAGTCCCCCACAGAACTCCCGACCCATCTAAACCCGTCTGCTCCCTGTCCCCTGACTGCTCCGATCCCTCTCCCCACCCCTGCCCCCTGACAGCCCCCCCCCAAACTCCCAAACACCCACCCCGCTCCTTGTCCCCTGACTGCCCCCTCCTGGGACCCCTGCTCCTAACTGCCCTCCAGAACCCCACCCCCTACCTAAGCCTCCCTGTTCCTTGTCCCCTAACTGCCCCCTCCTAAACCCCCCCCAAACTGCCCCCCAGGACCCTACCCCCTACCTGTACCCTGACTACCCAAAACCTTCTCCACACCTCCCAGAAAGGCCCCCCCCCGAACTCCCGACCCTCCCCCCCCCTTGACTGCCCCCTCCAGAACCTCCCTGCCCCTTCTCCGACCCCCTGGCTCCCTTGTCGTTGGCCTTCGGTTCGCCTAAGGGCTCTCTGGGAGCTTGCTGAGTCTGAGCCGTTCTCCCGGCATGCTGGCCAGCAGCGGGGGAGGAGCTCCAGCCTGCCGGAGGCGAATGCCAGGGAGGGAGGGAGGGAGTGAGCTATGCTGCAGGGGAGGGAGGGGGAAGTGGAGGAGGGGTCTCGCTCGCTGTCGGAGCCCCATGTAAGTGGCACCATCCGGCTGCCCTGTTAGCCGCGCGCGCTCTGCATGGGGGGGAGGGAGGGAAGTCCGGACATTAACAAATTCCCCCCGGACGCTATTTTTAGTTCAAAAATCCGGACATGTCCGGGGGAATCCAGATGAATGGTAACCCTACTATAGAGCTGCTGTGTAAACATCTAGGCTCGGACTGGTGCCTGGGCTTTGCGATCCTTCCCTGTCGCGTAGTCACAGAACTTGGCTCCAACCCAAGCCCAAACATCTCCACTGCAGTTTTATAGCCCCACAGTCCAAGCCCCAGTCATCTAAACACAGGCCAGCTGTAGGTGTTTTATTACAGTGCAGACTTACCCCTAAGGGTCTAGGCTGGTCCATCCACCCCCTTTGTACCACAGAAACTCCTTGTGGGTTACACCACGTCCCCTGATCCAGGCTGTGCTAATCCATCAACCCCATGTACCTAGCCCCCCAGTTTCCTCCAATATTATCTCTTTACTGCCACATGTTTTTATGGCCACCCTTTGTTTTCTCCCCACTTCACCATACTGCCTGCACCATCACCTAGTTTTTGTCCTTCCTCTTCCCTCTCCCATGCCTGTCCCCACCCCACCACTCCTTCCCATCCCCAGCCTCCAGCTTTTGCTCTCCTCATGCCCCCGCTGCCTCTCTGACCGATCCCACCCTCTGAACTCCCCCACACTTGCCATTGGCACTCTCTCCTCTCCCTAATCACCTCAGTTCCACCCACACACACACAGCTAATAAAAGGGGGGGAGAGCTTCTGTGCTAAAAACTAAAAAACTGCTTCTGTGCATTTAATGGGACAGTACAGCTTGGCAGACTAGCCACATGATTGTATTACTGTAGCCCATATTCTTCCTTCTCCATGGCCCTATTCATATATTCTCTTACCTACTGGCCCTGATTCTCAGTTGCTTTGTTCCTGCACTGGAATGGGACTGGGGGGGTGGAAGAGGTAGCAAAGGTAGGTGGTATTAAGTCCCTTTGTGTTTCTGCATTGCATTCCGATGCAGGGAGGAATCTGACTGACCTCTGATTTCAATTAGAGCAGCTGTAGGCCTGTTCTCAGTTAAATTCCGTTTCCTACAGGCCTCCATGCACAATGTACTCCAGCCCTCTCCCCTCCCTCACCTCAGAAATCTCCCTTTCCTGTCCCTGGACCACCTTTGCCACTGCCGATGTTGTGGGACTCAGAGAGGGGTCCAGGTGCTAACTTTGCTTGTGATGACTTGAGTTTCAGAATTCCTTCACTGGTGGTATTCCCAGAGGCTGTCATGTCTAAAATTAAAATGTAAACTCTTTGGGGCTGGTGGCTAGGTTTTATTTGTTATGGAGCCCAGCATATAAATAACAGTATTCTTTCCTTTGTCCTCAGGGGCCACACAACTCTCCAAATAACAGGTGAGCCTTTCTACTCCCCATGTGATACTCTAAGTACCATCATCATGGTCTTCACTGGGTCGTTTCCAGAGCTAAATGCCTTAACAGCTTGAGCTAAAGAATCAAACTATGAGCTTTTGCAAATTCACTCTCCCTGTAGACCAAGCACAGAGAGGGACACACAACTCAGACTGAACAATGTGCACCACTACTATAACTAGGTGTATTCGGATGAGGTAGGTAACTAGGCTTCTCAATTAATTGAAAAGATCTGTGTCATTTTGGGTTGATGTCTGACACTTGAAGTTATTGGACCTGTTTTTCTTTTGTTTAATAATTAGCAAGGACAAATTATCAGCTTCCATTCAGTCAAAATTCCCATTACAATCTATTATAATTATTCCACAATTAATTTCACATTTTTAAAAACATTTTACTCCACCCTAATGCTGTTTTTCTTCTGCATTGACAGGAACTAAAAAAACCATTGGGTTGGTGAATAACTTCAGATGTAATGGGGAGAAGAAAAGTTTAACATTTGCATAGCATCTGGTTTCAGGATATTATGTTAAGCTCAGGCTGTGAGATCATCTCTAATTATTCATGTTTTTAGCAAGTTAGTTCACCACAGAGCTATTGAGGTTTTGAAATGCACTGTTATTTTAAAAAATAATTCAGACCTCTATATGAAAAAGCTGAAGAAAAAATTTTTTGCTAAAAAAACAGTAAGTAAAGAAGAAAGGAAGTAGCACTGTGGCTGGAAAAATAATTGATTCATTACCATTAAAGGACTAAAATTTGATTGCAAAGCCCGATATGGCCAAGTTTGGTGTATTGATCTGGGTCCCATGGGAAACCACAATTCGCATCACACAACCACTTAATACCGGATATTTCAGAACTCTGGACTTTCTGTCCACCTTTAATGTGAAAATAACAAAATGGATCCCAACGGTGCACTGTTTACCAGTTTAAAAATGAACTGAACTGGAGTTCTTAATAAAGGAATGCCTTTGTCTCGCAATGTAGGTGATACAACTAACTACACTCTTTTTTTCTGAATATTTGTCAATGGGCACTGGACTACACTTCTTGTGTATCGCAAGGGAATATTGACCAATGGGCAGGGGCATGCGCAGGAATTTAAATTTTACCGCTGGGGGGGGGCACCAGTGAGGGACACAGAACTCCTCTGGGGGTGGGGGGAGAGCAAACTCCTCCAGCCCCGGGACCCTGCTCCTGGGCTGCGGCAGGGAGAGCGAGAGAGCTCCTGTTCTGCGGGGCCAAGATAGAGTTCATTCTCTCCACCACAGCCCCAGGGCTGGAGAAGTTCTGCGTCCCCAGCCGATTATTGGGGGGAGGCCCAGGCCCCTGCTTGCCTCCCTTTGCGCGCGCCCCTGCCAATGGCTTGCACAGGTATAGATAGATAAGATTCAATGGATCTCTTTTACTCAGTAGTTGTTGGTAACTCCTTCTTTAGACCTCATCCTTTTTATTCACCCCACCCTTTGGAGCCACCACTGATGTTGACTCCATAATTCTATTCGATGAATGGCATTTGCCACTCTCTACTAGGACTCTGAGGTTAGCTAAACTAACATGGAGAATGAATCATCTCCTAATGCGAAAGACAGCAGCTCAAAGTTAGTACTGAAGGTGCACAACAGAACATACATTCTACCCTGCAGCTAGATACCATCCTCATTTATTATTTGTATTGCAGAAGTGGCTAAGAGCCCTTGTCATGAACCAAGACCCCTCTGTGCTAGGCGCTGTACAAACACAGAACCAAAAAAACCAGGCCCTTCCTCAAAGATCTTATCATGTAAGGGCTTGTCTAGACCAGTGGTTCTCAAAGCTGATCCAACGCTTGTTCAGGGAAAGCCCCTGGTGGGCCGGGCCAGTTTGTTTACCTGCCGCTTCTGCAGGTTTGGCCGATCGCGGCTCCCACTGGCCACAGTTCACCGCTCCAGGCAAATGAGGGCTGCAGAAAGCGGTGGCCAGCACATCCCTCGGCCTGCGCCGCTTCCCACAGCCCCCATTGGCCTGGAACGGCAAACCGCAGCCAATGGGAGCCGCGATCGGCCGAACCCGTGGACGCAGCAGGTAAACAAACCAGCCCGGCCCGCCAGAGGCTTTCCCTGAACAAGCGGCAGACTAGCTTTGAGAACCACTGGTCTAGACTGATAGCACTGCAGTGGCGCAGCTGTGCCATTGTAGCGCCATTGTAGCGCTTAGTAAAGATGCCACCTATGCCGATGGGAGAGCTCTTCCCATAGGTGTAAGTACCCCACCACCCCACAAAGCAGTAGCTATGCCAATGGGAGAAGCCCTTCAATTGATATAGCATCATCTACACTGGAGGTTAGGTCAGTATAACTACATCACTCAGGCTGTGGAAAATCCACCCCCTGAGCGACATAGTTGTACTGACCCAAGTTGGTAGTACTGTAGACCAAGTCTAAAGCTATGTCTACACTTAAACCACTAATTCTTCATTGCAGACACTCACTATGGCTTCTCCCTTCGCTGTAGTTAATCCACCTCCTCAAGAGGCAATAGTTGGACGTTGGGTCGGCTTAACTATGTCGCTCAGGGGGCTGGATATTTCATACCCCATAGCAACTTAGCTGGGTCAACCTAATTTTTTAGTGTAGACCAGGCCCTCGGTATAAGACAATAAACAACAGGTGAAAACAGATGGACAGGGGAGCACAAAGAAACAGCGAGACCATAGTGGTCAGCATGATAGGCAGTGCTCTCAGCACACCAGCAGCAAGTGTTCTGTAGGCACCTGGGGAAAGGAGAGATTTAAAGGAGGAAAATGAGGTGGCTTTGCAGATGTTTACAAGGAGCTTCTCCCAAGCATGAGGGTCAGCATGGGAGAAAGCACAAAGGTGCTTGTTTAAAAATGTAATAAGTGATTAATGAAGGCTGGCAGCGATTGGAGGGAGGAGTCGACACCTCAATAGGGAATGAGGGGTGAAAGGCTAGGAAGGGCCTTGAAAGTTTCTTTGAGGCGATGGAGAAAGGGGAGCCGGTGGAGGGATGCAAAGAGCGCAGCAGTACAGTCAAAGCAATGAGCTAGGAAATCTTTGCAGCAGCGTTCTGAATAAACATGGGTGGGGCACGATTGCATTTCTCAAGGGCAGCACAGAGTGAGTGAGATCTGAGATGAGAGTCTGGATGAGAGATTTAGCTGTGTGTTCGGTTGCATTTGACTGCACCCCGCATCTAACTGCATGTATGGTTGGTAGCTTTCAGAACCACATAACTAGGATGCTCTCCTTGAGGTTGTCACTGGGGATTGTTGGGATGTTGTGAGGCAGAAGCATGTACTGGAAGATTCTGGCAACTTAGGAGAACTTCCCTTAGATATTAGGAGTGGGGGGAATGTGACTAGCAAGTGGATCGGGAGGGATGGTTAAGGGGAAAATATGAGTGGCTGGATCAGAGACGGAACTTATTTCCCCCTTTAATGTACTCAGAGTCATAATATGAATTTAAAGACACATTCCCAAACAAAACACATCCCTGAATAAAGGCATGTTTCAGTGGAGTCCACCTATCACTCTGCCCCCACCTTGCAAAATTACACTCTTTTAATAAAACTACATGTTAAAAATAATGAGGTTTAAAAGTCTGGAAATAAACTGTTAAGTGATGCAGACAATTCCCGGCTGCCATAGAATCATCCTTCACTAACATCCTGCCTGACTTATCCCTAACTTTGCCCCCTTGGAGTTTTGATCTGTACTGGAAATCTGCTGTTAACTTCGTACTGTTGATTTTACATATTACTAATTAAATGCACAGGAAGGCGTAAGGTGCCGGGGTACATTGAGTTATGTCAAAGTCTGTGAGCTTTTATCAAGTGATGTGTTGGTGAAGCAGAATGATACTTTCATGAGTAAAATCGGCCTGATGGATCTGTTTGGTGTTAAGAAATAATGGGCTTATTACGTGGTATTGAAGGTTTATGTAGGTGTTTGTGTGTAGGCCTTGAACGTTTGTATTTTATTGTATAAGGACTAATGTAGGGTGGTTTTTGTATTCAGGCTCAAAGTTTCAAAGTTGACAAGTGATTTTGGGTGCTTCTATTTTTGCATAACCAATTTGAAACACCTTAAGAGGGCTGGTTTTCATTGACTGGGTACAGAGTACACAAGGGTCCTTTAAGATGTCTCGTGTAAGCTGTCCGCAAGGTTGGAAAGGTTGGCCAGCATTTGTAGTGTATCTTAGTGTTACGAATATTGGAAGTGAATCCCTTGAGTGGGATATAGGATTTTCTAATCTCTTATTGATACTGTTTTCTGTGCATATACTTCTGTCAATGTTAGACGGCCAAGTTAAGTTTGGGGGGCAGGATAGCTCAGGTAGGATAACACTGAGGGATGAAGTAGTTTTTAGTACCGGGGAGCTGGGTCAAGCCCTTTGCTGTTCGTTTCCAGACTTTTTAATGATCATATTTTTAAAAGATGTAAAAAAATGTTTTGTAAAGAAAGTGTAATTGTTATTCCCATGACCCACCATTTCCCATAGCTCTTTGTAGAGGAGCGGAGGAGGCTTTTGCTGAGTTTGGGATTGGTAAAGGATGTGTAGGGCTGGTGACAAGTCAGCATAGGCAGGGCTCCACATATTCCACAATTTCTCAACCAAGAAATGTGTAGCCTGTGATAGGGTGTCCACCCCACACACAAGGCTTGAAAGGGTTAGGGTGGCCAGATAGGTCAATTAACTCCCTGGGCTGCAATTGGAGGAGGAGCCAGGGAACAGGGGTTGATTAAATGAGGCTCAGCTGGGCAGGAACAGGAAGGGCCTGTATAAAGCCCCGGAGCTGAGAGCAGAAGCAGGCTGCAGGGAAGTATGCTGTAGTCCCACCTTGGGAGGAAGACGGTATGTTGGGACTACAGAGGGTAGTCCACAGTTACACCCTGGGAGGAGGGAGTTAGGAGGCTGGCAAACCCAAAGAGGGGGAAAGCCAGGAATGTAGGAGAAGACTCAGGGGGAAAGCAGCAAAAAATAGGAGTGCAGACCTTGCCACTGAGCTGGAACCCAGAGTAGAGGGAGGGTCTGTATTCCCCCACCAGCCACTGGGGATATAGAACCAACCAGGAAAAGGACAATGGACTGCCAGATTTGTTCTGGAAAGACTTGGTTACAGACCCCATGGAAGGGGTAACCATATAGCGACCTGGCCAGAGGGATGAGTTACGAAGAGGAAGCTGCAGTTCCTGGAGCGAGAGGGGCCCGCGCGGTGGGAAAGGGTGACGGATAAAGACACTGCCAGAGGAGGGCAGCACCTGGCAGAGCTAATCCCCAGGATGGCCAGGAAGAGTTGCCATCAGCGGTGAGTGGACCCGTAACACAGCCAAATCCACTGTTCACCACCTAACTGTGCTCCAGGATCTAAACTTTCATTAATAAAACAAATCAAAACTAGCTGTTGCCATTGTGAAGAACAATTGAATATGTAAATGGAGGCAGTGTTGTCTAAACTTCTCCCCCTGAGTCTACCAAGTGCCTGAAATAATAGCTCTGAGAGGTGTGAACCACCCTGTTCATCCCACAGGGATAAATCGAACACCCCAAATGTCCAACGGTTAACTTTCCCTATGGATCCTTTCAGCAGAAACATCCGACTCATCTGTTTATCTCAAACGGCCTCCCACTTTTCCTCAGGTGCCAAACCTAGCTGGGAAAGCCAGTGGCTTGGAATTAGTCACTTGCCACAGAGGGCACAGATCCTTGACCAAAGGCTAGCTGATATCGGGCAGTAAGGACTACTAGGAGGGTAGTGTAACTGGTAGCTGCTTAGTCTAATAGAGGCATGCATAGGAGAAGCAAGCAGAGTTTTTAAAAAATGTTGAGTATTTAGGGTGAAAGAGATTGTGAAGCAGGACTGCTAAATCATGAGGTGGGGAGAAAGGAAAGGAGGGCTTGTGAGTAGCACCTCGGTATGTTTTGTTTTTCTTTCAAACAGGAGTGAGATTATCTGTCACAGGTTATGAACATAATTAGACTGGGCAGAGCCCAATTAAAATCAGGCCCTAACCAAAGCTGGTGGAAATCTTTTGAATTTTGTAATTTTGATGAAATCTTGAGTAAAAAGGGAGGGGGGAATTTCTGCAAATATTTTTTCCAATCTTTTCGCCAGCACCAACCCCAAGTTTCTGCATTTTAATTTTTAAAATATCAACTGTTTCGCAAAAACAACAACAATACAGCATCTCCGACTTTATCTAAATGACTTCTTCACCAATGTATTGCTAAGCCTGAGCGAAAAATGTTACAGTTGCATTTTTAGTAGAAGAAACTGCAAGTAGATAGACATCTTTCTTGCTAAGCATTTTCCTTTTGTCTGCAATTTTAAATGGCCATGATATTAGCCCTCTTTTTATGATTTTCAAATGACAGCAACTAAGTTGTCTTGTAAAAATACAGAAATAAAAGGCCTGATTCTCATTGACACTAAATTCTTTCCTACACACGAAAGCTGTACCGCTTCAGCGATCCCAGTACAGTTAAAACCATACAATCCCCCTATGTGTGTGTGTAATTAGACTGGTATAAATGTGCTTTATACCATGTAGCTACCCTCGTGTGGGCAGGGAAATAACAACATTGGTCTGTCAGTTATACCAGTATAACTGCGTCCGCACTAGGGGCTGTACTGGTATCACTCTTGGTTTAAAAAAAAAAAAAAAAAAGAAAAGTCGCATCCCTATTTAAAAACAAAATTTAGGCGAGATCAGGCCTTAGGTAGAGTGACCAGATGTCCCGATTTTATAGGGACAGTCCCGATTTTTGGGTCTTTTTCTTATATAGGGTCCTATTACTCCCCACCCCCATCCTGATTTTTCACATTTGCTGTCTGGTCACACTAGGCCTTAGGCCAGACTGTTTAAGGGACCTTAAAGCGAATCCAAATGTAAATGACACTCACTTTAAGGCAACCTTATAATGACAGGTTTTAGTATAAATGAGAATGGGAGCCAATAAATTTTGTCTTGTTGAGCTAATGAGATACTGTGGGGCTGGCTGCCTACATATGGTGAGTATGGGTACTTGGAAAATGTTGCTTCTATTCTGAATGCCCGTTATAAAACTCTTGAAGCTGTGCAAAGTGGTCGCCTTCTGGGAAATGGGCTGTAGAGCATTTTACAGTACATGCCTGCAGTGACTCAGAGCAGCTCCCCGTACAAAGTGTAACCATCTTCACTCATTTGACTGTTTAATCATTTTCTAGCTGCATTACTTGAAAACCATTCCTCCTGCTCTCCCCCAGTTTTCTCTCTTCTGCGTTTTCCTTTTGTTCATTTCAAAATGTTCCTTATCTTCAGAAATATCAAGTTCTCACTGTGATAGAATCAAATCGTGCCATCCTGTGTGGTGAGATCAACTAGGAAGATCGAAATGGTTAAATATGCTTGCTCATGACCAGAATTACTGGCACTGCTCGGCATACAGCGCTCTGACAATTATTTTGTCAGCAAAAAAAAAGTGATGAGCCAGCAACCCCCCTAATGGCTACAGAATGTGAGCAGCAGCAAATAATTGCGTTCTGCTGAGGACAAACCGACGAGCCATGCTGAGGACACTGCTCAGCAGTTGAGGCTGCAGAGCACAATTAAATGAGCCAGGCCGAGGCCTGGTGTTCGGCTGAAGTCAAATGAGCCTCACCTGCGAACACCAGGGCTTTGTTTGGCCTAATATATTCGCTTTGCGCTGTAGTTTTATAAGCACATCTATTCAGCACTGCACAAGAGTTATTCTTACGTGGGGGTTGGGACTGCAGGTGAGTCACCAGAGGGTGGCCGAGGAATTGTTATAAAAACAGTTTAAAAAACAAAACAACCCAGCAGCTGTTAAAATCCAGTGGCTGCAAGGTAATGGGAGGGATGAAGAAGCTGTGCTCCCTCCTCCGCTTGATGCTGCTCTCCTATGTCCCTACTGATGCTCCTTATTTCACTGCTGAGTGCACCCCCATGACTGCACCGGAGTCAGTGTCATGGACAGGCAGGGGGAACCAACTGCTCTCACAGCCTCCACCAGCCCCTTGCAATGCTCAAGTGACACGTCCAGAGCCCACCTAGTAGCACCCTCACACCATCCACCAACCATCTACTAGACCCATCAGCTGATCTTAAAGAGCAACACCCCTGCCTCTTGCTTGTAGTATTTCCACTTGCCACTTCCATTTGGAGCGCCAAACTCTCCCATCTACTTGCCTGCATTTCTATAGTGCCTATATGACCAGCTTCTAGGCTCTAATGGGCTGGTCTGTCTTTGGAACTCGTATCATTCCTAAAGCCCTGCACAATAACGGGTGTTCCTCATGTACATCCAGTGTTTACCTTTTCCCCCCTTTGTTTGAAAGGAAGGACACTGCACACATCATAGTTGGCTTGTCTGGATTACTATGCCCCTTCTAGCCAAGTGCATCAATTGTTTCTTGGAAATCATCATCTGTGGTTGCCCAAGTGCCACGTTCATCGGGGTCCCTTGCAGACTTCTGCCACAGTAAACATGTTTTATGGAAAATATTGTGTAGCACAGGAGTTGATCGGCATTAACTCTTTTATAGGGAGAACTGTGCTACTTACCTGCAACAATTCCTTAAACAATTGTTACATGTTTTCTTCTCATTTATAACTTCAAGTTTGGTGTGAAAAGTATTCCACCAAATGAAATAGCTGGCACCGAGTCAAGAAAATGGACAGCTGATTCCAATGCACTTCTACAAAGCTGCATTCCTTTCTGGTTTGCTGAAGTCCAGGACATATCCATCCTCTTGTCCAATTACCTGAAGCAATGCAGGAATCCTGCAGTAAGACAACAACGGCTTCTTCCCACCTGGGCCATTTGTTTTCACTTCAGGTGCTCTGTGACGCTCAACCAGTCAATCAGCAAATAGCTTTGGACAGAGTCCTATCTTGGCGTGCAGCTGAACTGCCCTCAGCCCATGTCTGGGTGGGGAAGGACTCCTCGTGTGGCATAAAGCTCCGCTTTGTACTCTGCAGGCCTGATCCCAGCAGCTTGAGGGCAGCTCTTAGTCAATAGACCCAAAGGGCCCAAACGGCATCTGAGTAGAGCTGTATAGCATCATCCCGGTCGCACTTGTGTCCTAGCAGCAGGGGAAGGCATAGGGACTGCTGAGCTGGCAGCATGTCACCAGAAGAATCCCACTGTACCTGAGGGGTCCTCCAGCGGGTTGAGATTTACAGCCAGAATCTGCCGATGGTGTGGCACTGAGTATCCCCAGCACAGCAGAGGATCTGACCCTTTGTGTCCAAGCTGTTGTTATACGCAGTGTGCAACTGTCAGGACTTCCTCAGTATCCATCAGATTACAAAATCTACAACAGCATCACCTGCATCATCATTTATCTAGCAGCAGAAAATGATTATAGTGGTACATTACATTGACAATAGCTCTTAATCATCCTTTTATCTCATTAAATATCTGGCTATTGCTGTATTTATTCCGGTGTGACCCCAGAGAAGAGAAGCTGTAAAATGTCTGAGCTTTGTGATGATACCCAAGAATAGAGAAAAGACCCTGATTTGCAACTACACAGAGCAAAAGAATCTTGTCAGTCATGTGTATAGCACATTCTATGTGAAAAACAAGACAATCAGACAGGGTTAGAAGATGCCTTGAGCTGTTGCTTGAGTCATCCACATTTTGTTTGTATTTAAGTCTTTCAGGGCTTTGGCTCTCCAGTACACAGTGAATATATATTTAATTTATTGTGCATGTCATTTAATACTAAACATTTGATCTATGATATGGCTGAGCTAAGGAAACTCAGATGGTTCCAGAGATAAATCAATGGAACGAACCTTTGAAATTGAAATTTATTTCTCGATAGTTGCATGACTTGGCACTGGAGATTTACTGGGCTTTGACCTCAGCGGCATCAAGCAATTATTCCAGTATTTAAGTATAGGAAAATGCTACATTCACTCCGACAGCAGAAAGATGAAGACAGGGCCAATTTGGCAAGTACTGTGAAATATATATCTTGATTTTAGTAAGGCTTTGACACAGTTCTGCATGATATTCTCATAAGCAAACTAGAGAAATGTGGTCTAGATGAAATTACTCACGAGGTGGTAGACAGTATCCAAAAATAGTTATCAATGGTTCACTGGCAAAATCAGAGGGCATATCCAATGGGGTCCTGCAGAAGTCAGCCCTGGGTCCCGTATTAATCAATCTTTTCATGAATGACCTGGATAATGAAGTGGAAGTGTATGCTTATAAAATCCCCATCTGACACCAAGCTGGGTGGGGTTGCAGGCACTTTGGAGGACAGGATTAAAATTCAAAACAACTTTGACAAATTGGAGAATTGGTCTGAATTCAACAAGATGAAAGTGCAAACTACTTCACTTAGGAAGGAAAAATCAAATGCAAAATGAGGACTATCTGGCTAGGTGGTAGTACTGCTAAAAGGATCTGGGGGTTATAGTGGATCACAAATTTAACATGAGTCAATAATATGATGCAATTGTGAAAAAGGCTAATATCATTTTGGGGTGTATTAACAGGACGTAATTCAACCTCGGTAGTGGTGCAGCTTCAGCTGGAGTACTGTGTCCAATTCTGGGTGCCACACTTTAGAAAAGATGTGAATAAATTGAAGAGAGTCCAGAGGAGAGCAACAAAATTGATAAAAGGGTTGGAAAACATGGCCTATGAGAAAAGATTAAAAATTGGCCATGTATAGTTTTGAACAAAGAAGACTGGGGGAGGGGGAAGCTGATAACAATCTTCAAATATGTTAAGGGCAGTGATCAGTTGTTCCCCATGTCCACTGAATGTAGCACAAGACATAATGGGCTTAATCTGCAGCAAGGCAGATCTAGGTTACATACTAGGAAAAACTTTCTAACTATAAGGGAATAGGCTCCCAAGGTAGGTTGTTGAATCCCCATCATTGGAGGTTTTTAAGAACAGGTTAGACAAACACTGGTCCGGGATGGTCTGGGTTTACTTGGTCTTGTCTCATCGCAGCGGGCTGGATTTGACGACCTCTTGAGGTCCCTTCCAGCCTTACATTTCTATGACTCTGTGATAAGTAATAGCAATGTAGAGCTTGGGACGGGAACATCTTCCAGAGGCTGGTCAAGATAACTGTACATGACCAGTTTGTACATATGCAGCATTACACGGTTGACACCAGAGGCTGAATTCTGCTGGATCTATTTGCAACCATAGAAGGGTGATGGGGGGAGAGGTGAATGGTAACCACTCAAAGGATTCCAGAGCCATTGTGCCAGCATAGTACAGGATGGTTCAGGGCAACTAGAGGAGCATGCTGGGGACTCACCTTCCTGCTGCTTTATAAAGGATCAGTGTTCCCCCCCCCCCACCCCACATCTGTTTGGAGCAGCTGTCAGTAAGGATGTGGGGTGTTGCCGAGGGGCCGAAGTTCATCCTCCATTTTGGAAAGTGGGGCTTGGGATGGCAGGCAGCTTCAGTCTGCAGTCAACACCAGGCTCTGGCTGTGGTTGTACTAGTGTTAAGTAGAGTATAAATGAAAATAATGTGTTAAATACAAGTCCTCTGTGCCTTAATGAGGAGACCAACACAGCCCCTCCTGCCACCCACAACTGATGGTAGTTAGACAACCGGTGACCTGGCTACATCTCTAAGCCATCATCCCATCCCACTTGCAGCTGTGACAGACTGGTCAGGGTAGTATCTGGTCCCCTCTCACCTAGCACACTTCTAGTGCTGCCTTTCTAGTGCTGGGGGAAAGGCTCCCTGCACCCCTTTCTCCCTACCCATCAAATTAGTGCCCCATGGAATAAATCCCAGTATCATCAAATTTCATATCGTACATTATATTATTAACCTTTCCCCAACATTATACCATAGCATGAATATCACAATTTCAGAGTGCAATCATGAAACAAGAGCACACAGAAACGCACACTCCAGCATTAATGATTCATAATTCTACTGCTGAACTTATTTCTAGTACAGTTCGTTCTCTAGCAAACTTCATCAAGAGGGAAAATGTGCATCATACATTTTCTATTCCATATTGCTTACTTTCATGGCAGGCCTCTCCCACCTGCCATGTCAATGCACACATATAGATGATAGTCTCGTTTTCACTGAGCTATGAGTTGAAATATTCATGAAACCCAGAACTGGGGCCCACAAGACTCACTCTGTTGGAGCTGCATAAGTCCAGTCCTTCAATTTCATTCTCCACTGCACAATTAGACAAGTGGACAAAATAGTGCACTTCGTTATTCATACAGCAACAGTGTCATTGGGCCAACTTCTTCTCTGTTGCCTTGGTGAAATTTCAGTATAAAAAGTATAAAAGATGTTACTCCAGATTTACACTGGTATAACAGAGCAGATTCTGGCCTGGAGGCTCTAATATGTCAAACTCAGCTGAGTTAAATCATCCTTGGAGGAAATAAGCTGTCAGATAAGTGTGCCAGCCAATAGAGGACTGCTTTTAAGGCCATGTTCAGACATGTTCAGAAGATGTTCCTACTTCTCCTAGGAAAGTGTAGTCAATCCCAACCCCTTAAAGCAGTCTAATTTTCTAATAACTGTGTGGGCCATGTTCCTGGGGCTCTTTGAACAATGGCCGAAGTGGGGACACCAAGAACAGGTGTAAGAGGGACTGAAGAGGTGATGGGCAATGTTTGAACTGAAGTGAAAGATGGGAAAGATTTATTGTCCTGGGAGATGAGCTCAGTCATCACCCCTCTGGGGAGGCCTGAGTCTCCTCTCACCCTGGTGGAAATCAAGAGTAACTCTACTGACGCCATAGGAGTTGCACTGGTGGATGTAAAACCTGGTGTAAGATTAAAACTAACTTGACTACGTCTACATGTGCTGAAATCACATCTCTGATTCCCGGGTACATATACTCTCAGTGTCAGTGGCAAAAATACTCTGTGTTCACAGTCTCACTTGTCAAAATGTAATGCACAACTGTGACCAATAGATGGTGCAAGGTGGCTGTAAATAAATGTGCTAATCAGACGGAGCTATAAGGGCAATACACCGAAAGTGCAGCTGGTGTTACGTCAGTGAAATACAATATAAAATCCTATTACTGTCCAGGCTTGTATTTACAGAGATCCCCTAGGTACTTGCAACGTTTCATACAATAACGTTTTTCTTTGCATTGATACAAGATAGCACCTTTTGTCCAATGATCGCATAACATTTTACAGATATTAATTCATTAAGCCCCATACCACTCCCATGAGTTTGGTGGTCTCCCCTTTTTACTAATGGTGATTGGAGGCCTGGAGATTAAGTGAAGGCCCCAAGGTCATTCAGTAAGTCTGTGGCAGAGAAGTGACCAGAAGGCAAATCTCTTGTCTCACTGTTCTAGAATTTAACCACAAGATCATTCTTCCTCTCCCTTCATTAACATTAAGATGAAGAAATTAATCCTTGGGAATATGTCCAGTGGCTTGTGTCAAGATCCTAGCAATCCACTAGGACTGCTACAACGGGAATCCAAGCCTCTTCTGCTCTAGATCCCTAGGTGTTCCAGGCCCCTGGAGCCTGAATGGAGGCACTGCCCCAATCTTGGGGTCCCTAAGCACACTTTCTGAGTGCAGACCTCCTATCTGGCATCCCCCTCTGAATGTTGGACCCTGCTGTCCAGCTACCTAGCCC
Source organism: Chrysemys picta bellii (assembly GCF_011386835.1). Classification (NCBI taxonomy): domain Eukaryota; kingdom Metazoa; phylum Chordata; order Testudines; family Emydidae; genus Chrysemys; species Chrysemys picta. The sequence continues at coordinate 60,327,557 of NC_088801.1, read as the reverse complement.
CTCTGAGTGCAACACTGACCTTTCTTCTTCCCAGGTACTTAACCACACCCTCTCCCAGAACTCCACCCCAAAGGTATGAAGCTTCGGGTTACAGTTTCTCTCTTCTAGGAGCACACAATAGTAGTAAAACAGTCAACACACACACACTTCTCACAGTCTAACACCTTTATGCTCTTTTATACTTAATCAATAAAGAACAGGAGAGTACAGATCATACTCAACAATAAATGCCATGCTCATCCCTTTCTATCTCACCCCTTTCTTGGGAATCCTTAGGAAGTCAGGACCATCAGTGTCCCCTGCCTCATGCAGACTATCACGTGGTGCCTGGTCTCTCCCTCATGGATGGAAGAAAATGACTCCTGAACGGACCAGCTTCTGTTCTTTTAAAACCTCCAGCACCATGCATCAGGTGTCCTGCCCTTGCCAGCTTTCCCACATGAGCACAAACTCCTGCCAGGTGACTGTTACTAAGGTGACTTCCCTCGGGCTAATTCAGTTCCCATGGGTAGGGAGCCCATTCTTTGTCTAGAGCAATTACATTCAATAGTCAAAGCACTGAACTTCAACAACTCTCCTGTTATGTTTTGCCACCACCTTCTGAAAACTCAAGCCTATACAGAAGACAGACCAGAGAGAAGGCAAAAGACTGCACATTCACAATGGAGTTTGCAATCTGATACAGATACATAGGATTCACAATCTCATTCAGAAGTTCTACAGAGGTATCCCCAGATCATCACAGCTTTGAGAGAAGGAGAGAAGAACTCAGTTCTCCCAATCCTTGAAGGACAAGAGCATGGAAGGGTGGGAGAGATGAGTTGTCAGATGTGGTGAGACCATGCCACCTGGATGCAAGGATGGGCTGATGGTCAGTGGCTCACCACCACTTATTAAAAGGACAAAGAGTGGAAATTATGTGTAATGCCTTTATGCCAGGTTTGGACTGTCAAGAAAATTCATGAAAATCCAGAGTTTTTCTTCCTATGAACCCCAAATATACCCTGAGTTTTCTGGAGTACATTGATTTTACCAAACTGAAATCATTGAGGAGAAAAACTTCATCTCTGCAATTACAAATGTACATTTCTTATTTAATTTCCACTAGTTTGATGTTTCTGTTCAAGAACTCAGCCTAAAGTTTTTGTCCAGTTATGCTGCAGAAGAATATGAGGTTTCAAGAAAAAAAATTGATCTGGGGAATTAAAAACAAAAACAAAAAAGCTTCCTTCAACTTAAATCAACCTGCCTAGTGTAGAGTGACTTACAATTATTGAAGAAGTCAAAAGATCATGGACATTGGTGCATGCAGGGAGCAATTTAAAAAGACAGTGGTTCTCATTTCATTCTGAAGCCAATGTGAGGTCTCCAGAATGGCACAGGAGAATAGTTAAAATTCAGGACAGTAGTTTGGATATTTGCATTTCCTGTATTCTTAATAGAATCCACGCTTAACTCTTGAATCATTTTTTTTCTGAATCACCCTACACCGCACAGGCTGCCCATGTGCAAAAGCTCAGTTTGTTTTATAATTCTAAGAGGGTTTTTTTCTTTTAACATTTCATAACCAAAAGTACATCAGCAACACAATAGTTTCTGCCTTTCAACCAAATGTCATGTTGCCTGAGCCTTTTATTTCTGTATTTAAAAGGTCACCAGAGCAAAATCTGGTATATTTTGACCTTTTTTTCCCCCCTCCAAACATTTCTGCTTTACCAAATTTAGCAACTGACCAGACCAGAACCCCCACTCTGAACAAAGTAAAGGCATCCTCCACGTTTTCCAGTTGGACGCTATGTCTAGAGCAGATCAAACAAACCCATGGAGCCAGACAATGTCGAGATTTTGGATTCTGGATCTCAGTTTTGCACTTAGGTACCATTTCTATCCCAAATGATTAAGCGATAGTCAGAACCCTACTTAGTTCCCTAGGCAATACAAATGTTGCATTTATAATCTGTCGACTGAGAGTCAAGAGAGTAAGTACAAGTTTTATCTGTGTCCTTCCCACCTTAGATTACTAGGCCAACACCCTAGAGACTAGATTACTGGGCCAACACCTTAAACTCATCTGGGTATTGTAGTTAGTGCAGAATGGTTAGCACCAGATGAGCAATGTTTCCCACAGAGAACAGATTTAAAAATTTTATTAAAGTTAATGTTTAAAATTAAGTATACACAAGTTAAGAGGGAAGGTACTGTACATCTGGGGCCCGGCTTGAGTTATGAGGGATGACAGGTATCAGTTACAAGGATCACGAGATACATATATATCACATAACCAGCAAAGACCCAGATTGGAGTGTGGGAATTTTTAAAGCGTCAGTGGATAAATGGGCTCGGGTACGCCACCTATGGAATGTATAAAGAGTCCAAGTCCGTATCAGTGTAGCGAATAAGTACATGGGTGTGTTGCGTCCCTTGGTTCGTCAGGGAAGGAAGTAGGTTATTTCCCTGGTCGATGGTCTTGATTACTCAATGTGGTATTGACGGTGTCCCGTGATGTGTTCCATATAGATATCTCTGGACCACCTGATGATGTCGGACACCATGAGCTGTCTCATGAGCTGGGCGTAGCATCGCCCAACTCCACACGCTCTCAGTACTGGCTCATTGTGGGGGTCCCATGAGCCCAGGGCTCCTACAATCAGGGCTTGTATCTGGACCTCGTAGCCCTGCTCTCTCAGGATGTCGGCCAGCAGGGTATACTTCAATGCCTTCTGTGCTCAGGCTTCGTGGAAGGCTGGTGACCTGTTTTCAGATGGCACCGTGACGTCTACCATGAGGACCTTCTTCTTTTCTGCATCCATCACGACGATGTCGGGTCGCAGTCGGCTGTCTATCCTGGGGATGGCGGAGTCGACAGTGATCTTCCCCAGAGACGGCGGGATGGCTTTCACTACACTGGTGCTTCAACTGCTGCACTGTCAGCTGATTTCCTGGGTAGTTTATGTGATTTTGTCCTGTAAAACACTACATTACTTGTCTATATTACTGGCTGGATTGACGGGCAGCAATCGATCCAGCAGGGGTCAATTTATCACATCTAGTCTAGACATGATAAATCAACCACCGAGCACTCTCCCGTCGACTCCGGTACTCCACCAGGGCGAGAGGCGCAGACGGAGTCGATGGGGTAGTGTCAGCCATCGACTTACCACAGTGAAGACACCGCGGTAAATAGATCTAAGTACGTCGACTTCAGCTACGTTATTCACGTAGCTGAAGTTGCGTAACTTAGATGGATCCCCCACCGTAGTGTAGACCAGGCCTTAGGGTCTGATCCACAGCCCACTGAAGCAGGCTAAATGGTTTGGGTCCTGGCTGTTTGACAGATACATCTCCATTTGTGTAACATCTGTAGACCATCTACGTCCTGTGGGAGAGCAGAGGTGACAAGGCGTTCTTGCTGTGGACCCCTTAGCTGCTAGACTTGCTTTCTGCCTTGGCTTGCCAGACCAGCATTGGTGGCCTTCAGGAGCAGGCTACAAAAGCCACATGTTCTGCCAGGCTTTTCCTGAGCTGACCGGGGGAGATGTTTGGGTGTAGCTGGGACATGGGGCTGGAGTTTGGAGGCACTCCATTTTGGGCTAGGAAGAAAATTTTCTAAATATTATGGAGCAGATTCTCAGCTGCTGCAAATCAGCATAGTTCCGTGGAGTACATCAGCTCCGTTCGCTGATGTCAATGGTGTAAATCCGGGAGCAGCTCCAGTTCATCAGTGGCGCTATTTTGATTTACACCACAGTGGGGTCCGTCCCCTCCCCCCTGTTTTAAGTTGACTTGTGGGGGTGTTTTAAGGAGATTGTGTAATGCATACTGGGGCTGTATCTGCCCTTCGAGAAAGGTCATTAGCATTTTGATTTGTTTGGATAATTGCATGTTTTTATGCTGTGAAAGTGCCCACAGCGCTGGTTGATAGGCCGAGTTAAAAACTGCATTAAATAATTACACAACCACTATAACAGAGCAGATGTGCTGCTATGGTTACAAGTCAGCTGGCATTTCCATTATAAAAATCTTATTCTGGGGACTGACTAGCCCAACCCATACCCAAATACATCTTGGCTGAAGGGTAGAGGCTACCCATTCAGGGGCTTCTCGATACTACAATCTCTTCACTGCTTGTCAGTTTGGCATTTGAACATCCAAAATAGTTTCTATCCAGGTTCAGACATTTTTAAAAATCAACTTCTAGATAAAAACGATTTAAATGACAATAAATGTAGTTAGTCACTGATGTGGGCAAGTCATATTTGTTGTTAAAAAAAGATATGTTCTCTTTTGATGTCATGGAGACAGGATGAATTTAGCAGAGGGAATTACCTGTTTGGAAAGGGGCAGGTGATTAGGCAGCTACTCTAGTCTGCCCTTTCCCCTGGGTCATGCCTGCTCCATCCAGCCTTTTCATCTCTGCCAGTCTGGCTCTATGCAAGTCAACCAAAAGCTTACACCCGTGATGAGCCCTTGTCCTGATAGCTAAATTCCCAAACTCATAGTTCTGAATGACAGTAGATAGGAGCTTCCTCTTAGAGACTCTCTGATGAGGGGGGAAAGGCCCATCACCACTCTGATTATTGGGGGCGGGAGCTGTACAGTCACCATGTTAGTTGCTGGGGGAAGGCACGTCTAGTCACCGCTCTCTAGCTAACAAGAGAAACCCCTGCCCCTTTACAGGACAGGGTCAGCAGTTATGTTTCTCTTGTCCATGCCCAAGTCATTTTTGGTTTTCAGCCCAACGTTAGAGATGAGGCCAGTAGGGGCCATGAAGTGGGTTTAAACCCAAGGAGCTGTAAGTTCTCATATGGACCACTCAGCCCTAGCAGGACAGACAAGGATGAACCAAGAGTAAGGTGACGTGAGGAAGTTCTTCCTCTTGCAGCTCTCCGTATCTATCCTGTGCCCATTAGTGTGGTACTTCAGTCACCCTATCATGTGTAAACCATAGCTGGAGATAGCATGACGTGCTTAATTAAAGATATTTTCAAAAGCAATTCCTAGATACTGAAATATGTCTGAATATATCAATGAAAATCTACAGTAGCAGACACACCAGTGCAGCTTGGGTGACTACACAATGTGAACGGGAAAATGCAGAAGTGGATAGGTATATGGTCGTTGCTGGATGGTAACAAAAGAACAATGGATTTCTAAACAGCCAACCACTAACCAACAAGGGAGTGGATCATACGCTACAATAATACACTAAAAAATGCAAACAGTCCTTACATGTGTACGGGTTTCCACTTTAGCTTTAAAATAACGCAGCAACTTCCATTTGCCTCCTATCGTAATTTATGTCCCTCCTTTCTTTCCCTCCTCATTTTCATATGAATGGAGATCCAGAATCAGGCCCGCCACTAAAATAAAGTGACTTCAGGCTGTGCTCTCAAAGACTTCTTAAATAAGAGCATCTGCAAACAATTTTCTCTATTCAGCAGGGAAATACAGGGTGATCCAGCATTTAAGCCCCAGCTGGGCCTCTCTCAGGGTACATAAGGAAACTCACCAGTTTTTAACAGAATCAATGTCCTGATGACTTACTTAATTATTTAGATGCTGTGCCCAGATCTATCCCTTTAGCTCCTTGTATGGTGCAGTGGTTGGCTCTGATTGGTGCCTCTCTTATTTAAATCATTTTCAGTTGCTTGTCAGTTGGGAATCAGAAGTCCATATTGATTCATGTTTTGTTGCTTCACAGTATCTGACCCCTTGAAGAGTGTGTTTTTCCTCTGCTTCTGTTGTGGATGAAGTTTATTCTTCAGACACAGATGCTCTGTATGGATCTTTCCACTCTTTCTTAGCAGTTTTATATTTTCTCAGGGCCCATACAGTAGCCAAATGGGTACTGATGGGCCATGTGGTTTATTTCACTCAGAGGTTAGTGTGTTTCGGGACTTCATCTTCACCTGTATATGCAGTACTTACCAAAGAATGCTCTACATCCGTGGATGTCAAACTGAAGTATGTGTACCCTACGGGTACGTGAGCGCTCGTATCAGCAGACAACACATTTTTATTTAGTATATCTTATTTAGTATATATTTAGTATATCTTATTTATATCTTATTTAGTAAGACTTGGCAATCTAATCGTAGGTATATTATGACCCTATTTCAGATGGGGTATGCAGTAGATTACATTATTTGGAAAGGGGTATACAGCCTAAAAAGTTTGAAAACCACTGCTCTACATCAAGTGGGTCGCTCACTTTTTTAGTAGAGAATTTGGATTGGAGAAGAAGGGAATTGTTTGTCAGGCTCTGTGATTTATATTTTATAACCCAATTAGTGAGATCACATCATGGTGTAAACCAATTGGAATTACCACTCAACATTATAGAGAAGAACCAACATGGAACAGAATAGGTTGCAGGGCACTGCTACTTGGTATTTTTCAGACTCTTCTTCCTGCGATATCAACACTTGCAAATGTAGAGCACAGGGCATTGTACCTTCTGTTTTAATTCAGCATCACAGCAGCTGATCTCCTTATACTGTTGAAAATATTTGAGAGCACAGTCTGTGTGTGTGTGGATGCTGATGGGCTGGAAGAAAGATGTGTTCCTCACAGTGGTTGCTCCAAAGAGGGGAAGTAATTTGAAAGAAAAGATTTTTGAATAACTGAGCGTCACTGAGACAACATATCTGATACTGAATTAACAAGAGCCTATTGGCAAGGTTCCCTATCACCGAAAATAGAAGCTAATTAAGCAGCAGCCTCTTCTACGGATGAGTTCTGTTATGAGACAATGGATAACAACATGAGTTAGAGACTACAGAACATAATGCCATTAAGATTCATTATTCCCCAGTGCAGCCTGCAACAAAGGGGACTGTTGCTATCAGAACACTCTATTAAGAAGAATCGCTTATAATGGCCCAACAGATAGGCCCTGGGCACTGCTGAATGAAGTCAATACAATCCTAAAATTAAGTTCCTTGTAGGGCCTGGTGGAAACACAGACGTAAATACTGCCCTTTGGTCAAAACCCTGCAATTCTTTGGAATTCAGCCTGGCTTGTGAAGAAAGGAAAATTCAATCAAATTTCCCCATCTGCGACACTGGTGCAGATCTATTAACAGTTATCCGTTTACCTCTCCATACAATTTAGCTGAGGAGCAGGAGGCAAGGAAGGGAAACAGGTTTATTTCAGCATTGAGCTGCTTTGATTCTTTTCCAAATGTTTGCCCTCAGATTTCCTGGCACTTGCTGTATCAGACCACAGCTTAATCCTGGATTTTTTATGTTACGCCTAGAAACTAGTTTAACAACCTCCAAACCACAGATGACTTTCCTGAAAAATCTCACAGCAGCCTAGGAACTGGGGAGGGATAGCTCGGTGGTTTGAGCATTGGCTTGCTAAATGTAGGGTTGTGAGTTCAGTCCTTGAGGGGGCCATTTAGGGATCTGGGGCAAAAATCTGTCAGGGACAGTACTTGGTCCTGCTAGTGAAGGCAGTGGGCTGGACTCAATGACCCTTTAAGGTCCCTTCCAGCTCTATGAGATAGGTATATCTCCATATATTTATTGCCATCTTTAAGTACAGGACTGTCTTCTTTGCTCACAGGTGACTGCTCAATATGAAAATAAAAACAATTCCAGAAGTGAACAATGAAGCAATGAAGAAGTTCATGGAAGTGCAAATGGGAGAATGTCTAACCAATGAACCAGAAGCTTGAGGAATTCTTCTACAGAATGCTAGATATGGAGGGAAAAAAATAATTACTATGGAAAAACATGGAACCTAAAGTCTAAATTTTGCACTCATTTACATCACTGTCAATCCTAAATAACTCCACGGATGTCGGGAGTTATTCCAGGTTTACAGTGATGTAACTGAGGCCTGGGCTACTCCTGAAGTTTAGGTCAGCCTAGCTACTGGCTGACGGCTGTGAAAAGTTTCACACTCTGTGTGATACAATTAGGTCGACCCCACTGTAAACATGATGGAGGAATTCTTCCATCGACCTAGCTAGCGCCTCTCTAGGGGGTGGATTTACTACAGGGATGCAAAAACCCCTTCTGTTACTGTACTGTGTATAGATTCATAGATTATAGGACTGGAAGGGACCTCGAGAGGTCATCGAGTCCAGTCCCCTGCCCGCATGGCAGGACCAAATACTGTCTAGACCATCCCTGATAGACATTTATCTAACCTACTCTTAAATATCTCCAGAGACGGAGATTCCACAACCTCCCTAGGCAATTTGTTCCAGTGTTTAACCACCCTGACAGTTAGGAACTTTTTCCTAATGTCCAACCTAGACCTCCCTTGCTGCAGTTTAAACCCATTGTTTCTGGTTCTATCCTTAGAGGCTAAGGTGAACAAGTTCTCTCCCTCCTCCTTATGACACCCTTTTAGATACCTGAAAACTGCTATCATGTCCCCTCTCAGTCTTCTCTTCTCCAAACTAAACAAACCCAGTTCTTTCAGCCTTCCTTCATAGGTCATGTTCTCAAGACCTTTAATCATTCTTGTTGCTCTTCTTTGGACCCTTTCCAATTTCTCCACATCTTTTTTAAAATGCGGCGCCCAGAACTGGACACAATACTCCAGCTGAGGCCTAACCAGAGCAGAGTAGAGCGGAAGAATGACTTCTCGTGTCTTGCTCACAACATACCTGTTAATGCATCCCAGAATCATGTTTGCTTTTTTTGCAACAGCATCACACTGTTGACTCATATTTAGCTTGTGGTCCACTATAACCCCTAGATCCCTTTCTGCCGTACTCCTTCCTAGACAGTCTTTTCCCATTCTGTATGTGTGAAATTGATTTTTCCTTCCTAAGTGGAGCACTTTGCATTTGTCTTTGTTAAACTTCATCCTGTTTAACTCAGACCATTTCTCCAATTTGTCCAGATCATTTTGAATTATGACCCTGTCCTCCAAAGTAGTTGCAATCCCTCCCAGTTTGGTATCATCCGCAAACTTAATAAGCGTACTTTCTATGCCAATATCTAAGTCGTTGATGAAGATATTGAACAGAGCCGGTCCCAAAACAGACCCCTGCGGAACCCCACTCGTTACGCCTTTCCAGCAGGATTGGGAACCATTAATAACAACTCTCTGAGTACGGTTATCCAGCCAGTTATGCACCCACCTTATAGTAGCCCCATCTAATTTGTATTTGCCTAGTTTATCGATAAGAATATCATGCGAGACCGTATCAAATGCCTTACTAAAGTCTAGGTATACCACATCCACCGCTTCACCCTTATCCACAAGGCTCGTTATTCTATCAAAGAAAGCTATCAGATTGGTTTGACATGATTTGTTCTTCACAAATCCATGCTGGCTGTTCCCTATCACCTTACCACCTTCCAAGTGTTTGCAGATGATTTCCTTAATTACTTGCTCCATTATCTTCCCTGGCACAGAAGTTAAACTAACTGGTCTGTAGTTACCTGGGTTGTTTTTATTTCCCTTTTTATAGATGGGCACTATATTTGCCCTTTTCCAGTCTTCTGGAATCTCTCCCGTCTCCCATGACTTTCCAAAGATAATAGCTAGAGGCTCAGATACCTCCTCTATTAGCTCCTTGAGTATTCTAGGATGCATTTCATCAGGCCCGGGTGACTTGCAGGCATCTAACTTTTCTAAGTGATTTTTAACTTGTTCTTTTTTTATTTTATCTGCTAAACCTACCCCCTTCCCATTAGCATTCACTATGTTAGGCATTCCTTCAGACTTCTCGGTGAAGACCGAAACAAAGAAGTCATTAAGCATCTCTGCCATTTCCAAGTTTCCTGTTACTGTTTCTCCCTCTTCACTAAGCAGTGGGCCTACCCGGTCTTTGGTCTTCCTCTTGCTTCTAATGTATTGATAAAAAGTCTTCTTGTTTCCTTTTATTCCCGTAGCTAGTTTGAGCTCATTTTGTGCCTTTGCCTTTCTAATCTTGCCCCTGCATTCCTGTGTTGTTTGCCTATATTCATCCTTTGTAATCTGTCCTAGTTTCCATTTTTTATATGACTCCTTTTTATTTTTTAGATCGTGCAAGATCTCGTGGTTAAGCCAAGGTGGTCTTTTGCCACATTTTCTATCTTTCCTAACCAGCGGAATAGCTTGCTTTTGGGCCCTTAATAGTGTCCCTTTGAAAAACTGCCAACTCTCCTCAGTTGTTTTTCCCCTCAGTCTTGATTCCCATGGGACCTTACCTATCAGCTCTCAGAGCTTCCCAAAATCTGCCTTCCTGAAATCCATTGTCTCTATTTTGCTGTTCTCCCTTCTACCCTTCCTTAGAATTGCAAACTCTATGATTTCATGATCACTTTCACCCAGGCTGCCTTCTATTTTCACATTCTCAACGAGTTCCTCCCTATTTGTTAAAATCAAGTCTAGAACAGCTTCCCCCCTAGTAGCTTTTTCAACCTTCTGAAATAAAAAGTTGTCTCCAATGCAGTCCAAGAATTTGTTGGATAGTCTGTGCCCCGCTGTGTTATTTTCCCAACATATATCCGGATAGTTGAAGTCCCCCATCACCACCAAATCTTGGGCTTTGGATGATTTTGTTAGTTGCTTGAAAAAAGCCTCATCCACCTCTTCCACCTGGTTAGGTGGCCTGTAGTAGACTCCTAGCATGACATCTCCCTTGTTTTTTGCCCCTTTAAGCCTAACCCAGAGACTCTCAACACTTCCGTCTCCTATGTCCATCTCTACCTCAGTCCAAGTGTGTACATTTTTAATATATAAGGCAACACCTCCTCCCTTTTTCCCCTGTCTATCCTTCCTGAGCAAGCTGTACCCATCCACACCAACATTCCAATCATGTGTATTATCCCACCAAGTTTCAGTGATGCCAACAATGTCATAGTTGTATTTATTTATTAGCACTTCCAGTTCTTCCTGCTTATTCCCCATACTTCTCGCATTTGTATATAGGCATCTAAGATACTGGTTTGATCTTTCCTCCCAGTTTTGTCCTGACTCTCCTTTCTCTCTGCCAATATAGCCCACACTCCCTCTTGTTTCCGACCCATCTCCCAGGTCTCCATGTTCCCCACTTACCTGTGGGCTTTGCTCACCTGTCCCCGTCGAACCTAGTTTAAAGCCCTCCTCACTAGGTTAGCCAGTCTGTGTCCGAATAGGGTCTTTCCTCTCCTCGAAAGGTGAACGCCATCTCTGCCTAGCAGTCCTTCCTCAAATAGCATCCTGTGGTCTAGGAAGCCAAAGCCCTCCTGGCGACACCATCTTCGCAGCCAGGCATTCACCTCCATGATGCATCTGTCTCTGCCCGGGCCCCTACCTTTGACAGGAAGAATTGAAGAGAATACCACCTGCGCTCCAAACTCCTTCACCCGTACTCCCAGAGCCCTGTAGTCACTCTTGATCCGCTCAGTGTCACACCGCGCAGTATCATTTGTGCCCACATGGATGAGTAGCATGGGGTAGTAGTCAGAGGGCTGGATAATCCTCGACAATGCCTCCGTAACATCTCGGATACGGGCCCCCGGCAGGCAGCATACCTCCCGAGATGAAATGTCAGGGCGACAGATGGGCGCCTCCGTCCCCCTCAGCAGAGAGTCTCCGACCACCACTACCCTACGTTTCCTATTCGCAGTGGTGGCAGCAGACTTTCCAGCCTTAGGGGTACGAGGCTTCTCCTCCTTTACTGTAGGGAGTGATTCCTTCTTTCCTGTATCAAGAAGAGCATAACGGTTACCTATAACCACGGCAGGAGGGTTCGGAGCAAGGGTGGAGCACTGCCTGCTGCCAGAAGTAACCAGCTGCCAGTGTCCACCCTGAGCCATCTCCTCCTCCACCAGTGGTGTATCAGCAGTCCTGTGTACTGGGACAGCTACCTCAGCTGTCTCCACATGGACACTGTCGAGGAATTGCTCGTGGATACGGATGCTCCTCAACCTAGCCACCTCCTCCTGTAGCTCTCCCACCTGCTGCCTGAGAGATTCCACCTGCAGGCACCTCTCACATTGGATGGTCCCCCCAGCCTGGATATCAGTAAGTGGAAATTGCAAGTTACAGTCTTTGCAAAACCACACCAGGATCTGGGTAGAGGCATCCATGCTTAGGCACTCTGTCTGGCTACAGGCACAGGTGGAGGAGACAGTAGCAGTGCTGGCACAGGTGTTGCGGGTCTTCCTAACCATTGTAAGCCTCCCTCTGTCAAACTCCCGTCTGCAGCCCCCTGTCAGCTGAAAGGGTTGTTTAAGCAAAAAGTTATGAATGTAGTTGCTTTATAGGTATTAAGGGGAATCAAGAGAAAACAGATGGAACTGGCAAGGGACCCTCGCCCCCTTCCAAACTCCCTTGTGAAACTCCCTGTTCGCAAAGCTCCCTGGTCGCTTGTGCGCTGCTTTATAAAGCCCTGGCCTGTATGAATGCCCCGCCCACTGATGAAGGCTCAGCCACTTACCAGAGGCTTCTAGCTTTCAAACCTTCCAACTGCCAGCCACAGCACACGGTCCTTCAAACAACCAAAACAAACAAACAGACTGACAAACACAAGCTCAGCACACAGCAAGTAACCCTCAAACACAAACAAACACACACTACAGACAGTCACTTACCCCAAAAGGGTGCTGTATTGCTCCTCCTTCACCTGGAGAACTCCCTTGTGAAACTCCCTGTTAGCAGCCCCTGGTCGCAAAGCTACAGTGTCATGGCTGCAGCTTTGCCTCCATAGCGCTTGTACTGTACACATATGCTGAGAGATGGATTGGGCCCCTCGTCCTATGGATTTCAAATTAAACTTTGACTTGGCTGAAAAATCAGTGAGCTCAGTGAGAATCAATAAAGGAATTAGACATTTTCTGCACATATTCATTCCCTACTTTCTTATTCACTACCCCCAATTAAAAAAACAATCCAACAATACATACAACTATTATTACTAATCATCTTTATTACAGTTGTGCCTAAGGGACAATCAAGAACAGGGCCCCACTGTGCTACACAGAACAGCAAACAGTTCCTCCCTGAAAGAGCTTACAGTCCTAATAGACAAGAGGCCCCCAGGGCGGGGGGAAGGGATAGAACACACCAGCAGAGTGAACAATGGGTGGCAGCAAATAGCAGCTAATTCTCTATTTGGGGGCAGGGTGTGTGTGGAGAGGTTAATTAGGAGATCAGTTAAATGGAAAGAAAAGGGAAGGAAAGGGGGTGTGTGGAGGCCAGGCCAGGGAAGAAGAGGAGCAGGTGTGAAGTGAAGTGGAAAGTGAAGTGACTTGAAGGGGGGCAGGGAGTTGGAGCAAACAGCCGATCAGCGCAGGGCAGGGAAAGTCAGGTCAAAACTGTGGAAAGGTCCCTGCTTTGACTGCTTCTGCTCCTACCAGCTGGACTCTCTGGCTGACTCCTTTCTGCAGCGTCCCCCCCAAGGCCACAAGAGAGTGGGGAGGGGAAGCACCACCTGGATCCTAGTGCCCTCATAGAGTGGATGGGTCTCCCCTGAGCATCTCTGCATCCAAGGAAAACTGGGGGAAGAAGTGGAGGGCCCCCCACCATGCGCCCCTTCCCCCGCCAAACTGCTTTGGCGGCTTCTGTTCCTATTGGCTGAAGTCAAAGCCATGCCAATTCTTCCCCGGGCTCATGTGCTTCTATGTCATTTCCCCATCCCCTACCCTTTGTCTGTTCGTCTTTTAGACTGGAAGCTGTTCAGGGCAGGGATTGTCACTTTCCATGTCTGTCCAGTGCCTGGCACAATGGGGCCCCAATCCCCCTCGAGTCATTGGGTGCCACCATAATATACAGATTTACTGCTAATAATAATTTATTTGGTTAAAATTAGAATATGCTGTTATGCTAATTCTAAGCACTCCATGGTATACCTCCTGATGAAGAACAAAAGATGATCATTAGCTGAGGGGCGGGAGTCATTTCATCCATGGTGGAGTCCTACACACTTAAATGCATGGTGGAGGTTTTATGCCTCCCTGTGAAGCATCCAGGAAACAGGATACTACTCCAGATGGACCATTGATCTGTGCAGCTACATCAACCCCACTGGTTTGATGTGGAAAATCTCACGGTTGTGGGCCTCCAAGACTGAGTCTGCCGAGGATAGTGACGGGGAGGGGTTATTTACAAAAGGGCTGACTGAAACATTGGGATAACATGTCCCCTCATACATGATTGTTCCATTAGGCATGGCCAGGCTTGTCCCACTCAGATCAGCAGTTGCTGAGAACAGCGTTCATTATTTGTTCAGGATGGAGCCCTTGCACTTAGAAAAGCCAAGAGAAATGGGGAAAACCTACTGTTGTGACTAAAGTCCTCATAGACTCTGATGACTGACTGTGCATTGTAGCTTAACAAGTAAAGAGGGAGAAATCTGGGGATCATTTAGAGTGAGATCATAGGGCCGTTTTTATATAGTGTCCATATATATGAATTATGTATGGGGCCACACAGTTCACAGACACGCTAGCTATGCTCTGCCTCTTTCTGGCCAATTCCCTGTTGCTGGGGGGAGCACCACTGACTGAGAATGGGCAAACCCAGCTATTCCTGTAGCACGCCAAGAGAGCATCTGCTAGCGTGCAGTTCCTCCATGGATTGCCTCAGAGGACACAATGGGATTCTGCTGCTTTTCAGGGCTGTGAGCCTTATGCAGTCGGGTGCAGGATTTTCCCCTTATTCGGCAGCTGGCAAAGTGTCGGTTTATGATGGATCAATAGCACGGTTCCCTCTTGCCTTGGAGATACATTTGACTGTTGTATGGCACATATGTTTGGACCATTAAATCACCCCCTAGCCTCCCCCCTAAATTACTGATGCTGCAAATGTGCTCTGGGGCAATGGCTTTCGTGAACTTTGCCCCTCTGCTAGCGGCAGTCTAGAATGCTGCTGTACTGGATGAATTCAGTGAGAGGGGATTCACGTGGGGTTTCCGGGGCTTGAAGTGAGGTACATGGGTTACATAACGCTCTGCTCAGATTGCTCTTTTGGCTTTCCTTTGAGGCTGCCTAGTGTAGCAATAAAAATAAAGTAACGAAGTTAAAAGACGCTGCGGTGAGACTAAAGCAGTTAGGGCCAGATGTGTTTTAAGTGGTAAATAAGAGGCCCACCGAAAGGGAAGTAAAAATAGCAGAGAGGAACTCAAAGATTTTTGTGTTTCCATTGCATCTGCCGCAACAACACAAGTGCATGTTCTGATCATACGTGTTCCTTGCATGGTTTTTAGTGCAGGAATAAAGCTGATGTTAGTTTTGAAAGGGAGAGACAGCCTGATCCAAAGCCAATTAAATTATTAGTTGTATGGTAGTCGTTCCTAGAGGCTGGGACCTTACTGTGCTAGGTGCTGTGTAAACACAGAGTAAGAGACCCTGCCCCAAAGACCGTACAGTCTAAATAAACGAGACAGATGGAAAGGGAAACAGAGAGATGAAGGGACTTGCCCAAGGCCACACACAGCAGTTCAGTGGCAGAGCTGGGAATAAAACCCAAGTTTGCTGACTCTCAGTCCAGTGCCCTGTCCACTACAAGAACATAAGAATGGCCATACTGGGTCAGACCAAAGATCCATCTAGCCCAGTATCCAGATTTTCCTGTCTTCTGATAGTGGCCAATACCAGATGCCCCAGAGGGAATGAACAGAACAGGTAATCATCAAGTGATCCATCCCGTCACCCATTCCCAGCTTCTGGCAAAGAGAGGTTAGGGACACCATCCCTCCCCATCCTGGCTAAGAGCCACTGATAGACCTATCCTCCATGAATTTATCTAGTTCTTTTTTGAACCCTGTTATAGTCTTGGCCTTCACAACATCCTCTGGCAAGGAGTTCCACAGACTGTGCATTGTGTGAAAAAATACTTCCTTGTGTTTGTTTTAAACCTGCTGCCTATTAATTTCATTTGGTGACCCCTAGTTCTTGTGTTATGAGAAGGAGTAAAGAACACTTCCTTATTTACTTTCTCCACACCAGTCATGGTTTTATAGACCTCAACCATATCCCCCCTTAGTAATCACTTTTCCAAACTGAAAAGTCCCAGTCTTATTAATCTCTCCTCATACGGAAGCTGTTCCATACCCCTACTCTGAAAAGTCTTTCCATTGACTTTAATGGGCTTTTGGATCAGGCTGATAACGAGAAAACTACTAAATGGTACAAGTTGCATAGGGCCAGGTATTAAGCTATGTGAGAATATGACTATGTGTACAGTAACAGGGGAGGTAGTGCTCATTCTCGATGAGGGATCGGCAACCTTTGGCACGCGGCCCGTCAGGGAAATCCACTGGCGGGCCGGGACGGTTTGTTTAACTGCAGCGTCCACAGGTTCGGCAGATTGCAGCTCCCACTGGCTGCGGTTCACCATTCCAGGCCAATGGGGGCTGCGGGAAGCGGCGTGGGCCGAGGGATGTGCTGGCCACTGCTTCCCGCAGCCCCCATTGGCCTGGAACAGCAAACCACGGCCAGTGGGAGCTGCGATCAGCCGAACCTGTGGACGCTGCAGGTAAACAAATCATCCCGGCTCGCCAGCAGCTTTCACTGACGGGCCACATGCCAAAGGTTGCCGATCCCTGTTCTAGATGATGACATTGGGACCTTCTGTGTTTGTTGGTCAATATCCAGTGTGTATATTTGCAAGAAATCTGTGATTATTTTGAAAATTTCACTCAACCATGGGATTCTTTTTGGTATGCAAATGCCTCCAGGTTGAGTTCCCCAGGACACAGACAGTGAGCATATACACAGGGACACACTCACTGTTCACCTGCGTGCACACACCCACTGCACACGAGGACTAAAACAGATTAATATATTCAATTCTTCGGCTCCTAAGCCAGGCACATCTCCTTTCCCACCCTCCCTGCTCTTTTTCAGGAAGCATCTTCCTGATCCTTTCCAAACAGGTTCTACGGACAGTCAGTCTTGGCACGTTCCAGGCGCTGTGGGACAGACACATTCTGACTCAGACCTTTGAATTTCTATTGTCTGCACTTTACCACTCTCTCAGAACAGAGGACACCACAATGCCCGCTTACTTGCCCACTAACTTCTTCACTCCCACTGGAGCCGCTGTGTGTAGTCTCATTTATAAATTAAGACATGCTGCCAGGGAGTCTCTTATGGCAACGCAGAGTTGTCTAATGAATGACAGAGAACTATACGCCTGTGTAGCTGTAGATCATGTGCAATGAATATTATCACAAGACCTACCCCCAGGAACACAAATGAATTCTGTTATGAATTATTCTGTGGGAGTTAAAGGGGATTTTCTTGGGCTTCCCTCCCCCTTCCCCTCACTGACACCTGTGTTACTTGCTATAATTTGCATGTGTGTTAACATCACATTGCTCCAAGCCTGGAACAGCTTTCCATGTCTCATCCTCCAAGGGTCCTCAAGAACCTACAAATGAGGCCCAGTCCATCTGTGACTTCGTGACTGTCACAAAAGTACATTTGGAAGCGGAGGGAAATCAATCTCTGCAACAATCCAGGTGGTAATTCTGTGCATGGGGTGAAATGAGGAACATACAGAGCAGAAAGGCAGCACTGGAGTTCTGTAGGGGGCATCTGGGAAGACCGCCCTCAAGTTGTGAGCTATGGCAAAGGAAGGGAAACAGCAGTAGTGTGCTGAATGGGCTTGCCAGGATTAGGCCACAGATCTGTCCCTTTTCTTTGAGGCGGATAGCTCACCCCTGGGGAGCATTGAAGCCGTGTGATCTAATAGATGGGGCACTGGACTGGGTCTTGAGAGGCCTGGGTCCTATTCCTTCCCGTTGTCCTGCACTGTGACCTTGGGTGAGTCACTTCCTCTCTCTTTCCCCTTCCACCCTTCTGTCTGTCTTGTCTGTGTGTGCGACAAGCTCTTTGGGACAGGGATAGAGTCGGGCTCTTACTATGTGTATGTATTTGTGTAAGCTGAGCTGAAGCACATTCTAGGTGCTGCTCTACTACAAATAATTATTGACGAGTCCAGTCTGACCAGACTGCAATGGGCTCACTGATCTGAGGGGAAAGAGGAAGGATAACTTAAGAGATGTCACCCAAATCACTGTTCACAGTGTCAATGAGTCACTTAGGCAGCTCTTTGGGCCCCCTCTTCTTGCAGAGTCCCTGCTCCAATTCCAAACCCCAACCCCAGTCTCCCTCCAGAGAGTTAGGCCTGATGTCTCTCCATATTTCCTTCCCCTCTCTCTTGTGCCTCCCTATTTTTTGCAGTTGGGCTACTTGCAAGCCAGATATTAACACTAGAAAGGAGTCGTTTGGTTTCCAGGAAGAACACGCGGCCAGTCCTGGAGTAGATCTAACCATAAGGTTCTAATCTGACAATGTGACCGAGGATTTGAGAGCAGATAGAGGCTCACGCCATGCAAACCAGATCCAGATTGGTTAACCTACCACCGTTTGTGGCTGACATTTTGATTTGTGCCGATTGCTCGTAGAAAGTGCTGAGTGCTGGCTTCTTGACCTAGACGAGCAAACCAACGTTTACATGAAGGAGAAAAACGCTCTACGGAAACGTAGCCCACAGTCCTACAAAGACTTATGCACATGTTTCTCCTGGGAGTAAACCCAATGGGATTCCTTTCATTCAGTGAAGTCACACATTTGTAGAAACCATTGCAGGACCAGGTTCAGAGTGAGTATTGAACAAGAGTGTTATCTGCAGCCACCCAGGAAAAGTAGTGACGGTGGTGACGGTGATTTTTTTAGGAAAACTTCATCATCTGGAAGGTGAAATCCAGATAATCGGCTTGGTGAAAGGGATTATTGAGGCACTATGTTTGCTGGGTCTAAACCTGGGGATCAAGAGAAGCATAAAAGTAATCCTTGTTTCTTGATGAGGATGAATCATGTGATGGTTCTAAGTGAACCACAGGAAATTCCTTCCCCTAAACTACAATAAAAAAGAAATTGACACCAGCCTTTCCATTTTGCTAAGGATAAAAGGGAGACTGATGTCAATATGCCTCAAAACAAGGGTACAGAGAATAGGGTGACCAGATGTCCCGATTTTATAGGGACAGTCCCGATTTTTGGGTCTTTTTCTTATATAGGTTTCTATTACCCCCCACACACACACACACCACCTGTCCCGATTTTTCACACTTGCTGTCTGGTCACCCTAACAGAGAATTCGGCAAATTTGGGGGTGGGGGACAAAAGGAATCCTCTTTTAAAATACTGACACTATAAATTCACTGTTTTTCAATCATCTGGTACTTCTCCAGTCTAAAAGTTGGTGGCAATCTAGGGGAAATAAGCAGTAAAGGTAAGTCAAACGTCATGAATTTTGTGGCATTTGAGATCAAATGTATATATTGCGGCTGATGTTTGGAATCCAAGATGGTGAATTAACAAGGGCTTCTCTTCTCCCTCATATGCACACGCTAACACTGGGGTAGGCGGCGAGAAGGCCCACAACTCCATGTGTGCACGCATGTGCAAATAGGTAAGTAAAGAACCCATCATTAGTGCTCAGAGTAAATGCTATTCCTGAATTCTCCCAAATGTGACAGGTCCGTGCTCCGAATTATGAGATTAATATGTATCCATACTATTCAAATCTGATTCTTGGACAGCAAATATTTTGGCTTCATTTAAGTCCAGGCCCGTAGTCCTAATTAATTTAAGATATATTATAAAAAGTAAACATATATGGAAAGGTATCGGAGACCTGAAAAGGTAAAAAAGAATTATTTCCTAAATAGTAAACATTTTTTAAAAATCCTTCTTAAACTATTTATGGGAACCTTAATTTATGCAGAAGGCAAATTTTAAGTGTGTGTAAATATATAAAGACTCCCTCCCTCACAAGTCTCTGAGGATTCATAACCATCAGTAAGGCCTTGTGTTGTAGTGCATTGACCCATTGCTTCCACTCCCTGCTAAATAGCTGAATAACAGTCTGAACAGAATGTTTTTTTCTATAAATTGATTGCACTGGAGATAGCTTTTCTTGCTGCAAATCTTCATAGATCAGCAGGAGTGAAGGGGGAAGAAAAATCAAATTCCACGTTGTGGGAGCCAACACATTCTGGAGATTCACAAATGACCTTGACACTCTGCAGTTGTGCTAGCACTTGCTGTTGCTCAAGTCTCTCTATCCCAGTAAGGTAAAGCGGGCAAATCCAGGGACTAAATTCAGTGGCGTAGGTCAGAGAAGGGAAGGAAATTGCATGAACTAAACAAGACCATTTAGTCTTCACTGATCTTTGATACTGATACTTTCCTTTTGGAAACAGAATCTCTTTTTGCAGGTGACACCTACACATCCCCTTTTGTTACCGACGATGACAATAGCAGCGATAAACCACTGGAGCTCATGCTGCTTCACTTAATCTTTGTGTGTCATCATCACCGTACAAAGCCACAACAATAGGAAAACAAAGCTGTTCGCTGCTGCTCGTTTCTAACTGACATTTCCCCACAGACTGTGTGTTTTGTGTAACCTATGGACTCTTTTAACTTATTTTTGTGACTGCTTTGTCTGCGTCTTTCACAGTAGGTAGGTTCAGAAGCACAGTTCTGTGGTGTTGCTGCAGCTACATCCTCTATTTATATTCTGTCCTCATTTTGCCTCTCTGCCTCCATGACTTAAAATCATGGCTACAGAATTACAACAGAACGTGATTAATTAAAAAATCATTTTAAAAAGGAAGAGTCTGGTAAAAATGAAACCAAAAAAAATCAGTAAGAAGAAAGGGCAGAAATAAACTTGCCTCCAAAAATATGGCATGTTTATTTTAAGTCTGCATATGTGTGTTTGTAAGCAAAAATAACCCACTCCGGAGATATCCATCCAGATTTTTAGAGGTATTTAGGTGCTTGCCGCTGCAGATAAGTATCCAGTGGGATTTTCAGAAGTGCCTACTCTCCTAACTCCTATTAAAAACAAATAGAAGTTAGATGCCTAGGCACTTCTGAAAATCCAGTGAGGCACCTATCTGCATCTTCAGATGTTTAAATACCTATAAAACTCCAGCACTTCCCTTCCAAAGGCCTCGCTTTAATAGACAACACTCGCTTGACCTGAAGCTCAGGATAACTGATTTGCCCAGCTGCTTGAGACCAGCTTTATAGTTCTTTGGCTGAAACCAAAAGAGGTGGAGCTAATTGGCTCCCTCCACCACTTCAGGCAGGTGTTTCCCGCAAGGTTGGGGTTTTGTAACTTTTATATACATCTTATTTTTGTTTGCTTGCTTGTTTTCACCATTAAAAACAATTTGCTGTCTTAGCCTCGTCTCACCGGAAGGAAGGGGCTGGTGACACCAGCCACCCTGGGAAGACAAAGACAACAGGCAAACCAAAGAAAACAACACACAGCCAAACACTGTGCACCTTCCCCTGTCTCAGTGGGAAAGTGCCATGCTGCATTCCAACCACACAGGGTGCTGAGGAGGGCTCTCATTTGAAATCAGCAGTACTCCCAAGCCCACACAGGTGATCTAAGATGGCTACCACCACCAAGTACAGTTGGTTTCTCATGAGTGTATAGGAGCCCCATAGAGGTAAAATGTATCCTTGAGGTAAGAAGGTTTCTTTTTTTGTAGCATAGTGGCTGGAGAAAGAAAGAAAAGCCTGCCTTATAGTGTGCATCTTACAGTTGATTTGTTCTTCTCTATCCCCAGAAGGATTGTTATAAGGTTTCAGTTACATGTTTTTTAATATTAGATACCTTTCTGCATTAACCCTTTACTAGCTATCCCCTGCCCATTGGTCTCTCTCATCCCCAGTGGTGGACTGCACCCTCATAAAAACATAGGCTGGACTCAAATAACGTCAGCTAGAAAACTCTATTTTTTCCACGTCCTAGCTATCCAAATAACTATCTTCATGATATCTTTTTTTGGCATTACTTCAGCATGCTGCTAATGAGGAAAGAGCAAACAGGGTAAACGCTCCCAAAGTCAACATTCTGCCCTGGACTTCAGCCCATGTCTCTGTCCACCAGAAGCAGATGAACTGCTCAAGTAAAGAAACAAATTTCCTCTCTGCAGCCAATTTTCAAGTGTCTGGGGAAGGCTGAGAAGACCAAGAACTGTTGAAAATCAGCTGAACTATCTACCTTATCATTTTCATGAGCAAAAATTCAGCTCTGAGCCTGACCACTGGTGCTGGAGATTAATGTAGGCCAAAGATTGTCATGGACAGCAAGCATAGTAGAAGCACTAGTTTATTTTGACTCACAACAGGGAGAGCTAATTTAATGGGGCGCTGGCAAGGTTTGTTGGGCTTAAATTTAGACCTCTCGTCTTTCTTTTCCTTGGCAAGCTGGGCTGCGTACATTGCCTCATCCCCTGCACTGTCCCTTCCATTTTTGTTAGCCAGCAAATGAATAATATTCACAACAGCCCCATCAGAGAGAGGGCTGGTTCAATGTGTATTCATTCACCTAGCTGCTGGCTTCGTCAAAGGTGGGTTAGCAAGCTGACAGAATGGGGATTTATCCCAGGTGCAGCTCTTGTAATGAAACGCCTCAGATCTCCTTCAGAATGGGGATTGTTATCAATAGCGGAGCTGCATTTTCAGTTTATGCATCAAACCTGCTGTTTGAAAGCATCCTAGGTCTCCTGTCATATTCCAGGCATCCCCTGCCTTATACGTGAGTAGGCTAGTGTATGTCTAATTAGATACAAAAATCACATAAAAAGAACTTTATTCGGATTGTAAAGTTAAGGAAGTGCCAGATTTACAGTTGTCCATGCAATCTTCACTCTGCCCCCTTGTGCACTCATCTTGTGCCACCTGAGTGAGCAGGTGCCTGTGGAAAAAATAGCATGTGATCATGTAATTAAAGACTGTATCATAATCATATGCATGGAGGCAGGATGAAGGGTGCCCAGGCAACCGTAAACTTGGCATTTCCTAAATTTCAGTTCTTGACTCTGCGACTGTAAATGTTCTTTAACATATTTTTAATATAATTTCCTAGGGAAATTAATTAATTTTAAAGGAACAGGTCAAACAACTTCTATTTGTTCTGCCTATAACATTGAGGTCAATATGGGAACTTCTACAAGCTGTACGGTTGCAAGTTGTTTGTTTGCGTCCTTGTTTTGGTATTATGGTATCATCCTGAGGCCATATTGTGCTAGGAGCCATACAAACGTAATGCCAGCCCTGCCCAGAAGCATATGCAATGTTGTTGGTTATGAAATGTGCATGAAAAAGCAGCTTGTGTAAGCGTTCCAATCTGTGAGAATGTATCAGTCTGATCCAAAATAGGGGTTTTTTTTAGAAACAAAAGGCCAAGTAGGAAAAAGCCACATAATGATACAATAACTAGAAAAACAGCTGTCTTTGAAAACTCTCAGCCACTTCAATGGTCAAATAAAACAAATAAGATTAACTTGATTTCTCCCTCCTCCCCCAGTACTGAGTTATTATTTGTAGGCTTATGAACCCTGGAAGGAGAGCTATGTTTCATCTTTAATTTTAAAAAATGTACAAAGAACTAGTGACCTGAGCGTGGAATGCATGTAAAAACATGAATGACACCATTAGGCTTTTTTATCCCTCTGATAATGGGTTTACATGAAATTGGCAGCCTCCTAGTACCTCATCAGTTGAATTGGCCACATCAGACTATCCTTGCGCCCTTCAGGAATAACAACACACTATAATGTGATGCTCTAACACAAAGTTCTTAACTGTGAAAATCAATCCACTTGCATCCAGATAAGCAGTTTTCAATGTTTCCTTCCCTTTGTAACTCTCAGACTCTAAATAAGGCTTGCAAGTTGCTCTTCTGTATTGTTTTCCAAACTCATTTCTGGTCACTGACAGAGAAGAATAATAGCCCAGTATTGTACTTCCTACCATAGTCTGCTTTCTGGTTATAGTGAGTAACTAACAAAATCACACCTCTGTCAGTGATTCATCTTGAATAAACTTTTTCCAGTAGCGCAGCAAAAAACCTTGCAAAAGTGGAAAGATTTCATCTTTAGCTTTGAAGTAGATTTGTGTGTGTTTCCTCATACTTCCCTTTCTTACTGACATTTATCAATAACAAACTTGCTACTCACAGGCAGGGCAGCTCCAGCTGCAGGGGCCAATCTCTACAGACTTAACAATTCTGCAGTGATCCAAAACCTATAGTGTGACTGAAAGGTGAACAGATGAAAGGCAACAAGGGAAGCCATGCAGAGTGTGCGGCTGCTGGGGATCAGTAGTTTAGGGAGACTCAAAATCAGAAAGGGTGCAGCATAGCAGAGGGATGGGGAGGGAATGTGAATTTTTCAAACCTAAAACAAATGCATCTCAAACTTCTGCAAGGCTTCAGTCTTCAAAGGCTACCTGGAACCTAAAACTGGAGAGAACTATTAGTCACATGGCTATCTTTGCCACAAAACCAATGACATCTGAGTGGCTTATACAGAAAAACATAAAACGGAACTTTCATTATGCTGGAAAAGGTTAGCAAGTTGAGTGGGCAGTTGAACTACAGAGCTTTGCATAGCAATTAATGAAAGTAAAAGAGCCAGTACATTAAATAGATTAGGCAGAGACTAAATGATTTAGCCAACATGTGAAGACAGTGTTGACAGTCCTAGAAGAAACAACAGAAATTCTGGAGCATCTGTTAATGGTGAAGAATGTCAGGTTCTTGGGATTCAAATGGTTAGCGAAGATCTGGACCTTTTGACTTGGCAATCTAGACAATCTGAAGGTTCAGGGTACCTATGGAGATACCACAAGTCATCTCATCACAATAGTATGATAAAGAGAGAATCCATAGAACAGCAAGAACCAAGAAAGATATTTCACTGATTTCTGATAGGATTTCCATAGGTGTGTGGGTTGAGGGAGCAGGCAAGGAGCCTTCCTCCCATTCCCTATGTCCACCTAGGGGTAGAAATGACAATTTCAGCCCCTGTGTTCATTTAACATTAAAATCCAAGTTCCAGAGGTGTGTTCTTGGGGGGAGGGGGAAGAAACTACTGAAATTGCAGTCTAGCTCGCTGGCATATGTGATTGAATTTCAACCTCTCTGCAGGGCAGATGACCCTGTTCCCACTGCCCTCTTCCCTGGCCTGTTATCCAGTCTTGGGCAGCACAGCAGGGAGCATTCTCTTTTTGCCTCTTCAGGTGACTTGCTGAATGTAGGACCAGTAGAAGCAATGACTGCCCTGGAATCGGTTAGGAGTACATATAAACCAGGAGATACTAGTCCCCATTCACAGAGCCAGTCTGTGGGCTTAACGTGCCCACTTCTCCAGATACAATAGCCCTTTAGTGCCCCCCACATCACCAGTGGTCGATAAAACTGGTATTTCAACCACACAAAATGCATTCTCAACAGCCTGTAATTTATGGCACCACAATACTTTACTATTATGCTGATGTCCTTTTCAACATAACATCAGGGTTCATGCACTTTCCTTCCTGCTCCTCCCCACACATGTACACTTTTGTTGAATCCTCCTTATTTGTGCCCCTTTTTTGGTCACCCACATGAATTAACGTTTGTTTGGAAACGGGCCCATAGCGTTCCAGTGTGTAAATATTGAGTATGTGTTCACTTGTTTATCAAATACTTACCGAATACATGAACTACAAAGCACTATGCATTAGAATACTACGCTGCTACTGTCTGTATATGTAAACTGAAACCCAATGAAGTGTTAGGGGAGAGAAAACAAATAATATTAACAATTGCATTAAAAAGTAATACTTGTCTATTACTGTCAGGCCTTACAAAGTATTCAAAGTTTAATTTACAGCGTCTATTTAACAGTTTTAAAAGAAGATTATAAAAGTACAATAAAAACTCTGAGGCATGTGGACACAATGAAATATACACGTTTCTCACGTCTGGAAATGCATATGCAGTTTTAAACCAGAAATGTTTGCCCCTGTGTATTATTGCTTTCTGTACATATTTGTCTGCTATACTTAAGCCAGAGTATAAGACATTCTTTTCACAGTATATTCTAATTGCAGCACTCTGTTAAATTACAGGATGAAGTACTTGGCAGTGACTTGTGGCTCAGAAGGCCAGGAAGAAGATGCAGTCAGTGATTATATGATAATATCCATAAAATTACCATGGAGGACTCACTCATGAGTTCTGCTGCAGGGGAGTAAGGAATCCCCTTATTCCGCTGCATAGGCCACCCAAATTGCTAGGCCCATCCATGTAGGTAGGCAGGGAGTGGTCAGGCTGCGAAGGCAGAGGCAAGGTGTGGCTCCACCCCTCCCAAGGTACCAGCCAGTGCACTGGAGCTAGTTCAGAGAGAGAAAGTAGGCTGCGGCAGCAAAAGGAGTGGCACAGCTCACTTCTCCCATGGCACAAGGAAGAAGCAGGGACCAGACTGTGACTCTCAACATCTCAGCACAGTTCCTGCCTTGCCTTGCTCCTGGGACAATGGAGTTACGTGCCTCCTGCCATGGATACAATCCAGCCCAGGAAGGGAAGAAGGAAAAGACCCATTGGGTCTTCCTATGCACTCCCTTATTAACACAAAATTTAGGAATTTAGCACAAAATTATTCCTTGGGGTATATTCAAGCACTTAACCCTGTATAGTTTTAAATTAGACAGGATGGAATTAAGTCTGATCAGGAATCTTCTGTCAGAATGATTTTCTGACAGGAAATGCAATTTCTGCAAAAAAAAAAATATTTTTTGTAGGAAAATTTCAATTTTGCTGAATTTCTGATTTTTTTCCTTCCCTTTGGAAACCCAAATCAAAATATTTAGATTTGGTTCAACCTAAACTGGAATATTTCTATTTATTAAACAGACCAGAAATGTTTCATTTTGCGTCAGTTCAACATTAAACTGCATTTCCCTGTTTTGCTGCATTGGCTTATGGGACCCAGCGTTTGCCTCCAGCCCCCGACCTCCACCCCATGGGTTGGACTCCCTGGCCTAACTATATTTCCCATGATGCAACACTGTCTCCTCTCTGACCAAGCTGAGTGGTCTGTCATGGGACTCACATTACTGCTGTTGTATCATGGGAGATGTAGTCCAGCCAGGGTGCCTGGTCCATAGTTGAGAACAAGGGCATCAGACTCCTGAACTGAATTCCAATGAGGCAATGTGGCTCTGTAAGGAAATGCAGTTTAATGCTGAACTGATTTAAAACTATGCATTTCCAGTCAGATCAACAAAATTAAATGAAACATTTTCAGTCAGGAATGTCAAAACATTGCATTTCTATTGAAAATGTTGACTTGGACTGTTTCTCCATTTCTGAATCAAATTTTTTTGGAATTTCTGTTCTGTGAAAAAATTTTATATTTCAAATTTTTTTCCTTCTTATATGGCTGGTGTGTAGCTATAGAGCAACAACTATAATTTTACATTTAGGTGGTTGTCAGGTAATTGGATCAAGAGTGGCGGGGTATATTGCTGTGATGCCTCCTTTGTATTTCTGAATCAGGCATTGAGTTGTTATATATTCCATGGTCTGTTCTGGGTGACCACAGTCGCACACTGGAGAGTTTTTAATGTTCCATTTGTGCATCAAGTATCCGCATCTACCATGGTTTGTGTGGAGGTGGCTTAGGGTTGCCCATAAGCTTCGTGGAAGATCGAAGCCAGGGATCTTTTTGTTCTGGTTCAAGATAAAAACAAATGTAGAATTATCAGAATTTTCGCACGGACAGAAATTCTGTCTTTTGCTCAGCTCTAGAAGGATTGGAGGGAACCGATAAAGGAACCTCTTCTCCTAAGCTTGGGAATAGCTTTTGTGTTGAGCTGACCCTACTGCAGTTTTGGAATCATCATTAAAAGAAACATGCTACATGAAAATCACTGAACGAGTTTTATTCTAGCCCTTGTTTTACTCCTCCATGGAACATGCCTAGAGAAAAGTCTATATAAGAACAGAAAGCCCCAGTTAGAGCCTGATCCTTCAAGGTACTGAACATCGCCTGCAAAGTGCTGAGAGTTTTCAGTTCCTCTTGACTGCAATGGGAGTTGAGGTCACTCAGCCTCTCCAATGATAGGGTGTTTAGGAGCAAATTTTCAAATGATCTGATCACTCAACACTGTGGCCAGATTTTGAAAAAAAGTTCAGGTGCTATTTAGGCACCAGACTACATGGACAGATTTTCAGGAGAGCTCAGCATGCTGTATGCACACTGGGTTCTCAGCGCAGCTAAAAATCTGGCCCCGACTGTGTGCACTGAGCACTCAAAAATCTGGCCCACTTTTGAAAATCTGCCCTCAGTAAGCTCTAATGAGGATTTTCTCACCTGCTTCTCCTATGACTTTGGCCAAGTCCTGGTGTTTCCTTGTTGTAGGCCAACATAATTCAAAAGGATTCTCTTCGTGATGACTGCAGATCTTTCTTCATCCCCTGTTGTTCCAGACCTGCCTTGCAGATTGATTGCTTTCTCACTGTATGAAATTGTTTCATAGGGGGTCCTCTCCCCCTACACATATTACACAGTTACCAATTTAAGAACTTAAGAATCGCACATTTAATGTATAGTGGATTTTGAGTGTCCTGGATCTGTCATTACAGCCCATCTGTGGAATAATCTAATAGTCCACATGGCTCACTGCTGACTTTTCCCTACAGCTGAAACCCTCTCCTATTCTTTTAAGCATATGTTTGGAACTTGAAAATGGATTCTCCTCTTTGAAGTGAGAGGGGACAAATTTTTGCATCAAGAGTTTGCTTGGTACCATATTTAATGGTAACCAATTAGGGCTGTATTTCAGAGATTTATAATTCTTCAAGTTAAACATACTTCTAACTAGAAATTAATGTTCAATATAAGGCAAAAGTGATTGGGAAAGATCGGTAGTTGCAACAGTGAACAATATACCCTGTATTGGATCCAGTGTTATCTTTCCCCCTTACCCACCATCAAGCTTGAACATGAGTTGTAGCTAGTTTTCAGCCATCATAGAAAACAACCTACTTTTACACAGCATCAATTAAAGTTTGACCGGTACTTGCTATGATGTCATCAAATATAACAGATATGACAAACTAATGGCAGGCTGTCCTTTCACGTCCAAGTGCACGTGGCAGAGTAAAAGCACACCAGGGGTATTAGCAGCTTGGTAAGCAGATAGTCATGGTTCCCAAGAGCGGTATTCCGTGTGTATCCGAGTTGGTGCGTAGGGTTGGTAATGTTTGTTCTTTGGGCCAGGAGGATGGCGTGGCGTCATGTTCATGTAGTCACTCGTCAAGATTCTGTTCTTCTTGTTTTTCCACTACAGGGGGAAGTATGAAAACATTTCTGCAATTAGATTTTCCTCCATAGGCTAAATAATTTTTTAAAAGTCTTTGGGCATGGAGTCCAGAGTGTTTCTTAAAGCTGGGCTCATAATGAATAAAGGACTTGATTCGTTTTTCCTCCTTTCCAATTAATAAATTGTCCAAGCAGGTCATGCTATTATCAGACATATTCACCACTTAGAATTATTCCCCAAGGCTTTTTCAGGAAAGCACTGAAGCAAGTGCTTAAAGTTAAATAAATTAATCTAAAAACCAGCATGAGTAGTCAGATAAAATGTTCTGTGAAATTTGCCCTCCTCGCCTGTCAGTGGCCCAGCAGCCCACCTGCAGAGAAAGCTATAGTATTAGAGAGTTCTCCTGGTAGTGAAGGCTGTAAACTAAGATTGTGTTCTAACTTCTCTTCTAACCACCTTCTTAGCTGGAGGAATGACTCAGCAGAAGTAAAGCAAGTGCAGTCAGCAAGGGGCTTTCCTAGCTTCTAACTAGAATTTTTTTAAAAAAATAGCTAATGTCAACAAAATAAGAGTGGCAGAAAACGCCTCCTGCCTGTATGTAACTGTGCAGACCTGTCCTCCCTCTCCCAAACAATCTGCAGTCTGCTGGTTGAGGGGTGAAGGAAGCAGAGATGAGGTTATTCTCATCTATCTGGCCCTGAGCACTGTACCTCACACTCATTAATGGACTTTTGCCTCACAGTAATCCTGTGCAGTAGGAAAGCACTATCCCCATTTTGCAGATAGCAAACTGAGGCACAGGGTAGATTACGTGACTTGCCTGAAGTCAGAGAGGAAGTCTGTGGCTGAGCAAGCAACTGAACCCCTGGCTTCTGCAGTCTAGCTCCGTGTCCTATCCTCTAGACCATTATTCCTACCTAAATTAATCTCTTGTGAATTAGTGACTGTGCAGTGGGCCTCCCCTCTGTCACAATTCTATGGTTGTAACTTGCTAAAAACATCTTTTTGCTGAAATTTCTTGCATTTGAAATATTTTCAACAGCTTGAGCAAAGTCTGTATTTTTTACTTTAGTAAGGACAAAAGTATAATTTTTCCAAAACACTTGTGAATCTTCTTGTGTGTGCATGCATGTGCCCACACACGCAAACACAATTCAGTCTGCTCAGGTTTCCTAATTGGCTAGTCCTCGCTGAAGGCCAGTCTACAGAACAATTTGCCTGAAAAGCATGTAAAGTGTGTAGGTATGCCTATTTATATATACATATATGAGAGAGGCCTTAAATCTGGAGTTATAAGCATCTCAGCTGGCAGTAAATGTCAGTTCTATGGAATAACATACATGAAGGTTAGTTATATATTTTATGCTGGTATTTCACCGTGGAGTTCCACAATTGTGTCCTTTGGACTCTGCAGTAATTGAAGTGCACAGGGAAGGCAGTAGGAAGATTGGAGTTTGAGTTCTAATCTTTTTTTTTTTTTTTTTAAACCCACTCTTATAAATATAATGTTAGGAGATTATTTTCACCTCTTTGAAGTGAAGACATGTTAAATTTCAAATGGTGACAGGCCCAGATGGAATATTTTGGATTACTGCTTTACTGCTACATAATATTTTAGAATACAGTGAGTGCAATTCTACCCTCAGATATGCATGTGTTAATCTGACTGGTCTGGATGAGAGTTGTATAGATATCCTTGGAGGTGAAAATTGTGTTAGCGATGTGCCACAGCGGGGAGTTAAGGTTACTATAACAACTTTAATATTTTCTGACTTTAAAATGGTGACCAAGTTTCATTCAAATTTGCAAAAGTAAATTATATTACTTATAAACTATGCAGTGTGTATATAAATGATTAGATACATACGTGTGTGCTTGTACATGTATATAATCTATAACATAGATATATACATCTGTGTGTGGATAGACAAATGTACAATTTTAAAATCACCTAGCTAAGTCCGAGTTATTTTTGGCTTATAGAAATATTTAACTAGCATGAATAAATGCCTCACTGTACAAAGTTGAAGGTGTAGGACTGATGGTTTTGGAGAGCAAAGAACTTTTTCTTAACAGAGGTCAAAAACTGTGTAAGAACAAAGTTTCAGCTAGGCCAAACCCTAATTCATTCTATCATTGTGGACAGCTTTTTTGTACCCATAATCTTTATTAGCCAGCTCTATTTACATCCAACAGCATTGTAAGTATGTCAGCACTCTGACTACATGTTATTCAGAGGATACCAGCAGCAGGTAAAAATGGATGAAGCCAGCACAACACAGAATCAGAATGCTACACTGCCATTCTCCGTAGGAGTGCATGTCATCTTAGTAAGAATCTGTATCTGAGACGTAAGAGCGAGAAAATCCAAACAATAGAGAGAAAATTATTCAGACTCGAA
The DNA here is from genome assembly GCF_011386835.1 of Chrysemys picta bellii. Lineage (NCBI taxonomy): Eukaryota > Metazoa > Chordata > Testudines > Emydidae > Chrysemys > Chrysemys picta. The sequence goes on along the minus strand of NC_088801.1, from coordinate 60,296,089 downwards.
ATTACGGATCTGAAATTATAGTATTTCATCAAGGCATAGATGCTGCATAGCAATTTCACCTATTAGTTGTACCATTTAAGCTTTCCTATGACAAAATCGGAGTAAATCTCTTCAATCGGGGTGGGGGAGAAGAGAGCATTCGCTGGTTTTAAATTTGTTAATGGCAATGCCTGATCCAGCTTGCATATCATTGCAATGAACTTTGTGCCTCTATGTGACAATGATGATGCAATTTAGAGACCTTGACTGGCAATGGGACTGGGTTTCTGTACTCAAATGTAGGGTTTAATCTAAAGGAGAGGTCAGGGAATTGCAGCCAGATTATCTTGTAATTAGTTGAAAATATATATTTAAAAAGAGAGAGAGACTGGAAGGAGGAGAGTTCCCCTATATATTCACTATTCAAGCCTGCACATGAGTTAAATATTCTAGCTGTACTCTGTACAATATGGGGATCATACCCCCACACACACATCCATGCACAGAAGAGGAAGTCTGCTGCCTCCACATCTGCATCTCCTTTCTCCCAGGCCCTGCAGATCTGCGTATCCAATCAGGCAGAAGAGGATGGAGCCAGGGTGTGTCAGGGGTCCCCCTTTTGCTCCATAGTTATTTGTAAAGAAAAGATTCTGAGACTGCGTTATCTTTCCTATGCTGCCCACTCCATGGTGGAGATTCCTCCTGTTTTAGAACAACTTACAGCAAGGGTAGTGGCCAGAGGGAGTCCAGTGGAGTCAGACTACCAGGGAAGGTGGGGAAGAGGGAGAGTTGCTGCGGAGGCAAAATGAAGCCCTATGGAAGGGCTTGGCTAACTGCTGAGCCAGAGGACCTGTGCATATTGTAGGTGAGCTCCATGGTCTGTTGCATCCTTCTAGAGAATAATCTAGGAAGTAGTTTACAAGGGGCTTCTTGCTGTTTTCCTGCCTCTGCCCCCTCTCCTGTTGGTTTTATTATGAGAGGGGACAGTCCAACCCAGTGTTACTAGGGGCGGACAGTGAGAGAGCCTGGAGTTCTGACACAGTCAGATCTCCTATTAAAGCCCCAGTGAGAGTCCTGCCAGGGTTAGGACTCTGGTATGGAGCCTTGACTCCCTACCTGGTTACTGATGTGAGTGCAACAGGCAGTCAGCTTTTGTTTCCTGTGAATGGATGAGCATCAGCAACCAGAGTGAAGAACCATTGCTGTTCTTAAACTGGAGATGGCAATAACTGTGGACGGTGACGGTATTAGCCGGGCAAAAGCTGGTGGGTGGAAGGGTGGGGGTGTACCTGAGTCACATAAAGCAAGGAAAAAAACTCATTTCTTACCCAGCAGATAACAAACACCACAGTTATTAGCACACTGTAGAAAGCCAGAAATCCAAGAATCACCATCAGAACCCAAAAGGGTGGTTGAAATGGTAGTGGTTGGCGGACCATCTCTTAAAGAAATAGAATAGAAAAAACGTCAGATAACATAAAAGCCATAACTTTAATTTCCATTTATTGACTCCTTGCTCCAACACTCTTCTGTAAATTCTATGGCCATCAGAGGAAAATGGCAGGTTGCTAGACCCATTATTTGGGGGAAAAAGAATTTTGCCTTTCACTGAGAAATAGTCATTAGGTACCTGACAGGGAACCTCAATGCTGTGAGCTCTAACGTTCAGGTGCACATGTAAGGAAAAGGATATTGGACAATTATAATTTTGTGTCGTACCTTTCACATGAATGACAGTCCCATTGCTCTTGTCGTTGGAGATGTAAGGAGGTGGAAACATCACCTCAATTTTGCAGAAGTAAATATCTGTTTGGTCAGTATTCAGCTTCCAAAGACTGAAATTCACTTCCTTTTTATGGCTATCAACTGCAACAAGGCAGTTGAAATCTTTATTTGAATGATTGTTATGGAAGGAACCATTCCAGGAAACAGAGCAGACTTCAACTGCTCTGTCTGCTCCTTTATTCAGTGATGCTCTGAATTCATTCCCAGTTCCATTATAGGCATATTTGCAAGCCAAGGTAGCATTTTCATCAGATGCCGTGATTCGAGGCGGCTGTTCCACTAAAATCTTGTTTTCTGGGAGGGAGGATGGAAAAAAACACTTATTTATAAAATACGTTATATGATTTTTTAAAAAATCATGTCCTGCTGATGCAATTGCTCAAAATACCGGTACCCACAGAGACTGTAAAAAGAACAGGAGTACTTGTGGCACCTTAGAGACTAACAAATTTATTAGAGCATAAGCTTTCGTGGACTACAGCCCACTTCTTCGGATGCAAGTCTGTATGCATCCGAAGAAGTGGGCTGTAGTCCATGAAAGCTTATGCTCTAATAAATTTGTTAGTCTCTAAGGTGCCACAAGTACTCCTGTTCTTTTTGCGGATACAGACTAACACGGCTGCTACTCTGAAACCTGTCACAGAGACTGTGTATCTACCAGTGTGATCAAGGGTGTGTTCATTCTGAATTGGATTGCAAATGTGACATTTAATACTGAAACTCTAACTTCTGTTCCAGTTGTAGACACACCAGTGTATTCATTCCTTCGCATCGAGTGTCCTAGTGACACCACTAAGTTGAAATATGTATTTAACATCTAGCTTACCAATCAACAAAAAAAGAGGACCACCGTTATACATGTGCCTTCTGTTCCAAGAACAACCTTATTAAAAGGCAAATAGCTTGATGGTGTAACTGACCCAGTTGGGCCATCACTGGAATTTGACCCTAATGCCTTTAGCATGGCATGAGCCTCTACAACTTGAGCTAAAAGAAATTCCTCTAGCTAGCTGCTGTCGTAACTTCTTAACCTCTTATGTGGACCAGCCATAAGATAGTGACAAAGACTTAAATCTATGGCATTTGTCATACTAATGGCCCGAAGATACACTTCCTACAAAGGCAGAATCCTACTTGATCTGATTAGCCTGATACATAAGAATGATGTGTTTTCTGTCCCCCATGTCACTGGGGTCTCTCTGTACTACCAGGTGCCAAAAGAAGTTGAATCGCTGAAATGGACTGCATAGAAGACTGCTTATTTAAGGGGATAGTCTTTCCCAAGTGAGACCTTACACTCCTTTGGAGAGCAGAGAAAAGAAGTGAGAGGGGGAACGACTCTCCCCAACGGCAAAACCTTCACAACAGTGCAGGTGTGTGAACACACAAGTCTTTGTGCAGATCTTTTACACGAGGCCTTTGTGGGCTCTATCTGGCTGAGTGATGGGCACAGTCATAGGGGATGCTGAGGGGGAAACTGTTTCTGCCTCAGTTTATGTCCCCCTCCAATTTTCTGCTTCAAAACCTGCTATCCTTCTCCTCAACCTCTAAAAAGGGCTATGGAATAAATGGGGTGGGGCAAAGGTCCTAGCTAAGCTAGTGGGAGTCTAGAAGACCTTATCCCCACTCCTCAGATGACTGACTGGAAGAACAGAAGTGGGTGGAGCACCAGTGGCTTAGCAGAAGAAGGGGTTCAGAAACTGCTCTCAGGAACTCTCTGCTCACTGGCCTAACAGCAATTGGAAAGCATCTGTTGAAAAGGATATGGGGAGCAGCTGGAGATGGGGAGGAAGCATTGGGAGAGATATACTGGCACTAGAAAAGGTTCAGAAAAGGGCAACTAAAATGATTAAGGGTTTGGAACAGGTCCCATATGAGGAGAGATTAAAGAGGCTAGGACTCTTCAGCTTGGAAAAGAGGAGACTAAGGGGGGGATATGATAGAGGTATATAAAATCATGAGTGATGTGGAGAAAGTGGATAAGGAAAAGTTATTTACTTATTCCCATAATACAAGAACTAGGGGTCATCAAATGAAATTAATAGGCAGCAGGTTTAAAACAAATAAAAGGAAGTTCTTCTTCACGCAGCGCACAGTCAACTTGTGGAACTCCTTACCTGAGGAGGTTGTGAAGGCTAGGACTATAACAGTGTTTAAAAGAGAACTGGATAAATTCATGGAGGTTAAGTCCATTAATGGCTATTAGCCAGGACGGGTAAGGAACGGTGTCCCTAGCCTCTGTCTGTCAGAGGGTGGAGTTGGATGGCAGGAGAGAGATCACTTGATCATTGCCTGTTAGGTTCACTCCCTCTGGGGCACCTGGCATTGGCCACTGTCGGTAGACAGGATACTGGGCTAGATGGACCTTTGGTCTGACCCGGTACGGCCTTTCTTATGTTCTTATGAGGGGTAGAGTAAACATGGGGGACTTGGACGGAGGGAAACACATGCAGAGGAATCTAGGAAAGGAAAGGGCATGTTGGCCAGTAACTGATCTGGGCGGGCAACAGAGACAACCCACCAACTGGAGTCTTGAATATATGTAAGATGGGGGCATCCCTACAGCCAGCATTAGTTCTTTGATTGCCAGCTTAACTCACTACTGCAGAAGCTAGCCACTCTCCAACTGTTTGCTAGCGTCTGGTTCTTTGTGTTCTCTGAGGAAGAAGAAAGAGAGCAGGCATTGCATAGTGGCTTTGCAGAGCCCTCTCTCTAGCAAGAGAAGAATGCAAGGGAGAAGAAGATTCCAGTCATTTCTCCTGGGGCCCCTTGCTGCAGCTTGACTAGCACCGTGCGTACTAGTGTGGGGGAGACAAACTTGTACATATTGCTGCAAACTTTGCCTACTTTCCTGTGTCTGCAAAACCCAGGAGGCCCTCCCCCAAGGAGAGCGCAGGCTGGCAGAAACTGGTCCAGATTTTGGATTCCGTCCCATTGTCCCAAGACAGCTGAGAGCACTATTTGGCTGTCTAAGGCCTTGTCTCCACCAGGGGAAAAAAATGTTTGGTTCATTTGCCTGCTTTTGAAATGTGTTAGCTAATCCATTTTAATTAAGTGCTGTTTGAAAATGTTTTAGCATTGACTGTAGCCTGGGTTTAACACCTTTTCCAAACATGGTAGCCGGATGTGGTTCAACCTAGCAAGAAAATCAATACATGACCTGGGCTGGAGTGTGCAAGACACTAGCAGAATTGTTTTATATTTATCATGTTTGGGGCCTACGAGTCCTACCGGGAGTGAGTGTTGCCTAGTTTTTAGATAACTGGAGAACGAGGAGTTGTGGGTAACATGTTCTTATTGGGAGTAGAATTGCAGTAGTGCCTAGAGGCTAGGGTCTCGTCTTGCTCCGTGCTGTACGCATGCATAACAAAGAGCTGCTCCCTGCCCCAGCGAGCTCCCCATCTAAGTGTCCTTGATCAGAAACTTCCAAAAACATTAGCCGATTAGAGAAACGCCTGCAACGCTGTCACAAACACTTATGAAGAAAAACCAGATCCTTTTGGCCAGCCCTGCTTAGGGGCAAAAGGAACCCTCTGAAGTGTCATCACTGTGGCAAGCCCCTCAAGGCATTGTTTAGATTCTTCTAGGGAGCCCAATAACCTTCCACGGTGCTTTGCTGCCATAGGCTGGTTTCTAATCTCAGATGTGCGGTATGTAGCACCAAGTATCTTAAACTCCCCTATTCAACTGCAGTATCGGATCATTTTTGCACCCGCAGCCATGTGTTGCTGACAATATGAGATTAAAATCTATTGGCCTTTCTACCCAAAATTATTTCCTGCTTTCTTGGCCATGCCGCCAAATCTGTGAGCCCTCCAATGCTGATTAGATGTTAGCATAGGTTCTTGTTCTTCGGTAGCCAAGCATATGGAATACAAGATGCCTTAATAGCATGAGCAAAGTGTATTTCATGGGTCAGTGGATGAGGACTGTTTACAGATGTTTTGTTCAAGCTGAGAACCAGGCTTAGCATTGTCAGGTGGCTCCACTCTATTAAATCACACCACCACCTAAACAGATTGAGCAGTTTTGTTTTTCATTATGTGGAACAAATTATTCCTCATGAAAGCTATGTGCATGGATGGGGGCATAATGGAAGCAAGCGTTGTGTGACCTCAGCATGCAACTCTACCAAAGAACCCGCGTCCCGGCCTCCAGCAAGGCCTCTTATCCCTCTCTCGTGGTTCTGTCTGTTGGAGAAAATCAGTCATACCAAAATGTATATTCGGTCCACAAGAGAATAAGATTAGCCCATCAAGCTCCTGTGTCACCTGTGACCAGAACAGGATTGGAATAAATCCTCAACAGGAGCTGAATCTGGGCGAGTAAATAGAATTTGAACCTAGGCCTCTAAGAGGCTGGTGTCCTAACACACTGCACAAGCCTAGTTCAAGTTTATCTTGCATTCATGAAAACACTTTTCTTGTAAATGTCACTTGGGCTTTGTTAAAATGGTAAAACATTGAAACATTTAGTAGGTGTTTCCATTTGTGAATTGTTTCCCATAAGTAGGGCGATGAGTGCTATTTCCAAAGGCTATGTTCCGTTGTAAGTGCTACATAATAATAAACATCTATGACTGCACCTGGCCTGACCCAGCCCAGAAAACAACAGTTATGCAAAATCACTATCTACAATTTCATAAAAGTCTTGAAGTCTGGGGTGGAACCATTCTCTGTAGCAAATTAAGCACATGCATAAGCGTTTGCAGGATCGGGCCTTCGGTTTTATAAGCAACTGTTGCACTGTGTAAGATCCCTTGTCATAAAACATTTCACACCACATTCTTCATATTAAATTTATATTATAATAGAATTTAGGACTTTTCATCACGAAAAAATCTTAACAATACTTAATAACTGTAAAACACTGACATTCTGATCTCATACACCTTACGCAAGTAAAACTCCATTGAAGTCATTGTGACCCAGGAAGAGAACCAGAGAAAACATAAAAGTAAGGAAGAATAATTGTTTTTCCAAAATTTTCCATGCATAGCCAGCAAGTGATTAAAAACATCCTACGCTTGATTGGTAGACCAGAGAAGCAAATAATTGTATTCCCTCTTTTCCCCCATACAGTACAGATATTGAAAATAATAGTTGTTTTGCCTTTGTTAGGAATATGGGATGAGGTTTTGAACAGCTAATCTGTTGTTCTGCATAAACATAATAGAGAAAAAGCCCATTTGAAAGCCTTGGGAAGCCGAAGAAGTGGGCAGTAGCCCATGAAAGCTTATGCTCTAATAAATTTGTTAGTCTCTAAGGTGCCACAAGTACTCCTGTTCTTTTTGGGAAGGGAGGAAACTGAAGAGGGCTAAAAAAACCTATAAACAGAAACATACACAGATATGGTACCAAAAAAAGCAATTCTGACTTAAGGCTACCAATTTGTGCTGTTCAGCTACTTCCAGTCTTTTTCAAGATGCTTAGACAGGTCTTTTCTCTGTTACCCTTTTTTTTTAATTGGCTAATTCAACCAGCTGTCTGTGATATGCAGCTTCCCCTGAAATGAAACAGCCTACTCTGATCCCCTTCTCCTGATCATGAACCACTCGTGCCCTTGCTAATCTCCCCTTCCTTACGTTAAGTACCGTATGGAGAAAGGTAATAAATGCCGGAGATACACTACTGCTTTAGTTAAACGCAATTTCTTAATTTGCAGGGCCCAGGTGTCTGTTTAACTTGTTCAAAGAAGAGGAAATGTGTTGATGTCATCCTAGTGTCTGGTAAACCACTGCTCACCGTGCATACACACCAGAGATCATTCTATGTACTAGTAACCTGGGTGGGTTCCAGGTCAGTTTTTAACCCATAAAAACCATGAGCCAGCAGATTTCCTGTAGTACAAGGGTGGGGAGAACCCACCTGTGTTGGTTATGAAACACACACTGCAGACAGAATAATCTAGCTGCCTCTTAGATTACAGTAAAATAATTACTCAGCCAGAAAGACAAGTAAGAAAAAAGTACCTTTTTGTCAACACTAATGCAAAGATTGTGGTTCAGGTCAACATACAGCGTTCTCTGAGATAGTGTTATAATACGAGAATAATGGGACAGTCTTGTTGGCCTTAGTCAGGCAATGTTCTCATTGACTTTAACGGCCATTTGGATTATATAAGGACTGCAGCATTTGGCTCAACAATAATAATGTCCCTTTATTAAGCATCTCTGATCTGAGGATCTAAATGTAAAGACAAGGTGGATAAGAACCCTGTGGCAAATGCTCATTTAAGCTCTCATCCTGCAAGTTCATATACATGTGCTTAACTTTACACATTTGAGTAGTCCCACTGAAACCAATGGGACTGCTCAAGTGTTTAAAGTTAAGCAAGCATGCAAGTGTCTGTAGGATCCGGACCACCGACAGTGTGTCGGAGTATCATTAATATATACTGCAGTTCAAAGGGTTTGCTTAAAGCTGCTGGCACCTCATTGATTATTTCCCCCTCTCCTCCTCCCTCCCCCCCCCCCACTGTTCACCTACTCCTGCTGCTTATCCCCACTCCTAGAATAATAATCATCTGTTTGTGACAACCCCATTGCCTGCTGTGGAAATAATTATGATGTTACAAACAGAGAATTATAACTTCAGGAGAGGAATAAGGAGCAGAAGCTGATGGATTCTGAAGCAATATCGATCTTGATTTCATGCGAATTACAATTCCTTAACCAGGGAAAAGAATTGCAGAAAAATGTAAGAACTGTTTCTAACTCCTTTTTTCTAATTCTTCTGTCAGGCAACGGCAGCAATGTAAGAATGGTCTACATGTGACTAGTTCTGTTAGGGGGACAGGTTTCTGTTCATCTCTTTTCCTGTAAATATACAAATGCTGACATTTAGAGAAGAGCTGACAACATGAATTCACAGGCCAACGATTTCAGCAGCACTTTGACTTGAGATTATCCTAGCAAAAACGATCATCCCCTGCCTTGCTTTGCATTCTAATGTGTCCCCTTGAAAGATGTGGCAATTATGAAGCTACTAAAACTGCATAGGAGAGGTGATAACAAGACATAGAGTAAGCTAAGAAAGAACAACTGAAGATTTAAAATATTCAGTAACATTTTAAGCTTCCAAATTGACATGTTTTTGTTTTCAGAGGGAAATTGATTATTCAGTAGGTAGCAATAGATTATTTTAAAAAAAAAAAACAACCATCAACAACCCATTGATTGTCCTAAAAAAAAAAACCCTCTATTTTTATCCATTTTACATATTTGTTAATTCTCACTAAGTATACTTAGGGCTAAGTCCTGCAGCCCTTTATACAGGGTGAACTTTCAATAGAATATAGGGCTGCACATTGGAAACTCTGGAGGTTACAGAAATATATACACTGAGAGAAGTGGAGTCATCAAAACAGTTTAGATCTAAAATAAAGAGAACCCACCAAGGTAGCAGTGGTATGTTCAAAACTATGATCTAGTATGATAGTACTATGATATATGCCAGGGAACAAATCCTGACTCCAAAACATACCTAAAGAGAAGTCAAATAAAAAAGCGCTTAGGCTCCAATTTGGAGAAGATTGTGATTAAAAAAACAAAACAAAACAAAATCCATTTTATCAGCCTTCAGTAACTAGTCACCTACATCGAAATACATTCTCCTGCATCTTAATGATGGTCCAGAAAAGTAAATGGAAAGGATCAAAATGGTTTACCTGTTAGTTCAGCAGCTTGAATGAAGCTGAGAGCAGTGAGTATCCAGAATATCATGATGATAATGGTGGGCTGCAAATGTAGATGCCACCCCCACAAAGAAATCTGAAGACTGAACCACAAGCCAACCTGGTGGGGCTAGACTGTTCAGTCAGTCACACATTCTCGCTCTCCTCTCCTTTCCCCCTCAGGAGCACTTGATCTACATACTGACTGAAACCACTGTGATGGCAACATTTCAAACCGGAAGTTAAGTTGTTTGATGACTTCAGCTTTTTATCTTTAGGAAGTCTTGTCTCTGTTGCTTAAAAGAAAAGTTTGTCCTTGGCAAAACTCTATTATGCTAAAGGAAATGAAAGCCCACCTTCCAACATTCAATAGCATGCCCCTTTTGGCTAGCCAGTGTTTAGATGGGCACTTGTAGATCTGATTCTGTTATGAGCAGAACTGGATGAAACAAGTCAGGTATATACACTTTGATGCAATCCTGTTTATTTATAAAGACTGTACCCAAAGTCCCGTCTCCCTGAACATAGTCGATTAAAACAAACAGCAGGTCATTCCCTTGCTTACTATTTCCAAGTCTGTCCCTCCAGTCAGTTGTGTGCCAAGAAGCTCTGTCTCCCTGCCCCCTTCAAGGCCACAGTAACAACTTGCTGGATTCCTGCCTCTAATGCACACAGCTTGCCAACAATGCCCTCACATCTGAGTTTGCAACCAGTTTAAAAGGAACCCTCTTACAGCTGAGCCTGGCTCAGGCTTTGCTAGATGACCCTGTGCCTATGGTAGTAGCCTACTATTGTTTCCAGCTATCATGCCATAAAGGAGTATTTAACTGCTCCTTCCATTTAATCTGAAGTAAGGGTCTGTGATTGTCTAATAGATCAAAGACCTGCTTGGTGGCAGCCATTAATACCCTCCAGCATAATAGTAGCATGGTCAGGCTGCTTGAGATCTTTAATATTAAACTATTTCCTGCACAGAAAAAGAACAAATCACAGAGCCAAAATCTACTATGGCTGAATGTGTATGGCTCTCATTGACATCTATAGGAGGTGAACATCTGTATCCATGGGTAAAGTTTGGCCTATGGTGCCTTGACTTCCCTCTCAAAACGCCATCAGAATGGACTCCAAGCTACAATATGTCACTATTTAAGGAAAGAGAGAGCTAGAGAGAGATTATATTTTGGCAAAAAGTAGTATCGTGCTATGCCTTTTCTCTTAACCAAACTGATTCCTGAGTTCATATTAAACTTTACATTAGTTTAATGTGCTGACCTAGCATGCGTTCTACCATCCTCCATAAAGAATGTCTGAAATTCCTTAGATGTGAATTTTGGAGTGTGGAACTGGGACTGCAGGAGTTAACCCCTCAGTGTGGGCTGACAAAGCCACACCCCAATGGCCATACTGGGCATACTCGAAGTGCAACACCAGTATAAGAGGGAGCAGCCTGGCTCCATCTGGGCTGACCGCTGTAGGGGAAGGAGGTATGCTGCTGGATCCTGCTGCAAGGCCGCCGGCACTTCACGACACAGAGGCCAGCCAGCTGACAGCAACCCTCAAACCCCAGATTTTCTGAAAAATTGGGTTGTGGGTTTTTCACTTTTGATAGCTGCTGGGGATGATAGTTCAACTGCGCTGCTTTGATCTATGGGTAGCATGCACCCAAGATCTTTGGGACGAGACACTTCATTCAGAGCCCAGCTCTGTAATCTGGTAGCTAGTTCAGCTGCTATACCCACTTCCAGTCCAAGAATTTTAACAAGAGGCTTGTGGTCTATAATCAGTGTGGAAACTCATGGAATTTCATGTCGCTAAACCCAGGCTTTTCTGTCTGAGCCCAGGTTTTTTTGGAAAAAATGAAATACCCAAGTGTGATGGGTTGAAGCCCCCATCCGGGATGCCACCTGATGTGCTGGGGTCCCACTAGTTCCACCCATACCACCAGCCTGGGTTTCCTCACCCTGTCCTAGCTGTGCCTGGCCCTCAAGCCTTCTCTAGCACACCCAGCTGCAGATGGACACAGAGACACTTAGGTTAACTCTGTGCGGGGGGAATCAACTCAGGGAATGTCCAGCACTCATGTGCATACCTCCTTTGGGGTATAAACCCAAAATAATACTGTTTTGCACTGTATAGAAAGATCTGCACAGCGCAAGCTCATAAAAATTCATCCTCTCCCTCAATGCGGAGAGAGATATGCACAGCTTTTTGCCCCCTTCCCCTCCCCCATATGAAATGCACAAACTGGGATTGGAAATAAACAAGAAATAAGGTTATTAACTGCAAATAGTAAATTTTAAGTGATTATAAGGGATAGCAAACAGAACAAAGCAGATTACTGAGAAAATAAAACAAAATGCACAGACAAAGCTTAATACACTCAAGAAACAGGTTACAAAATATAATTTCTCACCCTAAATGTTGTTTTAGGCAAGTTGCAGAGTTTCTGTAGCTCAGAGTTCCAGTTATGTCTCTTTACAGACTGGACCCCTGTCTCAGCCTGGACTCAACCACTGCCTTTTCCTTCAGGTGTTTTTAGCAATCTTCCTTCTTGGACCAGGAGGCAATGTAGATGAGTCTTGATCGATTTACTCCCCAGCCTTAAATAGAATTTGCATAAGGTGGGAATCCTTTGTTTCCAGTGGAAAAATACCAGCAGTGTCCAAGGTGGGATTTCGTACCAGGTGACATCATCAGATGACCCTGCAGTGTCAAAGCAACATCCCAGGAAGCTTCTCAGGATGGTGGGAGATCAGTATTTCCAAAGTTCTATTGTCCTTCTTCAATGGCTCATTCAGGCTGATTGCCTACTGTCTGGTGGGCGTTCCCTCAAGTACACACACAGTTGTAATTGTTACATAGTCAATATTCCTAACTTCAGATGCAGAAATGATACATGCATACAAATTGGGTGAACACATTCAGTAAATCATAACCTTTTCAATGATACCTCACACGACCCATCTTGCATAAAACATATCTTAATTATGCCATATTAATATCATAATATTTCTATGAAGAATATGGGGTGTAATGCCACATCAAGTGATGGGATTTTTAGGTGAGATGACTAAACCAATGCTTGTTGATCATGTGTTACAAGCTAACTGGAATTGTAATTTGAGCTCAGAGTTTCTAACACCATTGAACATCTCTATGAATTCTTGGTCTCCCTAAATGCCTCGTTAACCAATATTGGTCGGGTCTCGCAAAACTGTGCCATCCTATGACTGGTACAGGCAGATGAGCCTGCACACTTTTTATCAGACCCAAATGCGTCAAAGTACTGTTCACATGATGTTGCCTGGGTATTGGATACTCTCTATACTTGGAATCAATGCAAACATAGGTGATTTAACCTATAATGGCTCCAACGCTGATGGAATCGACCCCTTTGTCAAAATCAGATTTGGATTATGTTGTTTAACACAACATTCTGCTTTGATCTTAATCTGCCACAAAGCTCAAGTCTCTCTCTTGTGCACACTGGGTAAAAATGGTGCCATTTAGGCACATCCCTAAGTGCGGGAATGTTGGTGAACCCCTTGGTGAGTGCAGGACGGGGTTGTGCCTTAGAAAGTACAATCCCTTCCCTGATGCACAGTGGGAATGCAGAGCCGGCGCCTTCTGCTGTTGGCTGCAGTTCAGCCATGGCCTTGCACCTACCTGCCCTCTTTTCTGTGCCCCTCACAACTCTTGGGATGGGGAGAGCATGGGGAACAGACTTTGAACAATCTTGAGTACAGGGACTGTAGTTATCCCTGACCCTTTGTGGAGGGGGGGGAGGGGAGGAGAAGGTAATGGGGACGGGGAGTAAGGCTCCTTGTCCCATTCCCCACCTTCCCCGCCTCCCGCAGTAGCACTCAGAAGGGTCAGGGCCAATCTGACGCATAGTGTTGGCTCTAAGTGCACTGTTACCAAATTGTGTTTGAGACAGTCCATATGCAATTTGAGAAACTGCATCCATAGCGTGCAGGCCCATTTTAACTACCCAATCTATTATTTTCTCGGTGCTGACCAGCAATTCCGGTGCTGCCTTTTCCAAGTCCTCGTGTTCTGCAGTGAGGTATTTAGTGCTGCCTAATGGCTTTCTCTTTGATCCCTGCAGTGGAGTCCAGTGTAAAGGGCATGCTCTTCAGCAAGCTTGCAGAGTCCTCACTACCAACCCGTCTAGCTTTTAACAGGAGCACAAATCACTGTTCTGTTTCCAAGGACATGCATCTTGCATTGGCTCCCTTTCTCCTCCAAACTGGGACCATGCTGTTCTAATCAGTGGTTTTTAAACTGTTTACTTCTAAACACTTTAGAAACTTCCCTTTGTCACTTCAGCTCTATGGTCCTTCTCCACAGCCAAGGCTGAAGGAGCAGAGGGGTAGGGGTGGAAGTGGGGGTGATGGTTGTATGAGAGCTCAGGGCTCCTAGCTCAGGACAAACCACAGAAAAGCCTGTCAGAAAACATCTAGAAATGGCCCAGAATGACACATCTCTATCTTTCTTTAATTTTCCCAGGTATTCAGACAGTGTTCCCCTTGCTAAGCAATAGTGAAGGCATAGCTGGTAATATTCTGCAATAAAGTTAATTTGGGACATTAACCCATTTTTAACTCAGATTTCCATCTGACTAGGCTGTTAGGACTCTGTCTGGCAAATTCTGTTTGCCGTCACATCAGTGCAAATCTGGAGTCATCTTGCTAGTTTCAGTGGGGCTACTCCACATTTGCACTGCTGGAACTGAGAGCATCATTTGGTCCTGTACTGGGAGTGGTGGAGGTTTCCTCTCCTCTGCAGTATGAAGTCCTGGCCCCATTGTAATAAATGGGAATTTTGCTATTGACTTCAGGGGCCCCTGTCTTTTTCTTTGAGTAATTCCATGAGACATAAAATACCACTCCATATGTTCAGCACAAAGCTGAAAATGCTGTTCATTTTCATCAGAAAAGTCCCCTGCTACATCAATAATGGCTGGGACTGGATTTTTTGGCAACTTTCTGATTTTCCTCTCTTGTGGATGTGGTCCACTGTGATTCCTCTCAGACTAAATCAGGCACCTTTTAAACAATCCCAAGAAATCCTAGCCAGAGAACCACTTTACCCATTGTGTGAAGAAGAATCAGGAAGCACTGACTTGGGGTGTCCTCCAATGTTCAACTTCTATAAAGCCCAGAACATAAACTCTAAAAATGCGGCCTAATCAGTTTAGAATCCAGCATTACAGTAAATGGAGAGGTTTCCCTTGACTTCAGTGGGAGTCGCCCTGCACCCTAGCAGCTCTCAACATGCATTTCTACACGCTCTGTTCTCAGACTAATAAAAACCCAGGGGCTTCCTAGAACATTAGTTGTGACCTTATATTAGCATTAGCTTGTCCTACACAGGTTAATCCAAAAGGAAAACAGCAGGTCATCCAGATTCCCATATAACTTATGTGCATAGACTGTGAAATCATTGACTTTTCAGTTACTGAACTAAACTATAATACTGTGCAAAGAATATATTTAATATTGTCTTATGGAATCCTCCTCCACCATATCATGATATGGATCATACGTGTCTGAGCTGTTGTTCATGTGGACCTTATTCCGTTTATTTTGTTTAGTTGGCTAGTGCGCCGCTGATCAAGTAGATGGGCTCATTACACCACCTAAAGAGCTCAAAACAACTTCATTCTTTCTAAGCGACTGTAAAGAGCTATTTGGTGTGAATAGTGCTAGAGGCCACTTGTTAGTACTTAACCTTTCTTTTGCCTAAAAATCCTCAGTAGAAGGAGTGTGTGAATGTAACCACGCACTCTTTGAGAGAGAGAAAATGCATAATAATATGGGGCGATATAAAGAGTTTGATGAAGGGTCACATTATTCATGAGGCATTGTATGAACTATGCAGGTCATCCCCCCAAGATATTCACTCAATATGCGAGCTTGCTTTTACGGAGCACTTTTCCTCTGTTGGGCTCAGAAGCATTTTAAAAAGAGGAGCACATATAATTATTTCCATTTTACAGAGTGGGAGACAGGCAGAGTGACCATGGACAAGTCACCTCCCCAGTGTCAGAGTCAAGAATAGAGCCCTGATCTCCTGTGTTCCGGCCCACTCCCCTCTCCACGAGCTACAATGGCTTCCAGTAAAACCATGGTAGCACACCATTATAAATATATTGTGTACACACACATTTTACAGGAAGGAAATGTAACTAAATGTTTCAAAGTCCTTAAATGTATTGGGGTTATCCTTGCATTCTTCTATCTATATAGAGCCTTCAACGAGAGGAAAAATGGAAATATATTAAAACACCTTTGAAATGTACCTGAAATGGTACAATGTAAGTTTGGTACAATGATACAATGCAAGTTTGATAGGTAGGGCTAGATGCAAGTGCTATATATCCCAATGGAAAGGGAATTTCCCCTTTTAAAAAAAGTTCCTGTTTCTAGACTTTGTGATATCAAGACCTTAAGTCTGTCACTGTCCAGGACTTAAATGCTAGCCTCAACCCAGTGTATTTTGGGGGGGGAATTTGGGAGAAGAATTCCACATCTGGGGAAAGAAGCATTTCTCTAGCAGGCTGATTAATCTTAAATAGCGGTGGCTATTTCTTCCCTATGGATGATGTGTATGTTTAAAAACTCCTGAAATAAAATGCATACTCTACTCTAAATGTTCCAAGATAAGAAGGGTTTCAGATTAAGGGGAAGAGCTTCATTTCTCTTTAGCCAATCATCAGAATGTTGTCTGTCAATAGTAGGGTGATCAGATGTCCCGATTTTATAGGGACAGTCCTGATTTTTGGGTCTTTTTCTTATATAGGCTCATATTACCGTCCACCTCCGGCCCAATTTTTCACGCTTGCTCTCTGGTCATCCTAGTCAATAGTGCAATCTGGGCCTTGTTTCACTTCAGTAGAGAAGGTGAAGCAGGACCAGAACCTCAGCCAGAACAAACCTGCGTAGCTCCATTAATGTCAAACGAGCTATGCCAATTTACATCAGCTGAGGTTCTGGCCCTTAGCATCTGCTGAGTGAAGACAGTTTTGATAAGAATCCCCTGCTCGTGTCCCCAAGATGGGAGCTGCCTCTGTTTTGATGCTAATAACATGTTCAGTGTTTGTGGGAGAAAACTGAGTCAATTTTTACAAAATCAGGACACTCCAGCAGTTCTTGAGATAGCTGCTTTGCCTGAGGTAGGGTACAGGACAACAGTTGGGAACAAAGTGCTGTCTAAACAACAGGGAAATGGCAATTGAGAGGTACTGTACCAAAGATTAGTAATGCTCCACAGTGCCCAGGGCCTATGGAAACCCCATTATAAAGCCCAGATAGTATTTCATTACTACACCCTTCCTTCCCTCTGTTATCTGTATAAAAACAAATAAATTAAGTACAAAAAAAGTTACTGCAACAATAAATTTAAAGAAAGAGTCACATTTTCAAAAGCCCCAATGGCCCAGAGCCTCAAAGGAATTTAGCTGTCCAATACCCATTGACATCAAGAGTAAAATTTTCAGAAGCAACTTAAGGATTCATGAGCCTAAATCCCACTGGCTTGCAATGAGAGGTAGCCTCCACGGTGCCAGTTACTTTTGAAAATGGACCTTAGGCTCCTGAGTCACTCAGGCACTTTGGAAAATCTGAGCCGTTCTCAGGGTATGTCAAGGTTAAGGTTTTTATAGTCGTCCTGAATTATCCACACTGCATAAATACAGGGGCAGAGCCTCAGCTGGTGTGAACTGTCAGAGCTCCACTGGCTTCAGTCAGGGCCAGCCCTAGACCAAATGGCACCCCAGGCGAGGAGCGTCTTTGGCACCCCCAACCGCATTTGTTAAACGTTGGAATATCTTATTTTGTATTGCATTTGTAGCCCATTTCACAACTTTGATGCACAAATTACCTGCATCATTTATCCCTGTCATATAAGATGATAAATTTGTATGCTAGGATCTGTAAATCTGTATTCATTCATGCCATATGTAAGCAAAATGTAGTTCTCAGAAAGTCTGGAAGGTTCCATGAGATTCTACAAAGGTCCAGAACATTGTAGGAGGTTAGTGAAAAATGAATCCACATACAGAACACCTGGAACATTTTACTTCAAACATTCTATTTTCCCTTTTATCACTAACAACAAAAACAGCATCCTAAACCCGGCATCCCCACCCCGGCCCAGCACCCCAGGGGGTCACTTAGGTCACCTGCCCCTAAGTCCAACCCTGGCTTCAGTGGCACTATGACTGTACATCAGCTGAGGATTTGGCCCATAATGTTTTGATTATGAAGGTGTTAAATGCATGCCTCTTGGGTTTCCTGGTTTTTTTTTTTTTTTTTAATATATACAGCACCCATCTGACAGACCTTCCCTATACAGTTCTCCCCCTATTTACAAACTCAGGAGCAAACAGTCCTCTTTATGAAGTCAGAATTTATTGTGCAATACAATTACCGTCCCCTTTAAGGAAATATCTGTGGAGCTGCTAAACAGCCCAGCCTAATAATACAGTGGAACATAGTCCTTGGGATTACCTCATGCTGAGTGTCCCTCACAGGAAGTGATTATTTTGGTTGACACTAATAAAGAGTAACTTGTAGAATAAGCACTTTCATGTGATTTCTTCACCTGAAGACAGTGGCTTCCATAGGCCTGGGCAAACCTAGACGATGTCCAAAATCAACAACTTTCTGCCAAAAGAATGACCTTTTCTCAGACTGTGGTTCTGCCAAAGCCAGCCTGGAGTGTCATTCTCTGCCAAAATTCGATGAGAAACAGAAGTTTCATTGTTTTTCTGTTGCAAAAAAAAAAAAAAATACTGAGTCATAGTAAATTAGAAATGTTTTCTGGGATGGAATATTAAACATTATAAATATGCTAGCAACAGCTTCAAATATTTCCACTCAGGAACCAGTGACCAAAATTCTGGGAAGTACTTCTTAATTTTAAACTGGACGCTTCTTAGAAAAATGAATCCTGCCTTAACTCACCATATAAACATTTCTTTCAAAATATTCCTTAGAGGAGAGTGTATAAAAATAAACCCTATCACCCTGAACAAGCTGGATGGTTTGGGGAATCCATACTAGTTTTTAAAAAGCATCATACACACCATTTTAAAAGTGCCTTCCTTTCAAGGCGCTCAAAGCATTTCACATGCATTAGTTAAAACCTAGATGCCATGGAAATGTGCATAATAGAATTACCAAGTCAGATAGGTAGGTTCAAGGCGGCAAGACACTGTTAGGATGAGAAACCCAGGTCTCCTGATTCCCAGGCTTGGTCTACACGACCAACTTATGCCAGTATAACTATGCACTCACGGGTGTGGAAATTCACACCCCTACGCAACGTAGTTATATCGACCTAACCCCCGGTGTAAACAGCGCTATGTTGATGGTAAGGCTTCTCCTGTTGACATAGCTACCACCTCTCAGGGAAGCTTGCCCGTCGGTGTAGGTAGCGTCTTCACTAAACACTACAGCTGCACCACTGCAGCACTGTACATGTAGACAGGCCCTCAGTCTTCCATTCTAGACCATGCTGCCTCCTTATAATGTTTAAAAAATTAAGTGTCCTGTTTCTAAACACAAGCGAACCTGTATTATTTGCCCTTGTTTTGTCAAATTCTCGGATTACGTTTTAGTCAAATGTCCATGGTTAGTTGCTTATGGAGTTTGTATTCTGTGTTCTATTCAATTAAAATCTTAATTTTTTTTCAAAGTACCCTGCAGAGATGAGACAAATTAGTAAGCAGCAGCACTGGTTTAATAATAGAAGAAAGTGATTCATGACTATATTCATGATTAGAGCTCTCTGCTGGTGTTCTGGGGTCATGTTTACTTGAGGATTTCAATTGCCAGTATATTTATGAATTCTAAACATTTTGTAAATTTTAACACAAATTATTATTCATCTGGTAACTCATAACAGAGATGCATTAGCAGCTGCTCATTAGCTGATATGCTTCATTTGTTATACTCCTGTTTTAAAAGTTTCCGCCATTCAATCAGAGAGCAGAAACAATAGCATGTGAATTAGGCGATCCACTATACACCATTGGGGAAAATAAACAAACAAGGGTATTTGCAAAGACAACCGTTTATGAACCCATCAGTTGAGGTGTATGTATATAAGCTGTTTGGTGAAAACTCACGATTAACTCATAGAAATCAGGATGAATTTATGATCAATTCGGATGTTGTTGTTGGCATCCTTTTGTCTGAGAGAGACGGTAGGAATTGGAGCTATGATCAATTCATGAGTAGAAAAAGTGGGATAAATTAGTCTGATCAACCAATAATTCAACTAACTCTGGCAAATAGAGGTATATACAGAAAATATAATCTACTACACAGATGACTATAAAACATCCCTCTTCTTCTCAATAGCAAGAGAAGAGAAGAGAGTGAGGAAGGCAACCCTGGATCAATAACCCCGATACCTTCAAGTCTCTGTGACAGCTATGTAGTAAAACAAAACCTCTAGTAGCTCTGCACTAAAAGAAAGGGGAATAAGTATTTAGTGCTTTCCTTGACCTGTATCAAGTGAAAGTACAATCCTTCTTCTCTAATATTTCCAATTGGCTCTGATTTGTAAAGAGTTTTTAACTGGTGTCTTTTTCTTTGATATTTTCACTTCTGCTCTTGGCTTTTCTTTTTAGCCCTGAGCATATATTGCATTTTGGTTTTCTTATGTTTCCACGTTTATTTTCTTTAAAACTATTGTTGAGCCCAAACTAATGCCAGGGGGAAGGGTCCAGCATCAGGACTGGAGAAACAGAAGCCCATTAACTTGCCAATAGAAGGAGAGGGGATAGATGTGCATTAATTCTCGCCGCCACTTAGCAATAAGCATAGTCGGGCTAGGAAGTGTAAAGAATAATAATCTGTGTGCGTGAAGCAAGACATCAGAGTGCAGGGCAGGGTGGGGCAGTTCAAAGAATTAAAATCAGAGGGTAAAAAGTGTTGGGATTTTAAAAAATACTAACGGTTTCTCCAGAAATAACATTTCGAGTACATAAAAAAGAATTAGAATTCCTCAATCTAGATCCAGGTCAGGTCCATACCTGGGGTGAGTTTAGATCCAGGTTTTTGCCTTAGGCCTATCTTTGTAAGGCTTAAATAGCCCTTGGCTAACTAGGTGGAAGTGTGCAAACAGTTTGGTATTCAGACACTGAGGGCCAGGTTTATTTGGGATCTGGTCAGGACCAGCTCCAGGGTTTTTGCTGCCCCAAGCGGCGGAAAAAAAAAAAGCTGCGATCGCAATCGGCGGCACTCCAGCGGCAGCTCCACTGTGCCGCTTTCTTCTTCGGTGGGACTTCGGCGGCAGGTGCTTCCCTCTGAGAGGGACCCGCCACCGAATTGCCGCCGAACAGCCCGATGTACTGCCCCTTCCCCTTGGCCGCCCCAAGCACCTGCCTGCTGGGCTGGTGCCTGGAACCGGCCCTGGGTCTGGTAAACCACAGTGCCGCATACATCTGTCAAGAGACCTATCCTGTCATACTAAACAAACTAGGGACCTATTTTCTCATCAATGAATGTGTGTAGTTCATTTCTTGCTTACTGAGAATTACAGTCAGGAATTCAGAGGAGCATCTACCTCTATGACACATTACACTGGGAATCACATGAGAAGAAAATCTCTCTTGAGATTCCCTTCACTGCCATAGACAATCCTAGCCAGAAAAACTATATAGTTTTCCTTCCTCATTTCATCTAGCTAAACTTGGTTCCAGTCCTAGATAGACAATGGAAGCAAAATAAACATATTGATGCCAAAGATAAATCTGAGTTTTAGATTTGGATCTGTACTTCTCCAAAGTTTGTGGGTGTTCAGGTCCAGTGCATGCAGTTTTAAGAATACTGGTGAGTGCGTGCGGTGACAGCAGCACCTCTTAGAAAGTGATGCTGGAAGGGTGTAGTTGTAGATGATTATTTTGTTGGTACTTTTTTTACTTGCAGTTGTTCCATTTGGCATCGAAGTTAAATGAAGACATGATTCACTGACTGAATTTTGATAACTTCCAGGGTTTGGGTTTGACCTATTATGAAGGTAGAAACAGGGCCGGCTCCAGGCACCAGCCTGGCAAGCAGGTGCTTGGGGCGGCCGCTCCGGAGAGGGGCGGCACGTCCAGGTATTCGGCAGCAATTTGGCGGACGGTCCCTCACTCCCGCTCGGAGAGAAGGACCTCCCTCCGAATTGCCACCACAGATCGCGATCGCGGCTTTTTTTTTTTTTTGGCTGATTGGGGCGGCCAAAACTCTGGAGCCGGCCCTGGGTAGAAACAAGCTGCAATATTTGATCAATTTATAATCCACACAATTCAGAAACTTAAAGGGCTGAGTTTGGTTTTAGAAACTGGTGACTTCTTATTCTTTCAAAACTGGCTCACCCTTGCTTTTTGCATACACACAAACTCACATCCCACGTCCTGTTTAGATTTTGAATGCTTTCTTTGCTATTCAGCACCAACTGTGCTCAGATGGACTAAACTTTCAGAAAGATGTGCTTGTATTGCACATATGCAAATAGTACCTGCCTGCTACTGCCTCTCAGGGAGGTGGATTAACTACAGTGACATGAGAACCACTCCCATCAATGTAGAGTGTCTACACTGAAGCACTACAGCACTTGCCTGGGTGATACATTTTTCAAGAGGTGATACTAAATACCAAATGTCACAGTTACAGGATGAACTGCACTTTAGACTCCCATATAGTCCATCTTAAGACCACCTCTTGTGGGACAGGCCTGGCTCCCTGTACCTGCCTCTGGGCGGAAGCATGCAGTGCAACAGCTCTGGGACTGAGTGTTTGGGCTGCAGTCCCCGTTTCCCAACCATGGTAATCCAGCTGCATGTGTTCCATGTGAATCCTTTCACTCCATGGACCTGTGACCAGCGAGGTGGTTAAAGGGACTCAAAAATAGCACCTTCAGACCAAATCATTCTTTATTCATTCCCCCAAAGGTACGAGCAAAGGCATAGAGCAAAGGGTAAAACCATTAAAACGTCTATATGCATGGGTCTTATACTTCGATCTTTCCTTGCTTGCTTTTGTAAGTTCCCCGCAGCTCAGCTAACTACCATCTCCGGCTGGGAGAAACTGACTGTCCTTGCAGCATGCTGTCTGTCTGCGTGTCAGTTTTCTCTGAGATGCCCTGGGCAGCCTAAGGCAACTCACTCATCCCGCTCCTTTTTCTAGGCCCAGGATCCTATAATGATTTGATGTTTCCTTTGATCTCTCCCCCTTCTCAGCCTTGGCAAAACCGGCAAAGGTTGGGCTTGAGGAGTCACCTCTTCATGGCTATAAGCCTGGCTCCTCTTCTCCTTATTATTATTTGTATTATTGTAGCACCTAGGAGCTCTACTCATGCACCAGGACCCCACTGTGCTAGGCGCTGCACAAACATATAACAAAAAAACACAGTCTCTGCCCCAAAGAGCTTACAATCTAAGTATAAGACAAGAGACAACAGATGGATGCAGATAGACCAACAGGGGAGTTTAGCTTGATAAAGAGATAAGTAACAGAAAATGTGCTATCCCAGGCCAGGTAGAGATGACTATGTTCTGGAGAGGTTTTGTGGTGGTGTTACAATTACATATTCATATTATTTTTTCTTAGGTAGTAATGATTTTGGGGTACAATAGATTAAAGATTGGTTCACAAGTGGGCACCACTGTTAAATGGATAAAACATAATGATGGGCAGATACCATGTCTGCAATCCTTTTATGGGCAGGGCCGGCTCCAGCTCTTTTGCCTCCTCAAGCGGCGAAGGGGAAAAAAAAGATAAAGCCGCGATCGGCGGCAATCCGGCGGCAGCTCTACCACGCCGCTTCATTCTTCGGCGGCAATTTGGCAGCTGGTCCTTCCCTCCGAGAGGGACTGAGGGACCCGCCGCCGAATTGCTGCCAAAGACCTGGATGTGCCGTCCCTTTCCATTGGCTGCCCCAAGCACCTGCCTCCTGCGCTGGTGCCTGGAGCCGGCCCTGTTTATGGGTAAAGTATACTTGTGTCACTGTTGTATTTTGACAGCTGTTACTTAAAAAGTAACCCTCTAAGGATAGAACAAGAAGCAATGGGCTTAAACCTCAGCAAGGGAGGTTTAGGTTAGACATTAGGAAAAAGTTCCTAACTGTCAGGGTGGTTAAACACTGGAATAAACTGCCTAGGGAGGTTGTGGAATCTCCATCTCTGGAGATATTTAAGAGTAGGTTAGATAAATGTCTATCCAGGATGGTCTAGACAGTATTTGGTTCTGCCATGAGGGCAGGGGACTGGACTCATTGACCTCTCGAGGTCCCGTCCAGTCCTAGAATCTATAAATAGTGGGTATGGGCAGAATCCTGCCCATTGAGGAACCAATGAACAGATTTTCCTTTGAAAGGCCATAGATCATGCACTGCAAATTACTCAAGTGATGGATAACATTAAAAATGCTACTTTTCATCACATACAATGACTGTAATGTAGCATCTGCCGGAGGCTGGAATGTTTTGATGAAGACTAGAGAGACAAGGCGGCTGAGGTAATATCTCTGATTGGACCAACTTCTGTTGGTGAGAGAGACAAGCTTTTGAACTTACACAGAGCTCTTTTTCGCGTCTGGGAAACCTCTGATGAAGAGTGACCTTTGCCCTATCTTTTGTGATCAAGAGTGGATTTCTACTAGGTACTGTACTAGATCTTAGGGGTGGGTGCTAAGGAATGAGATAAAAACACTGGATGTTAGCTGCTGCTTTTCTCAGTGTGATACTATCCATCACAAATGTCAAATGTCTGGTGGCGAGAAGGTGTGGGTCAATCATCACAAACAATGCGGGAGGGAAACTATTACATGTGCTGAATCCATGGTAAAAGAAGTTAATTACTGCTTCCCCATGAAATTATTGAGAGCCTGACCACAAAGTGATGCAATAGCATTTTCATTAGTTGCCATGGTATTCAGTGAGTTACTACATACTTACTGTAAATTAAATAGTAATGGGCAAACATCAAAAGGTTTGACTAAATAACCTAATGCTGTTTGTTCAAATATACCCAGGGCGTTTTCATCCGGAAGCCTTATGGGAATAGCCTTTATTCTGTGATTTCCAGTACTTTTGGGGTTTAGTGGCCTAAAACCAGTGATCACAGCTGTGCTTGTGGTATTTTGGTACTTCTCGCAGCTCAGACTGAAATGAGGAAGTGTGCAGAGGAGCACAGAAGTGAGAACATGAGAACATAAGAATGGCCGTACTGGGTCAGTCCAGAGGTCCATCTAGCCCAGTGTCCTGTCTTCCGACAGTGGCCAATGCCAGGTGTCCCAGAGGGAATGAACAGAACAGGTCATTATCAATTCTCTGTCGCTCATTCCCAGCTTCTGGCAAACAGAGGCTAGGGAAACCATCCCTCCCCATCCTGGATAATAGCCATTGATGGACCTATCCTCCATGGATTTATCTAGTGCTTTCTTGAACCCTGTAATAGTCTTGGCCTTCACAACATCCTCTGGCAAGGAGTTCCACAGATTGTGCGTTGTGTAAAGAAATACTTCCTTTTGTTTGTTTTAAACCTGCTGCCTATTAATTTCATTTGGTGACCCCTAGTTCTTGTGTTATGAGAAGGAGTAAATAACAGTTTCTTATTTACTTTCTCCTCACCAGTCATGGTTTTATAGACATCTATTATATCCCCTTTAGTCATCTCTTTTCCAAACCAAAAAGTCCCAATCTTATTAATCTCTCCTCATATGGAAGCCATTCCATACCCCTAATCATTTTTGTTGCCCTTTTCTGAACCTTTTCCAATTCCAATATAACTTTTTTGAGATGGGGTGACCACATCTGCATGCAGTATTCAAGATGTGGGCATACCATGGATTTATATAGAGACAATATGATATTTTCTGTTTTATTATCTATCCCTTTCCTTGATTCAATCCCTTGATTCCCAACATTCTGTTTGCTTTTTTGACTGCCACTGCACATTGAATGGATGTTTTCAGAGAACTATCCACAGTGACTCCAAGATCTCTTTCTTGAGTGGTAACAGCTAATTTAGACCCCAACATTTTATATGTATAGTTGGGATTATGTTTTCCAATGTGCATTACTTTGCATTTAATTTCATCTGCCGTTTTGTTTCACAGTCACTCAGTTTTGAAAGATCCTTTTGTAGCTCTTCGCAGTCTGCTTGGGACTTAACTATCTGGAGTAGTTTTATATCATCTGCAAATTTTACCACCTCACTGTGTACCCCTTTTTCCAGATCATTTATGAATATGTTAAATGGGATTGGGCCCAATACAGACCCCTGGGGGACACCACTATTTACCACTCTCCATTCTGAAAACTGACCATTTATTCCTACCCCTTGTTTCCTGTCTTTTAACCAGTTACCAATCCATGAGAGGACCTTCCCTCTTATTCCATGACAACTTACTTTGCTTAAGAGCCTTTGGTGAGGGACCTTGTCAAAGGCTTTATGAAAATCTAAGTACATTATATCCACCGGCTCCCCCTTGTTCACATGCTTGTTGACCCCCTCAAAGAATTCTAGCAGATTGGTGAGGCATGATTTCCCTTTACAAAAAACATGTTGACCCTGCCCCAATATATATATATACATATATACAGGTAAGGGGCATGATGACAATATATACAGAATTCAGTGTAGTTACACGAGGGGTGAGTCAGATTCATTGTCCTGCCCTCTCCGAGGAAAACAGATGCCCCTTTTAAACTGCACTTATTAAGGAGGCAGGCATTTATTGAAGCGAGGTCATCACTAATATATGTAGGAAAAACAAAGCTCCACCAGCTCATCTTCCAGATGTGGGGCTGACCTGGGTACACTCTGCAATGATATGTGATGGGAAATATCAGGACGAGAAACACAAGAGGCAATCGGGGAAACAGAACAAGCAGAGTTTAATGGTCCAACATGGCATGTACTGCCATATCCTTCCACTTACTCGTCGATTGACTTTGGGGGCGGGGAGTTGTAAATTTTGCCCTAAGTGTGAAGACTTTAGCTCTGTACTTACGTGCTCAGGGTCAAATCCTGTAGGCCTCACTCCCATCTGAGGATTACTTGTTGCAGAGAGTGCCCCTCTCTTCAGCAATCGTTCTTTTTCCTGAAGGAGAACCTACTGAGGTTCTCCTGGACGCCTCCCTTTGATTCATGTTCACACATTATTACCCACGGGGAACTACGGCTACTGCAAAGTACACAGCTTTACTTGTCGATAATAAGATAAGCATCTTGTCCTTTTTGGAAAAGGGTGCCTGATCTCCTCTGTTCCTCTCTGCCCCCCATCAGCTGCCTTTACCAGTTCCATTAAGTACAATGGGGCTCCCGTTGATATTGTTTTCAATCAGATACAGTGCGACCTTTACTCACTGCTGTATATTGGCTCTGATGTACCTTACTGTCACTTTGAGATGCCCTCAGTCTCCCCTGTGAAAATACAGACCAAAGCAGCACTAGAGAGTTTGGCATATCAGTGACTCAATCGCCAGCACAAAGAAAGGCCTGTCCCTTAATGCTTCCAACTACTGTGATTCCAGGACCATTCTTTATTTCTTTAGCTTTGTTTTTTGTTGTTGTTTTGTGTTCTGTTTGGGTATGTTAGAGCCTGGCCTGGTTTTGTGGTACACGTTCTCAATAATAATATTGAGAGACAAGCGTTTGCCATTATTAGATAGTTGGGAAAATGGTAATGAAATGTTTTAAATTAAAAGTAAATACATGTTCACGCAAGGTTTACTGTGTATTCTGGGCAAAGGCTCAGCTCTGTTTTAATTTTAGGCAGACTAATTCCCCTGTCCTGACAAACAGCCTGGAGTAATTTGTGCCGAGATCTCAGTAAACACAGTAACTCAAGTTGCCATTATGCAAAAATGGATCCCAGCGTCAGTATGTTATCTGTCTGGACAACGCTAATGAACCAGAGCTCCAAGGTATGAATAGGCTTGTGCTGTAAGGAGAAAGCCAAGAAAAAAAGAGCATTTTTTCCCTAATCTCCAGACTGTATGATAAGGGCAATTGATCTATGACCCTTGAATGATGCAGAATTTTGCAGAATCCAAACTATAAGAACTTTTATGACCCAATTTTAAAGCAAACCACAATTCCGTATATCGCATTAGAAACCATAATACTGCAAGTCCTTTAAGACTTGACATTTTATTCACATTGCTCTAGGAAAGTGGTCTGTGGACTACATAAAATAAATTCTAGTTCTGGCCAGGTCCTAAGGCGGGGAAGAGAATGCCAAAATAGAAAAAGTATATTCAAAAGAAATGTGTGACCCCACTGACCACAGGGAATACTGGTTATCACTGGAGTGAGCCTGTTCTTATGGGAGTTTCATTCCAATTTTGTAGGCCCAAGAGGTTTGGAAAGTTCAGGTAAGTATCCACACTGGGAATGCTCCTCCAAACCTTTCATTCTACCTAACTTGAATGATTCCTGTCTGCTCCCTCCCAAGGAGATTCCTTCTCCCTGATTTTCACTGTCACATTCAGCCCTGTACTCCTTCTATCTCAAAACTTCAACTGCAGTTCAGAAGCCCAAACCCTTATCCAAGTTGGCCACAGCACTGTTCCAATCTTTGGAAAAAGGAAAAAAAAAAATCTAGAAATCTCATTGGGTTCACAGACTGAGGCTGTGGAAGCTGTAAGGGCTAACCCACTAAGCCAGCTACAGAGAGGGCCTTTTCCTTCTTTTCACCATTTCAGGTTTGGGGCTTACTAGAGAAAAGATAACACCTGCAGAAGATCGTTCAAAGGTTGGAGTTTGCCATTGAGCTTGTGCTTTGACCAAACCATGACTGGAACCTGTGCCAAAGGTAAAGTATAGAGCCATCTCTATAATCACAAGGTTATCAAACACCTAAAACTGCCCAGTCAATCCTCCTTGATTAGCTGAACGTTCAGACTTTACCCTCTGATATGAGTTGACATCTTGGAATGAAAAATCCAACACACTATTTCATAGAATCATAGAAGATTAGCGGTGGAAGAGACCTCAGGAGATCATCTAGTCCAACCCCCTGCTCGAAGCAGGACAAACACCAACTAAAACATCCCAGCCAGGGCTTTGTCAAGCCGGGCCTTAAAAACCTCTAAGGATGGAGGTTAAAAACCACCACCTCCCTAGGGAACCCATTCCAGTGCTTCACTACCCTCCTAGTGAAATAGTTATTCCTAATATCCAACCTAGACCTCCCCCACTGCAACTTGAGACCATTGCTCCTTGTTTTGTCATCTACTACCACTGAGAACAGCCGAGCTCCATCCTCTTTAGAACCCCCCTTCAGGTAGTTGAAGGCTGCTATCAAATTCCCCCTCAATTTTCTCTTCTGCAGACTAAATAACCCCAGTTCCCAGGGCTGGCTCCAGGCACCAGCTGAGCAAGCAGGTGCTTGGGGAGGCCAAGGGGAAGGGGCAGCACGTCGGGCTCTTCGGCAGCAATTCGGCGGAGGGTCCCTCGGTCTCTCTCGGAGGGAAGGACCTGCCGCCGAATTGCCGACAAAGAAGAAAGCGGCGCAGCTGAGCTGCCGCGGATTGCGATCGCTGCTTTTTTTTTTTTTTCCCCGCCGCTTGGGGCGGCAAAAACCCTGGAGCCAGCCCTGCCAGTTCCCTCAGCCTCTCCTCATAAATCATGTGCCCCAGCCCCCTAGTCATTTTCATTGCCCTCCACTGGACTCTCTCCAATTTGTCCACATCCTTTCTGTAGTGGGTAGCCCAAAACTGGACTCAATACTATTTGTTTGTCACTATTTGGTGTTGTGGTGTTCTGAATTTTAAATTAAAAAAAAAAACACCCATAAAGTCAGTGATACTTTAATATACTCATAAGGGTTCTTCCGCTTGTGGTGTTATGAGGCCCTTTCATTCATGGTATGGAAGATGCCAGCAATCGCTTACCAAATACCATGAGCCACAAGTGTTGCCCAAACAGCTCCCTAAAGTATTTTATATGACCGGAAAATAGAAAGATGGAGAAGAAGCTCCTAAATGAAATATATGGGTGGTTATTTTCCTTTGTATCCAGTGATGCCCCATGGAAGCTAATGTTTGATCGATACCATCTGTGGAGACTGAAATGCTTGTCTTGGCAAGTGATGCCAGTTTGATCATGTGTAGGCAGGTCTTGGGGAATCTTGTCCTGAAGAAATAACTTTCTTGAGGTGGGCTGGGTTCCTTTGTAAATTGTGGAGGTTTGCTGCGAGTCAGTTTGTCTTCAAAGATGCAAGTCACGTGGGAACTGTGAGATGGCAAGCTTCGCGGAATTTTTATTTTTATTTTCTGCAGTAGCATCCAAGGGCTGCAACTAGGATGGGGGCTCCGTTGTGCAAGGTTTTGTACAAACACAAAAAATGACTGCATCCCTGCCCCAGCTGGTCCAAAATGTAATTTAGGATGTCACGCTGTCTGGAGTGGCTCACAACCATTGGTGCCAACCTCAGGGCAGACACCCCAAACTCATTGTGTGTTCTATAATTAGATTTCACCAACCCAGTGACAAATGTGAACTCCTGACGCACTATAACAGGCTTACCATGGAGTCACACACAGTCCCCTGGGGTACTCCAGTCTCTCTTGCCTCACAGGCAAGCTGGACTTACTGATACTTGGTCGTCATTCACCAAAGTTCACAAAACATTCATGTTGCTTCCAGTCCCAAGAGACCAGTCTCTTACCCCAGTTCAATTTGTACCTCAGATCCCACACAAAAAACAAGACTGGTAGCCAATCCTATAGTAAACTAATTAAGTGTTTATTAACTAGGGAAAAGAAATGAGATTTATTTACAGGTTACAGCAGGCAACATATATACACAAATGAGTTAGTGTCTCTGATTCCAAAAAGTGACAGAGTTGTAGTAATCTGTCAGCAATGAATATCTCTTAGGGCTAACCCAGGTTGACCATGGGGATCACTGCTTCTGTTTTTTCGTTTTAGACCTTTGAGAGTCCAAACAGCAAAAGAGAGTGAAAAAAATTCTTGTGTCACTGTTTTATCCCTTTCTTCTAGCATTCAAGCTGATGGGACAGGCTTTCTTGCATGTAGGGCCTTGATGGGTGTAAGAGGGCCATTAACTAAAACTTTGTATCGTGATGTTCCACAATGACCCATTTAGTTTTGATAGTCAGTCTTGATGGGTGGAGGAACCATTCCTCCATACTAGGTTCATGGGTTCAAAGCAAGCATTTTTACAGTTATAAAGCAAAATTACATATCACCTGACAG
This sequence comes from Chrysemys picta bellii, assembly GCF_011386835.1. Taxonomy (NCBI): domain Eukaryota; kingdom Metazoa; phylum Chordata; order Testudines; family Emydidae; genus Chrysemys; species Chrysemys picta. The sequence goes on along the minus strand of NC_088801.1, from coordinate 60,265,426 downwards.
CACCGAATACAGACATTACAAGTGAAATCAATGCATGCAGCAACTTACAAGCACTCTACAGAATTTAAATACATTCTTATAAGTCTAATACCTAACCTGAACGATACTAACATACAGCTGATTTCCAGCTATGAATTTGTCAGTGCTCAGCTAACGCCTAAAGCCTTGGCAAGAGCTGGCCCCTGGTCTGCCAGCCTCACATAAGACATTATGCAGTGACTGTTATAAATAACAAAATAACAGAGGAAGGGAAAGGCGCAGGGCACAAGTAATGAGCTCATGTGGTTATACCGTTTTACAACATGTACAGCTCAATGCTTCCAAATCACTTAATTTTTTTTATCTCTTTAAAAATTTCCTGTCCTCTCTTTCCCCCCAGAAAATGTGACCTTCGGTTCACTGGCTGCTACTCTTGTATAGCTAGCTGGGTTTATATAAACTGTCCCCAACTGCCTGTCCACCTAGCATTTATTAGTGTCTTTTTAAAAATATCACTAAACTATCCCTGCAATTCCCTTAGATGATCGGTCTCTGTCCAACTGGAAAATCCCAAGGAACCAATTTAAACCTAATTATAATTAACAGTAATGACTGCTGCATAATGGGGATGGTAATAAGGATGATTTAATGGTGTTCTGTGAGGCTCAGTCTTACTGAGCCAAGTTCTGTCTCTTTCACCAAATCGTCTTTCAAACCCTCCTGTGACTCTGATACAGACAAAGAATAACTGAATTGCTTCACCACTGTTTGTGTGTGGAAGGAACAAACAGCCATCCAGAAAATGTGCTCATAAAGGAGCCCCCAGGCCACATGAATCACAGCTGCCCCTACCTTTGGTACTAGGCAAACAGCTGGCTGAGTCCTCATCTCGGTACAGAGTGCTGTGTCCAGCTCCATGGACCTGTCCACACCTCTCCGGACAGCAACGTTGCTATTAAAACTACCTTCTGTTTAATCTGGAATTCCTGTTAATTGGGACAAAAGGCGGTCTGCAAGGGTATCCCGGTGATTAAAAGGATTGCACTATGTGTAGTGTCAATATAAAAAAAATGAGGATAGGAATTAGTCATAAGGATTCCGCATAGGCTTGTGTATGTGTCTCAACGCACAAGCTTATTAAAACCAACACCAGATTGTAACAAGGAAAAAGTGAAAAAGCAAAAAGATAGATACTTATTTTTTCCTTTTTAATGACTTGTCCTGATCTCTGCCCTAAATTGGCAACCCAATAGAGGCATGTGTTTGATCCTGTGACAGTGTCACCACACTAGTAAATAACGAGAGTCACACATCTAGTCCAGTCCCCTGCACACATGGCAGGACTAATACTTAGATCATGAGTGCAGGGGCCTGGACTAGATGACCTGCCGAGATCCCTTCCAGTCTTACGATTCTATGATTCTCTGTGAAACCAGTACATTTATTTAATACAAACAAATGTAAATGGAATGTTTTTTTCCTTCATTGGGCAAGGAGGTTAGACTTGTCTAAAACTGCCTCCTTTGTATGACTGATTCTCCAAGTTGGCAACTTAAACATGGAAGACAGGTTTTATTTTAAAGAACTTACCCAGTGGAACAGTGAAAGTTTCCTTTTCAGCTTAAAAACAGAGACCTTAGGGGTAGCTCTTAGTACAGATTATTGGGGAATTAGGTCTCAAAAAAGGTAACCTTTTGTTACTGTAGGTACCTTCAAACACAATCATAATGGCTGATCTTTCTGATATTTTTTCTGCAATAACATAACACATTTTTATTAAGCCCTGCAAAAGTATGACTGTCTACAAACAAATAAGTCCATCCTTAGCGTAGCCATTCTCCTTGTAATCTCTTTGTTTGCTATTATCATACAGTAAAGTACTCATGTGTACTTATTGTCTCTCCTCCAGAAATCTAACTGAAGTAAGGAGAGTGCAGGTTAACCAACATGCCTTAATGACATCCTCCTTTAACATCACTTCCTCTGGTGCAGTCAGCCTACAGAACTTAAAACAAAATGAACAGTAGTGAGCTCAGGAAGTCCCACTACAGCTTTGTGAGATGGAAAATTAACTTGCCAAGAAGTATATTTCATGTACAATATAGTGCCACGGCTCAGGGTAATTTATCTTTTCAGATCAATGAGTTACTATTTTAGGCACCTCTTATAAAGGGCAACACAAATGCAGCTCAGATCTTTAACTAGTGGTGGTTTCATATTTTTAAATATTTAAGGGAAGAAGAATGGGCTTGTGATCAAAGCAGGGGAACAGGAGTTAAGAAGCCTGGAGTCTATTTCTAGCTCTAAGACAGGCTTCCTGTATGTTCTTGAACTAACTGCATGATCTCTTGGAGGATAATTCTTATTTAATGCACACTGGTATTGCGAGGCTTAATTCATGAATATTTGTCAAGCGTCTTGAAATCCTCCGATAGACGACACTATAGAATTACAAAGTGCTGTCTCAAGTGTAATATTGGCTGGGTTGACAGGCTAAAAATGTACCCTCCCCAAACCATACCACTCTTTGTAAATGTCATCCTGATAATGAAAAAACTACTTGGTCGGCCCAGAATGTATTGTTAAAATGTCATCTAATCTACTGGGATCCCTACCATGCTTGATTCACGGGAATTGTTTTAGAGCAGGGGTCTGTGTGCATAAGTTGCAGTGTTCTGCCTCCGTCCAGCAGGTCAGATAGTCAGTTCAGCATGAAAAGAATATATCTTGCAGATTTGATTTACACAACTATTTGGAAAAATGTGAACATTTCAGGGAAATGACTAGTCCTTGGCTTAATTGAAATCAAATACATTTTCAGAGGCTAACATCTGGGGGGAGGAGGGGTTGTCTTTTTAATGGTTAGGAAGGTGGGGGACAGATATAGCTTTCTGAGCTGTTAATTTTTGAGTTTGTAATACAAGAATTGGAATATTTAGTTTCTGGAGAGGAGGAGGGTGCCTTTATGCTGGATGTGTTGTCTAATCCTGATAACTCACTGAAGTTTATTACTATTTACTTACTTACTTAGCGCTATAAGTGTGCTCAGCTCTGTATGAACAGAAAGGATGGCACAGACCCGGCCCAAAGGCACTTGCCATTTTGAATTGGGCATAGAAAACCCAGTGCAGACATGCCGTACATTTGGATGATGATCCTAAGCCCTGATTCTAAGCTGTGTGGCCCTGGTATACTGGCTCCAATAGGTTAGAGGGGCTGTAAACCAATGGAACCCCCCTTCCCCCAGCAATACCCCAGATGTAAGGGGCTTTGGTGGTGTACAGCTCCTCACTCCTACACTGCTCTCCCTCACAGCTCCAGCATACGAGGACCCAGTCAGGGAGGATGTGGTGATTTGGGGAATCTGTCTGCAAAACTTATGCATTCCGGCTGATGTTATGAAGTAGTGATAAAATTGTTGTCTCAGGGAATGCCTCTGTGGGGATGTGGAATCCACCATTTGCTGACCAGGGCTGCATCACATCCTCTCAGCACAAGCACAAAGGGCGATTGTTAGAGCTTAATGGCTGCCTATTCTAATGGAAGTATCCTGGGACAACTGGTCAGCTGAGGATGAGGAGAATCAGGTTTCTCCTACCTCTCTGCTGGGGGCTGGCGTTTGGAGTGTGATAGGGATAGCACAGAAATAGAACACAGCCCATAGAAACCAAGGTGTTGATGCTAGTCTTTAAAACCACAGAGGCTGGGTGGGTCAGGGGGAAGACTCAGAGAGCCACACAGGAAGTGTTGTGGGCAGGAGGCAGGAAGAGAGGAGTTGCTTTTAAAGCAGGGGGTGATGTAGGGGTGTCTTAAATATAGGACGAGCCAAGGTCAAAGCAAGCTGACCTGGAGCAGAAAGACTGAGAGAGAGACTCCATGATTCAGATGACAAGGCATGAGCTGCAGGAGAAAGATCCCAGATACCTAGGGAGGCCAGCCACTCATCTGGTATTGAACCAGACAACCCTCTTGTTGGGTAGTTTGTCCCTGCCTGATACTGAGACAAAACCAAATTTGGTTTTGTTCAGTATCGGATGGGAAACGCCATTTTGAGGAGCTCCACCTCCGCCCCCTGCCAGCCTGCCCTTGCATACACAGTGCATGAGTGGTCACACTGACAGATGCAGGACAGCACGCTCCTCAAAATGGCATCTCCTGTGTTGATGTGGCCTCAAACTCACTGTGTATGTGAGGTCACACGGGCGGGAACAGGGTCATGCTGGCGGGAGCAGGCCTAGGCCATTCCCGGAAGTGCCAGAATGTCTGATATTCTGAGAATGCACAAATGGCCACCCTATGGATACCTCCGAGGTCCCTGAGAATGCTCCAAAGTGGTGAGGAAACTGAGGCATGGAAATGTGTGTAGGACTTATTATTATTTCTAGATGAGAATTTCTAGTAGTATCCAAGGAAACAATAACTTGTTTGAGAGTCCTGGGCAAAGTCTGGGTGTGTTATTTCTGTGCTATACCTATCACATACCCTAGACAAGTGAGCCTGACCCCAGAGCACCCACACATGTGGAATCCTGGGATAGGGTGTGCCTAACCTACTGGGACATTTGGGAGATCAGTACCGTTCCTGGGAACCTATGGGGGCCTGTGCTCAGGAAATGTGCCAGAGCAGCCAAGGGAGAAAACAGAGCTACAGTCCGCTTAGGCCAAGAGCTCCTGGGTCCTGTGGATTGGGACCCAAAATGGCAGCCTGGAGACTGTCCAGTTAGGGCCACCAAGGCTGTGACAGAGGGAGGGAGTGTGTCAGGAGAGGAAGACCATGTAGTCAAGCCATGCTGCACAGTGGCTATTCTTCACTACTACATAGGAGTAGTACAGTGGGGGCCATGGGGGCCATGGCAGGCAGCCATATATTAGAGAAATCCCTGGGGACAGAATCCTGAGCTGCTCCTACGTACACCTGGGACTGGAACAGTCTTTGGTCACCTTCAAAATCCAGGTTCCCATAGGGCTGATATAATGCCCTCTTGACACACACACCCCTCAAACTGCACTGAGTTTGGCTCAGAATCAGGGCCCTAATCTTTCATGTGTGTGCATGCAGTGGTCACTGTTTTACAAAAGGAGAGAGAGCTGAGCTGAGCTGAGCTGAGCTGTCTGAGATTCTTCAACTATTTTCTAGCCTAAGAGACCACCATGACAACTGGGGAATTTAAGGGCAATGATAGCATTGGGAAGAGCAGTGCTGTAAGACTTGTGAAATAAGTGTTTTCAGGAGAAATATGTTTGGCAGATAGGTGAAAGTTTGACATCTGAGGTGGGGAGAGGGGCGGGGAGAGTTCCTAGAATAAGAGGCAACTTTTCAAAAGGTGCAAAGACAAGTGCAAAAAGATCCAAAGGATGGAAGGAAAGATCTGGAGCAGCCTTAGCAGTGCGTGATGGAGGACAAATTGTAAATAGGATTAGAAATGTTCAGAGTCCTGAAAGGGAGGACAAGAAGCTTGACGTGGATACAGAAAGCAAGGGGAAGCCACAGAAGAGATCCAAAGAGCAACAGGAGAAGGAAATGATGCATCAAAGAGCCTGGGAAGACTCAGGTGTTCCTGTTAGCCATGATACAGTATAGATGCAGCAGACTGGTGACTGTAGATTTGCAGGGGGGTTTCAGTGCTCCAAAGGCAAACAAGATAAAAGTGAATGATGTTGGCTGTAACTTGTTTGAATTAGGGGAAGCCTTTACTTATTGTGTACCTCCTCCTTTTCTTTCTTAATTAGCAATTAGCTTAGATTTTCAAAGAAATGGCAAGGCATTCCTATGGTGCACACTGAGGATATATTATTAGCATACTAACTGCAGACCCCTGTTCGTGCACTGGTTGCAGGGATCACTTAGTTACTTTATCAGTAACGTTAGGAAGTTGCATCAATCACTTGGGGATTTCTTACAAGGCCAAATCAGTAAATCCGTAGTATTTGGGCTGCCATAAATAATCTCACCGAGAGCCTTTTCAGATTCCAATTGGTACTCTCCTGAGGGTAAAAACATGTGGCATTTACACTGATAGAAAGTGAAGTAATGCTCAGGAGACCTCTGGGAAAGCACTGATACTGTGAGAAGTATGTGTGCCTCCTACACCTACATTCTTTTCATTGTCATGAGCTGTCTAGGCATACATATGACTACTTGATCTGAGTTAACAAACAATTGATCTCTATGGGCCATTTCCTGTCCTCCTCCATGCCTCCTCACTTGGACAAAATTCCCACTGAAAGTCAATGGGAGTTCTGGTTAAGAAATCTGCAGTTTCTTCTTCCACCTTATCTACTCTTGGTTCCCTCATCTATGCCCTTTTGGTATTTTCTTGTCATTCTTTAGTACGCTGTGGAGAGAGGAGAGGGGATGAAGAGAGAGAAGAAAAAGAAAATAGACAGAAGGATGGAGCAGCAAGGGGTAGGAGTGAGAGAAAGGAGAGGACAGGAGTGGAGCTGTGGCATGTGGATTAAAGTTCTCGTGCTAGTTTTATCCTCCAGGGCAGGACCCAGTTTAAAAGAGCCTGTCTGAAGCAATACTAGAACCAACTTTTCTGACACCATTTTGTATGGGGATGCCCTATTGTTCTCCTTAAAGTACCCTGTGCAATACATTTTGGTCCACAAAATGGGTACCTTTTGCTAATGGATACAAGTTCACGATGCAGTGCAATCCAATGGTTGACATTTACTATTATAGTCCTCTAGCGTCAAGAAGCAAAATCAATAAAACTATGTTAGGTGGGAATTCAGCTTGTGCATGTTTGGAATCCCAATTCCGTAAAATTGTAGAAGTGTGTGTGTGTCTGACATACTACACACTGACTTGATAAAGTTAGGATGTAACCCAAAAGGAGATGGCGGGACAGAACCAAAAAGCAGTTTAACCTTGATAATGGTGTGGAACCTGCAAAAACAAGTTCTCCCCATTATAAGCAATGCATGGTGCCATTTCAGTCAAGGAAGTAGGTGGAATCCACACATGTACCTATATTTATTTCCCCATGAGACTGACTGTAGACACAAATGTTTGTGCATGTAAATTTCTCATCCAAAGATATCTAAAATAGATCTCACCTCTATTTGCTTTTGTTCCCTAAGATGGCTTTTCAATTTTGACACGATAAATGCTAACACAACTTGTCATGGTGAATATCTGATTTAATGTTTGTCCTGTAATGCAAGTGTTGATTAAATATTTTAGGAATCGGATGGCATCGCTTTAGAATTCTTGTTGTCATGGCAACCCTTTTGTGCTGTCTAATGCCTTCAGTGAACACTGTGGCTTTCTGTTTGTTTCAAGAACTGCCTAATGTTGGGCAGTGAAAACTCTAAAGAAAACAGAATTATAGTAACATCCAATCAAAAGAAGTAATTTTTAATATGTTTCTTTTAAAAACCAGATCACATAATTCACTGGAAAGAGGCCTGGCCGTGGAGCAGATGCCTAGTCTCACCCCAGGCTATATTCTACTTATCTTGCTCATTGCCACCTCAAGATGCTCCATTGGGTGGGTGACAAAGCTTTGGCCCTCATGATCAAATCTGTGACAATCAATATTCCAAGGAATCAGAATAATCTTATTTATTAAGCCCATTCCCAAGCATCAGATGAATTATTTCTTGGCATCAAAATGAGCTGTTCCCGAATTCCACACCTGAAGAAAAGAGCTCTGTGTAAGCTCAAAAGCTTGTCTCTGTCACCAACAGAAGTTGGTCCAATAAAAAATATTACCTCATCTACTTTGTGTCTCAAACAAATTTTAGTTATTTTCCCAAACCCACAGCAGTATGGCTCAAGGTACCTCAGGATCACACAATTCTTCTGAACCTTGAAATAATCCCCCTATTTTGGACTGAACTGATAACTTCAACTTAACATATATGACAATATCTTGTATGGGAAATCTTAGCTCTCTGTTCTCTGGCTATAATTACCTTTTTAATCAAAACACACACATTAATGGTAGTGACAAAGAAAGTCGTCTTCCACACGTGTCCAGTGACTGTCCTAAATCTATGTCCAGCTTTCCTTCCCACAAACGGCTCCTCAGTTTCTATTCTGAGTTTAGCCTTCTGAACAGATAAAACAGCATCTATATATCAATATACTGCTGCAATGCCCTTCCAGATGTCCGATTTCTGAAAGTATGTCTTGTGTTACTTCTTTCCGAATAAACCTCTTGGCCAAGATTTTTCAAAAATCAATTGATTTGAGTGCCTAACTAAGCACATCTTTAAAAGCCTCACTTTCAGATAATGCTGAGTATCTGTCCTCTGAAATTTGGACCCCTCTAAGGTGTCTCAAATTGGGCTTTCAAAATCATCAGCCACTTGTGAACAATTGTGGTTGCTATGCACCCATTGACAAACAGACGGGTGTTCCTATGCCCTCGCATCTAGTGGCTCCTCCTCAGGGATACCGGCTATGGAGAAAGCTTCATTACGGGCCTCTAATAGTGTTCCACATTGTAGCTTTCACAAAGAAACAAGCAATTGAATATGTGTGTGCCCAGTAGCTCCTTCCCTACATGGAGTTCAGTAAGTACCCTTACAATTCTGTCACTGAGTATTAAAAGTAGATGGTAACTCCTGTGTCCTGCCTAACTTTCCTTTTCTGAAAATGAAATACATTTTAATGTCTAAAATATTGTATAAGTTACTGCTGAACACACAGTGAGTGCAGTATTTGCCTAAACAATTACCTCCCTAACAACTCATTGCTTTGTAAAGCACTTTGAGAACTATATTGTGTTCTGTTCTGATTCCTTCCATCTTGGTGGTCAAATCCACTCAACTTTCCCTCCTCCCATTCATCAAACTTTATAAAGCTATTTCATGAGAGGATTGTGTAACTTACAATGTGTTAATGACTCCAAGTGGCATTACCTTGATTTAAAACTGATCTAATTAGGCCACCTTCTGGTTGATTCTGATTTAGGTTTTGTCTTGAAAAATGGAGCATTTGTACATACAGCAACGAGTCATAAAGAATCGCAGTTGCTGAGAACACTGTTGACTCATTTTTCCTTTTGTTTTTGTTTGGTTCCATGTTGTGTTTGGACCTTCTAGAGAGAACTTTAGAGAAACATGATATAGCACTTAACAGTAGCACAGTGGCTACTATTCTATAATTTGATTTGTAATGACTGGATACCATTGGACTGGGTGAGCCTTACAGACAACAATGTCATTTGACATTCAGAAACATCTGTTAGCTGAAATCAGTCCTACCACCTAACCTTTAAATTAGTAGGTCTGTGTCTGAACACCAGTGGTTTCTGCACCAACCTGGTTTAGTAACAAAGAAAATGCTAGGAAAAGGAAAATGGCATTAAAGCTTCTGTCCTGTTCCTCATTTTTTCACTATTCTTTCTTTCTTCTCCCCAGATTTTTGGGATTCATCTCTTACTATCTAGAACACAAAAGATATGTTTCAATAACTTTCCCCAGAGTTTGATCCTGTCAATGTATCACGTATGTGTAATCCCCCCAAAATCTAAAGGGCTCTAATGTTAACCTTTGCTCGGGGATTTTGGTGTGCTCCAAAGTGGTGGTGCCACTCATGCCAATATTTATGGGACAGTCACTCATCGGGACAATCCCATGTTCTGGCAGCCCTATTTTAGGCTTTATCTTCCAGTGTCACACTTTTTTGATGGAAGACACCCTCACTCAAAAAATAGGTAGTACGGTTGGGTTAAAACTGAGGCACTGTAACACAATCTACAAATCTTCATATTTTCTATTATTTATTGAATTTACTGTGTTAGTCCACAGAAAATCTAAAATAAGGCAACAAGTTACAGAGGTTATTATCTTATCCTCTATTTCCCGCTTTTTTCAGCTTGTGGCTTTTCCTATTAGGTCTTGTGCCTCCCTAGACTGTAAAATCTTTAGGGCAGGGGCCATGGTGTTTTGGATATCAGCTGAACCACCTGGTAAACTTTGGGCACTATAAAATAAGTGATTTTTGTGTGACAGCATGTAATAAACCATTAACATCTTCTAATAAAACATCTTCAAGCCAACATAACCCCCTCTCAGTGTTTCACAGCACTTGAATACAAAGGTTTGAGACTTCAGTTAGCTTTCTGTTTAGGAACCACACATTTTAACAGAACTGTGCACAAAGAATTGGAGGGAGGTTGGCAAATTAAGTTATGCTACCTAATTTGTCACAAATCAGAGTGAAGTTAGGAAAAGCCTCCATCAGCTGCTCACAACAGGCTTACAACATAGATGTCTATCATTTGGTTTTCTGTATTGGGAATATCTTGCAGCAAAAGAGCTAGTAAATAGTGAGAGTGATTTCAGCCTTCCTCCAGGATGAGTGGCCTCAGCCCTGAGAAATAGTCAGTCACTGCAGTGGAATAACTTGCTGGTGCTGCTCATTTACTTTATCAGGTCCTCAGCACACTTAAAGGATGTATAAACGGAGGAACGGGAGCTACACACTTCGTTTTTGCCAGTTAACAAATGTAAATTGAAGGATCAACTGGAATTGAAATTCTATACTGAGATTTATTAACACATGCAGAGGATGTTTACTGGGGAGAATTCTGAAATCCATATGTACAATACAACATAAAAACTCATGAGTCTTACCTCCCAGTCCACCATTTTCAGAGTCCTTTTCTTAATGTCACTTGCTGAAAATAAAAACGACTCACTTCTCATTGGGTATGCAAAATGTAAGTCTGGCCACCAAAACACACAATGAGCCTTACAAGGTTTAAAATGCAGTACAGGGGAGAAACCGATTGTCTAAGAGTTCAGTTATCTCTTTACCTTTCCAAATCTTTGTCTCCTTTTTCTTTTTCCTAAAAGCCAATGGGTAATTCGGATAGACCTTTATGCACATTTGACACATTCTTGCTAAATGCACTTGCTTCTAACCAGGGCCAGCGCAACCCATTAGGCGACCTAGGTGGTCGCCTAGGGCGCAACAATTTGGGGGGCGGCAACTGCGGCAATATTTTGGTGGCCGGACCTTCTGACGCCTCTGTGGGGGGCAGCATTTCGGGGTGGGACCTTCCGCCGCCTAGGGCGGCAGAAAAGCTGGCGGCGCTCCTGCTACTAACCCCCACTATGCCTCACATCATAAATTGTCAAAATACCAATGTTAGTGCTTCTCCCCTGTTTCTCAGCAGATGAAAACAATCTGTCCCCCCTCATCTTCCTAAAACAAAAGTTATTTCATCCAGGGCTGTAATACAATTCCCAGATAAGAGTCTTAGCATTTTAAAGTCATCCCACCACTCATGACTCTCATACTTGATTTATTGTCCAATTAGTTGACTTCACTTTACAGAGCTTTGCCTCCTTTTGTAACAGCTGTGAACAAGTTGCCATAACAAAAGCAAGAATTCTCTAGAGCAGTGACTTTCCATTCTGCATTCTGAAGTGTGTGTGTGGGGGGGGCTTTTACTTCTGTAGGAACTCTAATATTGTTAATCTTTAATTCCTAGCCACCCACGTCATTCACAAGGGTCTCAGGGCACCTTAGAAAAAGTTTGACTAAAGCTATAATGGATATTAACTGGGGAATATACACTAGCCTGCTAAGATTTTAAGGGAATCCTTCATAGGAAGCAGATTATCTTTAACGTTGAGAGTAAGTTCAAGTATCTTCCTAATTAATATTCTATGTCTGCAATGAGTGAGAATTGTTTAAAAAAATACAGGAAATTAGAGCAGATCATGCAAAATGGCAACCTATCTCTTGTGTGCTCACATATGCTTCATCTAGTTCTTCATAGAATACTGCATGAAACAGGAGTTGCTGGAGAAGAGTCCCTGAATAGACTATTCCATAATCTTGCTGAAACAACTAGCTAGCCAGAATCTCTGCAGATGCACAGTCAATCAGGAACAGGACAGATAAGTAGGATTTTTTTTTTTTATCTGTCTCTGTACACATGAGAAAGTCAACAGAAGTTTCTGCACACATAGGAATAAGGAACACTGGCAATCAGGGAGATCACAGAACAGGGAGTTGCAATAGTAAAGAAAAGAGGAAATGAATAAGGATCTTCAGCAGAGGCAGGATCAAGGCAGTGGCATACTGTGATGGGGTGTCGACACTACACAGGACTGGAAGGGGTTAAGGCCAGGTAGGCCTATTAACTCCACAGACTGCACCTGGAGGCAGAGCCAGGGAGCTGGCATTGATTGCAAACAGGCTCAGCTGAGAAGGAAGAAGCAGGGCCTATAAAGCCAGGAGGCTGGCAACAGATGGAGGAAGCCGATTGGAGCTGATACTTCTAGAGAAAGGGGAAGAACCAGGAGTGGTAGGAATCAGTCCTGGGAAGGAGCAGTGAGGGCTGGGAGAGTAAAGCCCAGAATTGCTCTGTTGAGTGTTCCTGGAGTAGCGGGCAGGCCCGGGTTTCCCCTACCAGCCATTGAAGGAGTGGCACCTGAGGCAGTGAATGGGAAGATTGCCTAGGACTGCTGAAGGAAAGAGTGTGATATACCTCAGAAGGGGGGAAATACTGAGTGACCTGGCTGGAGGGCTGAGTCACAAAGAGGACGCTGCGAGTCCTAGGACAAGAGAGAAGCTGCAGACCTGAGACAGAGATGGCGTGCGACCATGGGAAGGGGTGTTGGCCTTGAGAGCAAATCCCTAGAGTGACCAGGAGAGGGCGCCATACCTGCGGTGAGTGGACCATCCTGTCACATATACACAAAGCAGAGTTGTGGGGGTGGTGAAAGGAAAATAGACAGATAGAGAAGAAGGTGGGGGGTTTAGTGGGATATCTGAGTCGACCCAGGAGACAGGAAATTGTCATTTCTTAAGGATGCTCTTCTTGGCCAGGAAAATCACTTCCGTCTTTTGAAACATTTAGTCTAATAAAGTTGATGCAAAAATGGAAATATAATTGGTCACCACAAAGACAGTGGACAGGAAAGAGTTGTTCATGGTGCCCAAGGATGTATGCAGTTGAGTAGCCTCTGCATAAAAGAAGCATTAAATTAGAGATTGGGGGTAAAATCCTGCCTTCAATGAAGTCAGTGACAAACATCTCAATTCTGTCATAGGGCTGGGGTTTCATGCTAGATGACCAAAAGAGAGAGAAAAGAGGAGAGGGACAGAAATTCATCCCCTCTGGGACTTGAGAGGAAGAATCTTGTGAGGAAGAGTGGTTAAGTAGGAGCAGAACATTAACTGGCAGAAACTGGACAGCCCTTCATAACTAACTGCAGAATTTCATCCTTAGTACTACTTCCATGTACTAGTCCTCTGGAAACACTTTCAATAACAGTTCCCAAACACGCATTGTTTTACTTCTTAGCTCTTTCATAGGCCTACTTGTTTGAACTCCCGAACATGAGCAGTTTTGCCATGAAGTACCTCCATGTTGTGCATTAAAACATACTTTCTTATTCCCAAGGAGAATTAATAAGCCAATTCATAAGCCACGAATAAGAAATATTTCAGCAACACGTGGAAGCAATTTCATCTTATACAAACTATTGGCACAGCCCTGCAATCTTTACTCACTTGAGTAGTCCCCCATGGTGTCAGTGGGGCTAGTTATGTAAAATGGGACTATTCATGTTTAAGGGTAGCAGGATCAGGTTATAATTCACTCTAGAATAAGGATTGGTTAGGTCATTGCAAGAGACTTGTGGCTGAAAAAAGTCATTTTAAATTTTTAATGCTCTGTCAGGAAAAAATAAGCCTTATAATATTGGATTATACATTAATCTAATGCATATTTTATCACCAGTTTATGTGAGTGAACTATTAAACCACACACGACTCTTGCAAATACTTGTTTTATAGATCAAATTTACAAACCATTTTGCATTCCTATCAAATATAAATAGCATCATATACTTCTGAAACAACATGTATTTCAGTGATAAATGCATTAGATTGCTAATATTCAAAATGGGAGTAGCAAGGAGAAGGAATCAATTTTAAATTCTCTCTTAGAATTTTGGCAACAGGGGAAGCGTAAATGTTCAGGATGTGAGGCAACAAATTCCCTTGTGTTCTTTTCCAATACAGATCAGATTCTTCCATCTCTCTTACTGTTTCTTTGCTATTGGCAAACTTGATTTGGTTGTGTAGAAGAGATTTCAGTGGACATAATCAAAGTTGACTGTAGGGATGGGGAAGTGGTCAAGATAAAATAAGAACTACCCAGAACCGACACCCAGACTTGAATCAAGCTGTAATTGGCAGCTCCTTATGGGGGTAGGGGGTCCTGGCATGCCATGGTATTCCAATCACTGGTAGCCTGCTAGGAGTATCACGCTTAAGCACTTCAGAGGGTGGGTCCCAAATAATATTCCACCTACATGGTGTTTGCCTACAACCACAATGTCCTTCCCAGGGTAACCCAGAATACCCCCACACACACACACACACACACACACACACCTCTGTGACTGACACCTCACCAAAACAATTACAGAGAAAAGGAAAGCTCCAGCAGCATTGAAGGAAATGTCTGGTCTTCTGAGGTTTTGCAGACCCCAGCGATTTGGGTAGTTCAGATAAGGCTCATCCAAACAAAACCACCTTTATTAGTTGCCAGCTCCTTTAAACCTTCCATTGGAAGGGGGGAAAAATCTTCCTGATAATATTTTGCTCCAAAAATGAGGACTTCAGCAGTGTTACAACCGCTGCTTCTGGTCTGGCTGAAATGACAGCCCCAGAACTGCTGTATGTGTTGTTAGTTACACATGTACCTCATGCTGTATGCCTTCTCTCCCACCTGCTGTATTCACTGCTTGCATTCCCCAGCAGGGGATTAAAATAAACAGAATCCTGCTTTGTGAAGCATACTTGAGCAAGATTTTTTGGGTACATTTCTAGCGTCTCCAAGCTCACATGCATGAAACAGAGACAGGGATGGGTCAGTGCAGTATGCCAGCTGTTGTGTCATCACATGCACTGTAGTTTCAGTGGTTCATATGGTGGTTTCTCATGCAGGTGCGGAGCTGGGTTTTTAATATGCTGCAGTCATTTTAAGGTGGATAAGGCTTTTTTTTTTCCCCATGTACTAGGGAGGCATTTAGAAATAAATGGCTTGATTCTTTTTTCCCCAAAGGCTTTGAGCATACACAACTCCCATTGAAGCCCCTAAGAGCTGCAAATGCTTAATACTTTTGAAAATCTGACCAAAAATGTATGCAGGAGGTTAAGAATGTTGAGTCTGTCATCCTTGCCAATGTCCCTTTAACTCAGGTGTCAGCTGCAAGGGTTCATGCTACTGTTTCTTCACTGTTCCTTAAAAACCCATAGATACCATAGCAACAGCTGCATCACATGGTCTTCTGTTTTGCCACCTTTGAGCAGATATGAACAGTGCTGGCTAATCAAGTATGAGCAAGTGTCAGACAGGAGGAGGACTCAGTCAGTCCATAGTTTCTTTGGAGTAAACTATTAGCAAATGCTCTCTTTCTGTGACATGTACCGATGACAAATGCTCTCTCGTGTGACGTGCACTAGTAAATCCCTGTCTGCAGGCAAAACAGATTCTGGTTCCTACCCTGGCTTTATAAAGAAACTGTCAATGTGGTTTACATTTTATATATGTTTTCCTTTTCCCCCCTAGCCCTCTTAAAAATGACCTGGAAGCTTGAAATTGAAATTTGTTTCCTCATTGAAATGTGTTTGCAGTCATTGTGTGCATATCCTGTTTTGGTATCGATGGGTTGGTCAGGACTGCTGAGTTGACAGCATTGGGGTTTTTTTGTTTGTTTGTTTGTTTTTTTGTTTAATTTTAAAAGTGAGTACTGAAGCATTTGAACTGAAACCAAAAACTCCATATAAAGACTTCTGTGCATGCTGCAAACAGATATACAAAAATAAAGTGCAGATTAATATTTTTGACATAATTAAGACTGTGTCCCTTTAAGATGTGGTATAAAGCTTCTTCAGTGTCATGTGAACTTTTATCAATGCCACTTCTTAGCTGAAATGTTCAATACCATTTTCCTTGACTCATATGGTAAATATATGTATATTTTCATTTATTACCTTATTTCGGCAAAAGATGTTTCATTGTTCATGTCTGATTTCCGCTTCCAACTGTCTCCCAAAAATTCCTCCCATACACCACTGAAGAATATATGATCCCAATTCTATTTCATATGCTCTAAATTCGAAAGCACCCAAAATGACTTTCAGGCAAAGGATCTGCAGCTAAGCTATATATATTGTAATAAATCAGTCCTTTAATTATGAGTGGTTACAAGTTCACATATATCACTATATCCTGAAGCATGCTGCAAAGACTAAAATACAGGGCAAGGAAAGAGTAGGAGAGATTCATTCACATATGATTCTTGATAGAGATTTAATAAGAAACTTGTAATGGATGAAAATTAATTTTGCAGCTGAATTTAATAGTTGTATTAAAATATAGAGAAGATGTTGTGCTTTGAAAAAAAAAACTTCAGGGGCCTTAAAATTCTGGGTACAAATGGGACTTTCTGACATTTGTTTATAGTATCCACATCAATTAGTGCCAATAAATTAAGTAGTCTGATTATTTTCCTTTTATTTTACAAAATAATTTTCATTATATAATATCAAGTAAGACACTCCAGGAAGAGATCAGTACAGTTGCTAATATGTACTGCATCTTAGCTCTACTTATTTTTTTATTTTTTGAAGTTCAGAGATGTGTGAGATGCTTGATTCTGCCACTGTTCCTCACATTAAGTAGTGCCTTATTCCACAAGAAGTTCAATGGAAATACTCTCAGCATAATGTATTACTCAGTGTGAGTAAGCGTGGTGGAGCATGGCCTGAGCCAAGTAAAAACATAGTTCCTGCCCCAAAGAACAGACAAATAAAGGCCCCCATCGAGTATGAAGTGAGCGATGTGCATGATTTCAATGGGCCTTGCATGAGATCTGCTCGTGCGGAGCTCATTGCATGATCAGGGCCTAAAATTTAATATAATTTAACAATGAGGCTCACAAAGAAAAACAGAATGGGCAGTAAGGGGACAGGGAGCTTGCCTGGGAGGTGCTAGTGGAATAGTTTACTTGATAAGGCAAATCCACATCTTGATGAGACAGTGGCTTCGGTTAGTGGCTCCCTCTCCTCTCACACTTTCCAGCAGAAGTGAGTTTTGATGGGTGTTTGAATATAAGGAGGGAGGTGGCATGGCATACACTTTCAGGGAGAAGGTACCATATGTCACAGATCATCAAAAGTTGGTGGTCAGGTTCTAGGTTCATAGTTTGGTTGGCAAAGGACTCGCATAAGAAAATGCCATCAGCACTGGCATGAACTGGTATCCTTGTTAGCAGTCCAAGTA
Organism: Chrysemys picta bellii; assembly: GCF_011386835.1. Lineage (NCBI taxonomy): Eukaryota > Metazoa > Chordata > Testudines > Emydidae > Chrysemys > Chrysemys picta. The sequence continues at coordinate 60,248,175 of NC_088801.1, read as the reverse complement.
GAACCCAAGCACTGGAATAGTGAGTACAGAGACGGGCCTACTCTCTCTGGAACCCCTCCAGACCCAGGGCTGGCTCCAGGGTTTTTGCTGCCCCAAGTGGCGAGGAGAAAGAAAAAGAGATAGGAGAAAAAAAGAAGAAAAAAAAGCCGCGATCAGCGGCAGCTCCACCGTGCCGCTTTCTTCTTCGGCGGCAATTTGGCGGCAGGTCCTTCCCTCCGAGAGGGACAGGGACCCTCCTCCGAATTGCCGCCAAAGAGCCCGACGTGCCGCCCCTTCCCCCTGGCCGCCCCAAGCACCTGCTTGCTCAGCTGGTGCCTGGAGCCGGCCCTGTCCAAAGCACTGGTAGGCTGGTATGAGGAGACTTGCACTGCCACTGTCCATGTTGTAGTTGTTCTGTGGAGAAATGAAAGTCTTTACTTTCCAGGGCTTTTCATCCTGCACTTCTCACAAGCACAAAAGATTCCCCTTGACTGCAAAGGGCTTTGGATTAGGCTTCTGCTGAACTGAGCACATTCATTCAGCAGAGGCACAGGCCACACCTGCAGACTGTGGAGAAATGCACATCATGCTCAGCATAGTGAAAAGCCCACATCCCTTTCACATATAAACAGAGGCCTCCCAAAGGTTGGGAGCAGGCTTGATATGACTCAGGCAATGGTTCCGAGTCTTCATCCATGTGACAGAAATGAGGAATGCAGAAGCCAGTTTACTGGTAAATAGTCTGTTATGCAACTCAACCTCATGCTAGATTTGGGAGTAGCTCCATATTAGACTGAACGGCTGTTTTATGTTGTTGTCCGTCCCCCCCCCACCACCACCACCACCAATGCCACTGCTTTTCCTCCTTCCAGCCCCATGCAGGATTGGACTGCAGACTTCTAAATGGATATTGCACTTGAGTGATTAAAGTCTCTTTACCTCCAGTCTGATTACAGCATGACTCCAAGATAATAACACCAACAATCTGCTCCCTTTCATGTCTTATTGCTTAAGTAATTGGTGTATTTAAAAAAAAAAAAAAAAAAAAAAACTCCACCAAAAACGGAAGTATAAATTAATAGATGTTATTCTGGGAACATACCTACAAACCATGATAAACAGGAATTAAGCTAATAGCAAAATAAGAATGACTTCATCTGCTATTAAGAGGCTGAATTGTGTGTAGATATAAATTTGTTTAAAAACTAGATTTAAAGTGTTGTTTGTGTGTGGCGGGGGGATCTTGATTGGCATTGCTTTATTTCTGGTTCCCATACACAGTGTGTTTAGTCAAAGCCCCCTGGAAAAACACCTATGCTGGCTTCTGAGAGGGACTAAATCACAACAGAGATTGTTCTATGGGTCCACAACAGATCTGATTACCGTCCTGTTATACCCCAAAAATGTGTTTTTTGTTTTTTGTTTTTATTGTAATGTGAGGTGAGAGAAAGTCCAGAGGATTTTAAAAGGTGCAATAAACATCCAGGGCCAGGTCTTTAGCTGGGGTAAATCAACATAACTTTGACTTAGCAAAGCTCTAAGAATGTAAAATAGGATCTGCCCTGCAGACTAAGACGCCTGTTCGCAAGGATCTCATGACTTGCATTTCCATGGTGAGAAAATACAGTTTTAATAGGATTTTGTTATTAGTGAATTTGATGTGATACTGTAAATTTTTTGTTTGCTGGGCCACTAGGAAATAATTCAACATCTTCAGAGCTAGAACTGTAAGAGCATGGCACACACTGTTAACATTTTCACAAATACAACACGGGTTCATTGACTAAGTAGTAAAAAATTGTCTGAAGTTCCCGGCGCCAGACATCTTTGCTGTCAAAATCTCAGCAGAGAGTGAGGTCTGTATGGACAAGGAGACTAAACTACCTCTTAGCCCTAGAAGGCACCCTAGAGTTGATCCTTTCAGAATAAGATGGAGCTATTGCTATAAAGAAGCTTAGAGACCCTACGCATTCTGCACCTCTTCAGTGGATGTATAAAGGATTTTATTCTTCAGCCCTATCCATTTGACACCTTTCATGAGCATTGAAAAGCAGCTTAGACAAACACTTAGGAATATTCTGACCTATTTTCTCAGCTTCCCCTGTCTTAATATTTCCATATGGAAGAAATACTGTGTCCCTACTTACAAGAGCTCCGTTCACCCCAGAAGCATTACAATGCAGAATAATACAGCTCAAACTTCCACGCTGCATCATTGACAGAGGTCATTTTACAGTGGCTCAGAACAACCCTTTTCAGAGCTGAGTGGCAGAACAAGTCAAATAATAGTCAAGTTCAGGTTTTCCCCTTTCCTGCTTTTCCCCCCTAGCTTGGCGCTCTAATAATGAACATCTTCTTTGCCAAAATAATGGTCACTTCTCCATCACTGTAACTTACGGAACTAAGGACACTGCCAGATTCCATGAATAACAGACATCTATACTGTATTCAAATGTGCCTGGGCACAGTCTTTATATAGATGAAAAGTTAACAGTTTAATGCAGTCCCCGGGTAATGTCACCCACATCTGGCCTTGAATCTACGTGAGGCCACTCCTGAGGGTAGTTTTGCCATTATCTATGTACCTCCAGGCACTGCAGCTGACAGGGGAAATCCTGAGATCCGACAGGGAGAGACTGGGGAGAATCGTTGAGTCTTCCCAAGCTGAAGAGCATGCCAGCATTCTGCGGCAGATGAGAAAATCTAGTAGTCTTGAAACAGGAGCGTCAGAGGGGCAATGCCCAGAACACTACGGTCGGCTCTGGGGCGGTCTGCCTGGGATTCTCTCTTGCAACACCACTTTGTCCAATCTGTGGGCTGTGCTTAGTTCATCAGCAAAGCACTGGCTCTGTTCTTTGCCACATAAACTGTAATATTTTCCAATGTATAATGCTCTCCTTGGGTTTCTGAAGCACAGAATCAAGCCTGCTATGCTGCCATCTCCTTGCTTTCACTGTGTAAAATCCATAAACTGACACTACATCATCTGGAAAAGTTTTTGGTTGTGTAACTTTTCTGATGACCTCAACTTCTCAACCTTTTGCCTCTGCTGTTTACAGATGACCAAGGACGGTGTAGCTCAAGTCTGCAATAGCAGAGCCTCTCATGCCACATGTGTGAATTGCTGCCTCTGGGCTGGCATCATGGATGAGCCAGGCAGCCCATGCATCATGTCATGCAGCCCATGATGGGTGGGTTGGCATCAACCTATTGGAAAGCCTCTTTTACCCATTTCCAGCATTTCCCGTTCTGAAGCAACTGATTTAGTGAGTACAACACTGTTGCCAGGTATGGCAAGAATTTATGGTAACAGTTAACGAGCCCAATGAGTGAATGAACCAGTGACACATCTTCAGGGTGAGGTCAATAACAAAGTATCCTGAAGGTCTCTGGGCAGGCTGGTTCTTCTTTGTATCAAACTTCTGTCAGATACGTTGGCAGCAGGGAAACGATTTATTTTATGTTCCAGCCTTTATAGGAGCCTTTATAGGTTCTCAGAAATCCTAAATCGCAAATTCAAATTTCCTCTCTTGCCTTGAGTAGAAAAGTAAATTCTATAGAATATCTGGGTTGGAAGGGACCTTAGGAGATCATCTAGTCCAACCACTGCTCAAAGCAGGACCAATCCCCAGACAGATTTTTGCCCCAGATCCCTAAGTGGCCCCCCTCAACAATTGAACTCACAACCCTGGGTTTAGCAGGCCAATGCTCAAACCACTGAGCTATTCCTCCCCCCCTAAACCAATAAAGGACTTGTTTCCACATCCATAGAGTTTCCACTGCATGAGATGGGTGTGAAATGTTTTTATCAAATTGTGTAGACTTTGCTCAAACCTCATGGAGAAGGAAAGCCAGATCCAGAGCAGGATATGCAGTATTAGTGAAGCAAAAAGTATTGTACACAGCATACAGCTCTGGCAAGAAGTGGTGCTTTGAATAGGAAGACTGATGAATCACCACAGGAAGCATAAACAAAAAGACACAGGTGAATGTCTTCATTTGTGTTCTGTATGAAGAAAACTATGTAAGGAGCCCAAGACATGTCAGCTAATATTGTGCCCAAAGGGATCATTCTGTGGTTACCAAAATAGTAGAGATGGGCCAAAACCAGAACCTTAAATCCAAACCCCTTCTGATTTTGAGGACGTGGATAGGAGCAAAGATCCACCCTTATCGCTTTGGTCCCGTAACCATAGGAGTCCTATTTTCTGGTTCCAGTGCATCGCAAATTTAATGAATATGGATATTTTCATGCCATTACAGCCCCAAATGGCAGAAACTTCAGAATAGCTCACAAGACTCCAGCACTGTCAAATCAGAATGTGCTTCCCAGCCCTGATCCTAAATCCTAGCCAAAATTTACTCTAGATTGAAAACCAAATTGGTGCATTGTGCTTAATACATCTCAAAGTGAGAGAACTGCTCTGCTTTCTAAGAACAGTCATGCCCAGCATCTCCTCCACATATGGAAAAATCAGATACCCCTAAAACGCTGACTGAAATACAGCAAAGCAAAGAAGTTCACAAATAGAATTAGAGTGAATGAGGCGTGGAAGAACCTTGTTAATCTCTACGATGTTGTGCCTAGTTATTGTACCCAATAACGTGACAACATAGAGGGAAAAGAAATGTCTTTTTTAAAATGCTGCATTATATGGTAAAAACGAATCCCCATTATTTAGCAAATCCATTTTGTCTCTCCAAAAACTGAATCCAGCTTTCTTTACACAAGTGAGTAATCCAATGTGCCTCCCAAAAGGCAAGCAGGATTTGACCCTTGCTCCAGAACATACGACATAGATCTAGTGACTGTACTATTTTGAACACTGGATACTTGTAAAGCTAGTGTTGGTGCTGCCTTATCTTAAAATCATTCTGATTGTGTCATCTAGTCAATTGCTCTAATGCTGGAGTTTACATAGTATTACTTCCTATTGCTCTAAATTTAAACCAGGGATTCCTGTTAGAAATTGTAAAATTGACCTTGATGGTTTTCTAACTTGGAGAAAAGAGAGAGAGGAAAAACCTTATGAATCAAGGACAGGCTGCGAGGTTGTTGAACTTCTAATGGGTGTTTTTATTTGTTTTTATACTATCTTGAGAACTACATCATTCCTGCCGAACCCACAGAATTTTAAGTTTTGCAGGAGCTGCATTTTATAAGCTGAACAGTCCCCATGGAATCAGTGGCTTTCTCTTCTCCTGAGTGGCCAAATCCTTCGATCTTTATTTAGTCCTCACACAGGAGAGCTTCTGTTGAATTGAATGACTGTTGCCTGAATAGGCAATGCAGCATATACGGTAAAGTATTAAATCTGCTTTTTCCAATGATAGTGTTGGGTGTTTTCAGGGAGGTCAGAATTTCTTTTACGCTTGCCACTCCTAATTGCGGTGCAGCACACTCTTAATCCACAAAACCCATTCCATTCCACTCTCACAACTAGGGAGTGAGCTCCTTAGCAAAATAAAAAAAAGTTCACACTGGCAGGAAACCAGATCAAGAAGGTACTCATCAGCCTGCATTGAGGAACCTTGTCCAAAGCAAACATTTTCAATGATGTTACTTTGAAAGCAGAAAGTACATGGAAAATCACCCACTGGCTATTTTAAAATCTGTCAAATCCATAAAGGCACTGAGCCCAAACATCAGGGACTTTCTAATACTTCTAAAATGGGAACAAGAGATTACAAGGAAAAACGATTAACACGTGTGTAAAACACATTGTATATGGATGTAATTATGACCCTAAGTCAGGCTTGGTATAAGCAGATGCAAGATGGTAATGTCTCTGGGTCTGGGAGTACATATATGTACGGCGCAAGGGGGGCCTGATCCCTGACTGGGGACTATATTTATTTTGCAGTAGCGTGTAACTAAAGACAATGGAGCAGCTGCATTACTGTACCCACTTACACCAGTTCTGAACTTGGATCAAGATTTTGGTTTGGTTTGTCTTTTTTTTGAACAACAAAAATGGCATAGGACCAGATTTTGCTACCCTGAGTCAGACCGTGTAATACACTGAGTCCTGGTCTACACTAAGGGGGGGATCAATCTAAGTTATGCAACTACGTGAATAACATAGCTGAAGCCGATGTGCTTAGATCGACTTACCGTGGTGTCTTCACCATGGTGAGTTGACTGTTGCCGTTCCCCCGTCGACTCTGCTTGCACCTCTTGTGGCAGTGGAGTACGGGAGTCGACGGGAGAGTGCTCGGGGGTCAATTTATCGCATCTAGGCTAGACGTGATAAATCGATCCCCGCTGGATCAATCGCTACCCACCGATCCGGCGGGTAGTGAAGACATACCCTGAGTAAGTATGTATTCTACAGTGTGGTAGAATCTGGCCTAGTGATATTTAATAAGTTCTGTTAATAACTAAAATCAAGCATTTAATTTTAAATACAAATACCCAAATTAAAGATGGGCCAATGTGTTGGATCTGTGCACCCCCAACTTGGGAAGTTGAGGTACAGATATGTGTGTGCTGTCCTGGAGGCAGGGGTAGGTCAGGACGCTCTGGGAGCAGTGTAAAAGCACAGGGCTGCCAAACTGATGGACCTGGATTCCCCGCCACCCCCTTCCTCCCCCCCCCCACACACAAGATACTTGGGTTTAGGGGATTAATAGCCCTGCCTAGTGAGTGAGAATAAGGCCAAACCTCATTCCCTACCCTTGAGGGAATGAAGTGGTGGAAACTTTGAGTGTAAGCTTGCAGAATTTACAGCTCCGAGATGGCAATCTCAGATAGGGGGGGTGATATAATCATGGGTATTTAAGGAAAAAAATTAACCGTTCCTTAGGTAGGATGACAATATTTCCCAAAGCAAAAACAGAACACCTCAGGGATGGCCTGAGCTGCTCTCCCGAGGGCCCCTCCCCTACACAGGAGGCAGGCAGAGCTTGGGTGAGCAGCAATGCACATACTAGATAGTGACCATATTTCTCAAACGCTGGGGCTGGCATCGCTGCTCACTCAAGCCCTGCCTGCCTGCCCCCCCTCCTGAGCCCTGCCTCTCCCCCACCCCCATGCAGGGCTGGCATCACCGCTCACCTCCCCACCCATCCCCGTGCATTCTTCTGCACCCCACTTTTTTTGACAAAAGTGGGCGTTTGTCCCGTTTGCTCTTACCAACTGATCAAGTTGGCAAGCGCAAATGGGTAAATGCCCACTTTTGCCAAAAAAGTCAGGATGGCCAGGACAGGGCTTAAAAAAGGCACTGTCCCAGCCAAAATGGGACATATGGTAACCCTATTCTCAGGTAACTTCTGGGCTCTGATTTCATTGAGATTTGTTTTCTTTCAGTAACCACTGAAGAGATTCCAAAACCCTTACAAGTAAGAGAATCATAGACATTAGAGCTGGTTGTGGGATGGTTCCCTGGAGGATGTATTCCAGTGGGGTTTTTTCCCAGTCTAGTCAGATGTCCAAACTAATAGATCACAGTGGTGGAAATACAAAAATAAAACAATACTAAGCCTATAACATGATCTTACTTGTTTTCCAATTTCTCTGTATGAAACTTGCCTCCAAGATCAGTGCGGGAGCCCATGAGAAATGGCTCTTGCAGGACCCATGTTGCCAAAGATATGAGTGGTGGAAACAAGGAGCAATGCAAAGCTATAGAGTCTCTATGGATTACTCAAGCTCAGTGGAGGTCTCGGGAGAGCTGCAGGTCTGTATATTTAGGATAGGTTTTTCAAAGCTGCCTAATGGGACCTGGGTGTTCAAACCCCATTAGAAATAAATTGGAAATGGGCATCCAGATCTGGACCTAGATAACTTTGAAAATCCCACTTTCAGAACTTTTTCTAAACCGGTACCTTTGGGGATATTTAACATCTGCATTTAAAAGATCATAAATGACTAAATACTGCTCCCCTTACTTGCACTAAGCTCCCGCTGTCTTAAATCTGAATAAGGTTTGTTTCTACAGACAGAATTAACTGTCTGTAGAAGGGGACTTGGTACATGAAATGAGGCAGAATTTCAATAATTAGTGTTGGAGTAAGACCCTCTTAAAGGTTAGACAGACCTTGAACTTTTGTTTTCAAAACTTTGCATCCCCTAAAGGAAAAGTGAAAGATGTAAACATGAACTAACATCATGATCCTACAATATCAAATCCCAGAGTCACATTTAGATGTGGTTGAAAACTTTTGCAATTCTTCTAGTAAAAACATGGAAAATGTCCTTATTTTTCAATGAGCTCTAGCCTAGTCACTTCCTTTAACTTTAATATTAAACCCCATTATTGATAACTTCCTAAATCCACAGTAACAAATAATGAGATCTTTAACGAAAGCTATTATCTGCTATGCTAAGAGTGTCTGAATATGTTGCGTAGGCCAGTGCTTCTACTGGTCCAATAATCCTTTCTAGACTGCTCTGTCAAGAATGAAATCTTAACATATCGTATGTAGCCCATGCTAACTCATTGTGGCTCTCTGTTCCCCTCTAGTGGCTAGATCACATAGAGATTTATCAGTCTGCTACTGCCTTGGAGCTAATGGGCCTTGGGGTAGATTTTCAGAAACATGAATGGCAGTTAGGTACCTAACTCCCAATACTAGATAGTACCATTTGTGCCTTTGAAAACCTACTTCTAGTCCTTTAACCCAAGCAGGAGAGGGTCATGCTCTAAGCTCCCAAGGGCCTAGATTCAATCCCTGCAGATGGACCAACCTGCAACACTTTTACTTAAGCCATCTGAGAAAATCTGAAATAACAATTTGGCAGAACAATAAAATGCTTCTTTATTCCCTTTCCTACGGGCCCAGTCCTGTGAGCCGCTGACTGTTCTCCACTCCAATAGAAGTTGAGATCACTTGGTGCCTGACTGGATGGGACCGGATCGGACCCTCCTTTGGGAAGTCTCTCGTCTATTGCGACCACCGGTTTCATTGCTTACTGATGTGTATTTTTGTAGATGCTGGTATAGACAAATACAGTTTACTGTATTGCTATGCAAATCAACTACCCCTTGTCAACAAATTCGAGTCAGAATTACACTATAGCCCAGCCATGATTCATTTTATAACTGTGATCTTCTGAGAAACTGCAGATGATATACTTGAATAAGTTCCATATAGTGTTGTTTCCTGCTGCACTGTTTGTGGCTTGTTGTTGGTTTTTGGTTTTTCTCCCTAGTCCCCATTTTTAGTCATTTGTTTTGCATTGTAAAAGGTTTGGCTGTTCTATATTTAGCCAAAACATTGAAACACGTGGATAACCAAAGGAATGTAAAAGCAATTCCTCTAAATTGCTGCCTCAGTAGTAAACCCCCCTGTAATTTGCCTGTCATCTTGTTGCTCCCAGTCATGCCTGCTAAAGTAAGTATTATATAAAAGCTTAACCGAACATATTGCCTCTTTGATTAACTGCATGCCTCTACCTCATACGATAAGCAGATGATAATATGCTACTAGAGTGACTCGGCACATTAATAATAGAACTTTGTCCATAAACTGATCCTGTGTATCCTGAGCAGTTTAGTTTAATGTAAGGTCCAGATTTCAGATTAAAGGTGAGAGGGGCAAGTGGGGATTGGAATGGCCACGGGGGAGGTGGGCAAAGGGTTGGTCGCTTTCACTGGAAACGGAATAAGCAGGCATCTGTGTATTTGGTAAATCTGGGTACAGTTGTCAGATTCCCTGAAGATACCCTGAAGATTTGTGCCTGATGCATGGTAATTTGCAGCCCACCAATAGAAGGACATGAGATTAAGGAATTACTGCAGTTTGAGGAGGGGGAATGTAAGAAAAGGTAAATGACTGGTCCCAGAGGTGTCTCATGCTGAGAACTGCCTCAGGGCAATAAGCTGGGGGGAGGGGAGGGGAGTGAGTCAGTCTTTCTACCAGTCCTCCAGTGAATTTTCTGGGGGGACTGTTTTGCACAGCCAAAACCAGGTGATAGCACCTGAACAAAAGATACTGGGGAGCCAGCAGTTAATCTAGTGAAAAGATGGATTCAATGACTTTGTACCCACAGGTTTTCACTACCTCTTTCCAAAATGGGCAGTCACCTTGCAGGGAAAAGAGATTAACAATCCAGTCAATCCCTTCCTTTTAACTTGTTGTGTCCAGTGTAATCTCTCCAGCAGTGTTTTCCAGAATATAAACCATTTTTCAATAGGAAGGTGTCTTGGAATAAGGCTCTGTTTGGTTGTGAACCCAATCAGCCTCAAAGAGCCCTTCCTTTGTATATGTGTAGATGTCAGTGAACCTCCTGAGCATCTTCACTGGAGTCCACTGACATTTTATGAAGCTATTATGGGGAAGTAGGTCTTAATGTGCCATTTTAGTGCCCAGGCTATAGTGCATAGGTACTACAGAACAATACTATACTTCGCACTGACGTCATATTTTCCATTGGAAGAATGCAAAGAGCTTTCCAGACATTACTGAATTAAGTTTCACAGCATCTCTGTGCAATAGATAGTATCCCTGTTTCACAAAGGAAGAAACCAAGGCATAGAGAAGATCAGTGGTTTTCCCGAGCTCACACAGCAAGTCTATGGCAAAGATTGGCATATAATCTAGATCGCTGATGGAAAAGGGCAGATTCTGTGGCTGAAGCTAGGACTGCGAGTCGGGAGGCCTGGGTCTTTACTCTCTGCACAGACCTCCTGTATGAACTAGGGCAAGTTACTTAACATTTTATGTGCCTCGGTTTGCCCATCTTTTTATTAAAAGGGGGTAATAATACATCCTTATGTCACAGTGATGGTGTTTAGAGGAATTCATTGATGTGGTAAAAAGGTTTGAGTTTTTTTGGATAGAAGGTGTTCTGTAAATGCAAAGAATTTCACAGGTCTGTTCTTTTAAAATACGGCTCAAGTTTTAGTGGTCTTATCAGGAGCAAAAGGTCCTGGGTTTTTTACCCTGATGCCACACGTGCAGTTTAACTGATAACTGTGTCTGTAAATATGTAACATTACAACATGCACGTGAAAGGGCTGTGAAGTGGAATCCCAAAACCAGCTGGCATTCGGCTCTGCACTTGCTGCCAAATGGAATGTCACAGATCAACAGTCTGAGATGCACATTACATTTACATTTCTTACACAAGGCTATTTAATTCAACATGGCAAATTTGTATATGCACCCAGGTAACTTTCCTGTTGAAAGATTTTTTTTTTTTTTTTTGCGCTTTTTATGGCACTTTCATCCGAGGCCTTTACAGATATTGGTTCTGAAAATATGCTGGGGAGGGCAGTACATATTATGGTGCCCACTTTACTGATGAGGAAACTCAGGTACACAGAAATTAAGTGACTTGCCCAAGATCAGAATGTATTAGTGACAGAGCCCAGTGATTCCCTGCTCTAATCATTGGATGTCACTGCCTCCAGCATGCATATACTGTACTGGACATTTCCAAAAGTTGCCACAAGTACGATTTTAATTCCAAAATGCTCCATCACAAGCATTGAGAAATGATGTAAAAAGGTGAGACTGTTCGGCTAACAATCTCAACATATAGTCAAATGAAACTATTCATGTGCTTCTTAATCTTGCTTAGAAATTCTTTATCATTCTCTTTAATAGTCTCCAGTTAGTTACATTGTCAAAATCAAAGTCAAAAAGCAGATCTCATTGTGTTGTCTCATCTGCACATATATCCTTTATGCGTATAAACAATCCCTTTGAAATCAATGAAACCACTAGCGTGCATAAGGAAGACTTGTTTGAGATAAGATGTCTAGGATCGGGCCCCCAGGTTTTAGCTTTGTATGGTTAACATTTATACATCTGTGGATTCAGCCATTTTCCCATTCTGTATTAAGAAAGCATCCATACTTCCAGTAACACAAAGAGGGGGTGCTGGAAACAGCAAACTACAGACAGAGACTGGGAAAGCAAAACGCAGTGATATCTGTAGAAAAACAGATCTGTGCACCCTGCTGCCACTGTGGAGCTAAGAGACTCAGGCTGCATGAGGAAAAAAACAACACGGTGAAGGCCAGCTGTGTCTTAAGACAGTTTCAGTTGTCATGTCTACTGCAGTCCAGAAGATACACCTTATTTTCATTAGTTATGCTGAGGATGAAATGAAGCAGAGCTGCCAAGCAGGGTGTTTTTAGACTCTGAGTACACACTTTGAACAGAACATGTAACTAATGTATTAAACAGTTCCACCTTGAACAGGGCAACCATTCAGCCAATGTGATGCTTGAGAGAGTATAACAGGTCGTTTTGTTGCTCTCCTTAAGTCATTCTGTTCCACTCTTCCAGTGCAGCTCCCTGTGCCATAAGGGAATAGAAGGGGTTGTTGCTTACCTGCCAACATTTTCAAAGCTATAAATAGGGATACTTGGGGAGAAAGAGTGTGTCAGTGCTAAACTGCATTGAAATTCACTGGAACCATGAGATCTTTTCGGAAGGGCAGAGTGCAAAACTAAATACTTTTTCTGCACTAATTTACTAATATACCTTTTTGAATGGACATTGTGTTGTTGTTTACCAGTACTTAACGTTTCAGTGATTACATCTTGCTCTTTGTTTCAGACAAACTATCTGAAAAGTAAAGATTTTTAAATGATCAAAAATAGACTTTAAACATCCTATTAAGATAAATAGAGTTCACACCATGGTTGTGTAACTGTATTGTTACTATCTCACTGCTTGCAAACAAGATAGCACTATATTGATTTAGCATCAGAGAGCATTCTTCATTACCAGAAGGGTAAGAACCATTCTTTAAATGGAAGATGAATGGAAATGGAGGATCTCCATGGAGATAAGTTATATGGCAGCAATAAAAAGTAGATCATTTGACACACATGAGGTCATCACAAACAATGGAGTAAATTATCACTGTTTAATTTTCTAGCTATCCCAGATGCCTCCGGTAGTAATGAGACTGATATCTAACAATAGGAGGTCAAATCCTGACCCTTTTCCCATCATACATGCCCCACTAACAATAAGTAGTCTTTTGGCTCTGAATTTATTTTCTGTGTAATTGACACCGGTTTTTCTCAGATTCGTAGACTTTAAGGTCAGAAGGGACCATTGTGATTATCCAATCTGACCTCCTGTACATTGCAGCCACAGGATCTCACCCACCCACCCCTGTAATAGACCTCTAGCCCCTGGCTGAGCTACTGACATCCTCAAATCATGATTTAAAGACTTCAAGTTACAAAGAATCCACTATTTACACCAGGGCCTGTTCCAGGGTTTTTGCTGCCCCAAGCGGCGTGGGGGGGGGGGGGGGAGCCGCAATCGCAGTCGGTGGCACTTCAGCGGCAGCTCCACCATGCTGCTTTCTTCTTTGGTGGCACTTTGGCAGCAGACCCTTCCCTCCGAGAGGGACTGAGGGACCCGCCACCGAAGAGCTGGACGTGCCGCCCCTTCCCTTTGGCCGCCCCAAGCACCTGCTTGCTGCGCTGGTGCCTGGAGCCAGCCCTGATTTACACTAGTTTAAACCTACAAGTGCCCCCATGCTGCAGAGGAAGGGGAAAAAATCCAGGGTTTCTGCCAATCTGACCTGGGAAAGAATTCCTTCCTGACCCCAAATATGGTGATTGGTTAGACCCTGAGTACGTGGGCAAAACCCACCAGCCAGATGTCTGGGAAAGAATTCTCTGTAGTAACTCAGAGTCCTCCCCATCTAGTCTCCCATCACTTGCCGTTGGAGATATTTGTTGCTACCAGTCACAGATCAGTTACTGCCATTGTAGGCAGTCTCATCATACCATCCCCTCCATAAACTTAGCAAACTCAGTCTTGAAGCCACTTAGGTTTTTTGCCCACACTTCTCCCCTTGGAAGGCTGTTTGAGAACTTCATTGCTCTGATGGTTAGAAACCTTCACCTAATTTCAAGCCTAAACTTGTTGATGGCCAGTTTATATCCATTTGTTTTTGTGTCCACATTGGCGCTTATCTTTCACTCCTTTCTCTGCCTGGTATTTGTTCCTCTTATGTATTTATAGACAGCAATCATACCTCCCCTTAGCCTTCTTTTGGTTAGCCTAAACATGCCAAGCTCTTTGAGTCTCCTTTCCTAAGGTAGATTTTCCATTCCTCTGATCATTCTAGTAGCCCTTCTTTGCACCTGTTCCAGTTTGAATTCATCTTTCTTAAACATGGGAGACTAGAATTGCACATAGTATTCCAGATGAGGTCTCACCAGTTCCTTGTATAATGGTCCTAATGCTTGCCTATGTCTACTGGAAATACTTCTCTGGATGCAGCCTAGGACGGCATTAGCCCTTTTCACAGCTGCATCACATTGGTGGCTCATAGTCATCATAAGATCAATCAATACACCCAGGTCTTTCTCCTCCCCTGTCACTTCCAACTGGTACATTCCCAGATTATAGTTTATACATCCTTGATGTCTGCTATGGCTGACAGTAATAGAATGAAGCATACTAAATGACCAGATCTGGTTTAGAACACGGAGCGCACGTCTGGTATCTCACCAATACAGATAGTGGTGGACTGCCTGCAGGATCCAGGGAAAGAATGCAAATCCTTGAGTTGTATGGACTGTTATACAAGTAACAAGAGAGTCTCTGAAAGGGGATGAAGCAAACTGAGGTATAAGAAGGGAAATTAGGGACATGTTTGACAGCCTTACTTTCACTTAAGCAATCAGAATCATAGGGGTATGTTCACCTCCTGCATAAAAGTTGTTGAAAGGCAATAAATTAGTCTTTGAACTAAATGGCATATATTGAGACCAGGAAGGAGAACAACATATTTGGATCAGTAAGAAACCAAGTCCCTAGCCCCACAGTTCTTGTCCAGCAACACAGACTGTCCTACTGCGTTTCCCTCCAGTTGTCCACTGGGTACAGGCCTGGGCTGATGACTAGACTGCCACGGATCAGCCAGCCCACAACTGTACTGTGTGTGGTCGAGGTGTTGGGGATTTACAGTGTGCAGGGGAATTAATACTGCCTCAAGCAGCATAACTTCCTGCAACGCTTACCGGGCTGCCTGTGCAGCTTCTCTAGGAGAGCATGTGGCTTAGAGTGACTCCTGCCCACGTTTTCCCTGTTTCTCTTCCCAGCCCCCTCATGGTCTATGGGCCGCACAGACATTTTGCAGAGAGGGTTGAAATGGGGAAAAGCCAAGCATAGCCATCTTTTCCCTCCCTTTCTGCTGCATTTTGTACACGTCTCTCCCCTTTGTATGGAGCGAGATGAGTAGGGGCTTTGTTGCCCATATGGATACATGCAATACAGCTCATAAAGAGGCTCTTAGCTGTCTATTATCTTGCTGTTTTCTATAGTTGCATAACATGCCACTGAGTGTGCAATTTTATTTGGATTTGGTCCTTACCACAGAAAATACCAAAATCCATACAATTGCTTACTGCATATCAGGAAGCTATATTATACATTATTCTCTAATGAAGGTGACAAACCGTGTGGTAATGATGATTAATGCTGTCAGCAGATGACTACACTTCCTGTCTTTAAGTAGTTAGAGTAAATAAATAGCTTTTGTAATGCAACCCTATCAAACAAAGGGTTTTTTGGTCTAAGAGCCAATAACTTGTGCATTCTAACCCTGGCTTGACAGACTGCCACTGTGGATGGGAGTCGGTTGCTTAGGGCCTGATTTTCAGAGGTGAAGAGCACCATCTATTTCATTAATTTCCATAGAAGTGCTGGGTGCTCAACCCTCTGAAAATTAGGCCCTGAATCTCAATACCAGTGTACTTAATACCTTGCAGGGGCATTATGGGGATAAACTGGTTATTGGTAAAGAACTCTGGGGGTGTAAAACACTACATCAATCCGGTTATGCCACTTCTCCAACTGTTTTGTGCTGGTTCTTAGGGACGGCTCTAAAAGCCAATTAAAGTCAATGGGAGTCTTTCCTTTTAACTTCAATGGGCATTGGATCAGGTCTTTCCAAGAGCTTACAGCATAGCTTACTTGTAGCAAGCTAAGTGATGATCTAAAACACAACTGCCTTCTGCTTGACACAGCTTGTGAAATCCCTGCCTCGTTGAAGAAAATGGCAAAACTCCCATTGATTCCAGTAGAGTTATGGAGACAGGATTTCACCTATAGCCTTCAAACACGGCACCGATTCAAAATGCATTGCGGGGGGGGACTCTTAAGACCTCTGATAGCTCTAGTGTATTCTGTACTTAAACCCGGTTTCAAACTATACAGACACAAAGAGTATTCTTTATTTTCTTCACTAGCATTCCACCAGACAGACAGGAGAGAGGCTGCTTTTGCCACACTTTAGAGAGACTGCATAGGGGAAGATAAATGTGGGACATGCTTTTTGTGTGAATTCTCTGTATACTTGAGAGTTTAGAAATGTGGTTTAAGAATGGAGAGAGAACAGATTCCTTGAAACCAGAGAGAAGTTGGATTTTGTTCAAGAGACATTGTCTTTTTCCTACCATGCTAAAGTAACCTGGTTATACTCTGATGATTGGCTCTACTGATAACCTAGCCAATGCAGGACCACCACTTAGCCCCAAAATATCTCCCTGGCATGTAAGGGCATCTTACCTTTCACTGACTTGCTGGTGACTTTATTAGTATCTGTTATAATCGCTTTACATAGAGCAGGATGCCAAAGAGAGAATAGAATTCTGTCCCAAACACACAAGGGTTAGCAGAACCAGAACTATTCAAGCGGTTCTCATTAACATTTGAAATAGTTAGCCACTGAAATCTCCCCTGCGATCCTGGTAGGATGGACCCTAAAATGTGGTGTTTGAGGTTAGTAGAGGAGCACTGTTGCTTCTGGCATGATCATGTAATAAAGCACCTGAACAAAGAGAAACATGAGGATATATTCAGCAGTGGGTTATGCTGGCTTTTGCTGGTATAACCCTAGGCACATGGTTCTCAAGGCAGAAAGTCCATGGAGCAGCTGAAAGTGGCTTTGACCTTTTTCTTTTTCTTCTCTCTTCCCCCGCACCTGAGGAGGTGGGCAGCACAGCCCCAAAACTAGCAGCCACTGATTGGGAAAGGGGCATGGCCAATAAGGATGGGAGACATGCTGGATCAGCATATCCTCTGCGCAACCTCTGCCAGTATGCTCCTGGGAAACCTCAGGAAAAGGCCAGAAAACAATCCAAAGGGCGGGGCAGGTGCAGTGCCTGACCACCTGTGGGGTGACTCTTCCCTGAGTACAGGAGGAGAGGCTGGTACAGGGTGGTGTGATTTTTTTCATCACCCTCTTCCAGATTGAGTAAATCAAGCCCAGGCTGCTTGCTTTTGAGATTAATCATGTAATTATAAAGGGTTAGTATTTTTATATACTGTTGTCTGTATTTTTTTTCTTTCCATAGTTATTTATGGCTATAGTTAGGAACTAATGGGCCAAATCATGAAATCCTTGCTCAGGTAAAACTCCTGTTAAAGCAAACATGACTTTTGCCTGAAAAGGGGCTCTGTGGTTGGGTCTAATGTCAATGGATGAACGTTGTCATCTCAGGAAAGTGATCTGACCTTAAATAAATTTGTGCCAATTAAAGAACTTCAGAAACTTCTAGACAAGGAATTTGTCCTGGGAAGACTAGAGCTGGGTAAAATTTTTCAGCTGAAACTTTTATTCGGTGAAAAATGCACATTTGGCAACATCAAAGCATTCTGTGAGTTTCAGTATAAATAAACTAAATGTGTGTTCAACCTGAAACAAGTGTTTTCTCGGGTCCTCAATTCACCGAAACATTTTTTAGCTTGACCCAAAACAAATGGAGTTTTTTTGAATTGCCCACAAACTGAAAAATCCAGCTCCACTCTAGACTAAAACAAAGGAATCCCAGCTGAGAGTAACTTTTTGCTCACAATTAAAAATAGTTTATTCGTTGCATGTACATTTGTATATTGTTAACAATAAAAAATATCAATTTGTCTTGTTCCACTGTAACCTCAATAAGAGACCACCTTTTATTAGACAAGTCCTGCTCTGTTAAATTATCACTAAACACATTGGCCTAACATTTCAAACCTGGGAGCCTAAAGTTAGACACTTAAATAGAAGTAGTTGGATTTTCAAAAGTGCTGGCAGCTCCTGGTGATTTGAGTGAGATTTGTGTAGACTAAGCACTTCTGAAAATCATACCACTTTTATTAAGCTGTAGCACTTAAGTGAAGACACTCCTTTGCCAATGAGAGAGCCTCTCCCATCAGCGTAGTTAATCCACCTCCCTGAGAGGTGGTAGCTATGTCCCCATGAGAAGCTCTCCCTTCGACACAGCACTATCTATACAGGGGATTTAGGTCAGTATAACTACATCACTCAGGATGTGGATTCTTCACACCCCTGAGTGATGTAGTTATACTGATATAGATCTTCAGTGTAGATTTGACCTTAGGCTTTTAGCTTTAGGTACCTAGGCTTGAAACTTTTGATCACTGAGTACAATTTTGCTTCATCTTAATAAGAAAACAGAATCCACAGAGGAACCAATTTTTGTCTGTACCAGGAGTGCTCACTTGCAACTGATTTCACTGTTTTTTCAGAAACCAACAGCTAAGACATTTAGGTTTAAAATATCCTGTATTTTTTGTGTGCACAGTACATGTTTTCATAAACAGTCTCAAGGATTGTTACTTACAGATAATGTGACCTAATTTTTGCACAGCAAACATAATTTAGGCTGAAGAGAACGTCTCCTTCAGAGCTGTTCTGTTCGCTACAGATGACGCATTTCATTATGAAATGTCTTTTTTGAGAAACAAGGAACTTAAATACACAAACTAGGTTTCAATTATGTTGGGGCTGTGCCACAAACCAACAACACTAGGAAATTAAAAGTGAGGATTGCCACTCCATTCTAGCTTCTCTTCATTGCCTGAGTTCCGCATACAGAATTACCATTCACCTGGAGTTGTGTGTGCCGAACGAGAGAAGTCTACAGGAGTAGATTAAGGCTTATTGGGGTTCAGTCCCACCCTCTGAAAAAGTCTTTTCCATTCTCTCTTAATAGTCCCCAAAACATACTCCTCCACCCCATCCCGCTTCTCCCGGTTCTCCCAGTTCTAGAATCTCCACTCCAGTTCTTCCATCCTAATTCAATACAATTTGCATCCCTTCAAAGAGACTTTCTCACTTTCCTAGACTCAGCAATCCTTGATGTCCCCACCCAACAGACTTTCTTCTCTACCTCCTCACAACCATATCCCCTGCTCTGGAGTGTCTGAGGCTCTTTTCTTTTTTCTGTTCTTTGAAAGTTATTGGTAATTCAGCTTTTGCTGCTGTTGAGCCTCTGCTTAAAGCTCCTTAGCCCTTCTCTTCTAGTCTAGTGTGAAGTACGGGACCATCTGTGACAGTCCTAGGAGGGTTGCCTGCTTTGTGCTCTCAAGCCCTAAATTGCTCCAGGAATGCTCACTTATCACATTGACTTCTTTGCTGACCCAGGGACTCCATGGGTGGCAATGTGACTTGTGCAGGCAGCACATGCTGCTGAGTTTTCCTGAAGGTCAAAAACTAAGGCCAGGTCTACCCAAAAACCACTTTTTTGCCAGTATAGCAATGCTGGTTAGAACTCTGCTTTTTTGTGTCTGTGATATTTCTAGACTTGCAAAAGCCCTAATGTAGACACAGTTACACCGGAAAAAAGTACTTTTGCCATTTATAGCTTATTTTGCTTGCTGAATAGTTATAAGCTATACTGTCAAAAGCACTTTTTTTGCTGGTATAAGCTGCATCTACGCTAGGAAGGTTTCGCTGGTATACTTATACCAGCAAGCCTCTTCTGGTCTGGATCTGGCCTCAGTCACATGATGTCTATTGCTGCATGCATTCCTGCCTCCCCTCACACCAGGAGCCACATGAGACCTGAAGGTTGAAAAGAAAGTTTTATACCTCCCCACACAATGCCCAGTGTTACCCAGGTCCATGTGAACCAGCAGCAACAAGCTGAATTATTGGTTTGTACCACAAAAGGAGTCAGCTGGCAACAACAATCAAGTTGCCCTTTCCTCCGCACATACTTGGCAAAAGAAAATTTGGAGGCTCATGCAGTAGTAGAGCCCTGATCTCTGCAAGCTGGCGATCTGGCTGCAATCTGATACTTGCCTCTGATGGGATTTCTCTTTACTTTGGTTTGTTTATGATAGTGTGAGATAAGGACACAGCATCAACTCTCAGCTCTGCTGCCTGACTTCTCAGTTACTGTCACAATCACAGTGTTTTATCTTGTGTATTTTTTGCTTTTTACACAGCAAAAATAATATGAAGAACTACATGGTCATGGCTGGATCCCAAATAAAGCTGGTGCAGAATTATTCATTGGAAACCAATGAAAAGCCCTTTTAATAAAATGGAATTTTTCCCAGGGAACATTTCAGTTTTGTTGAGAAATTGGACCCAATTTACAATAAAAATTCAGAAGTTAAGAATCTCACGTTAACTCACTCACATGGCACTTACTTTATAGTGGACCCAAACCTATGAGTGCTGAGAATCTCATGAAAAACCATGAGCACCCCCAATTTCCACTGAGATCAAAGTAGCCAGACCTGTTCCTGCTGAACTGATGGCACTGTGATCAAATTCATATAAAAGTGAACATTTAAACAATCTAACCAGTATTCAAAAATGTGCAGAGTGTTTCAGTATAAGAATTTTAATGTCTATTTGCATTAGCTGACTGTTCTGTTGAAACTTGCAACCTTAAAATCACATTAGTGTAATTTTTTGTCTTTTTTCTTTTAAAATAATTACTCTTCCTACTTAGGGTGACCAAACAGCAAATGTGAAAAATCGGGATGGGGGTGGGGGGTAATAGGAGCCTATATAAGAAAAAGACTCAAAAATTGGGACTGTCCCTATAAAATTGGGACATCTGGTCACCCTATTCCTACTATAACAGTGTAGCTGCAACACCCTGGAGATGTGCAGCTCTGTTTTGCTACAGGAGATGAACAAAAAACCTACTTCCAGAATTATGCACCTGCACACTTGTATTTTTCTGCAACCCCACTGATTTTAAACTATACTATCTTATACATACAGGCAAAAACTAGCTGTGCTAAGAAGTTGCAGAACTTCCAGAAGCTGGGAGTGAGCGACAGGGAATGGATTACTTGATGATTACCTGTTCTGTTCATTCCCTCTGGGGCACGTGGCATTGGCTACTGTCAGAAGACAACGAGGAGTCCTTCTGGCACCCTAGAGACTCACAAATTTATTTGGGCATAAGCCCACAAAAGCTTATGCCCAAATAAATGTGTTAGTCTCTAAGGTGCCAGAAGGACTCCTCATTGTTTTTACTGATACAGACTAACATGGCTACCACTCTGAAACCTGTCAAACCTTTGGTCTGACCCAGTATGGCCATTCTTATGTTATGTTCTTAACTCCATCTGATCACAGATTTTTCAGTTAAATCACTAATATATTTTATTGAACATGCATAAAATCATTTATAACTTAGTTATTATTTAAATCAAACTTACTAGACAATTATTCCTTAGTGAGTATTTGCTCCATATAAGGTTTTAAGTTTTGAACTTCAGCCATTTCTAATATTTAATGGTAGAAGTACACCTCTTTCCTGATCTCCTAACTCAAAAATGACCGACCAGACTTTGTTCAAACTTTGCCTTTTGGATGATACCAAATATAAAAGTTTCAGCCTAAAGTGAATTTTTATTTTTAGAGTCCTGAGCAAGTGAAAACAGAAAGTTATAATTGAACTGAAATCTTAAGTAGTATAATGTATGCCTCTAACATCTCACCCTATAGATGGTATCACTGACAAGATGGGCCCTCGTAACGCTTTCCTGGGACATTAGTTCTGACTTGACTTGGAGAGAAGAGTGTCACCTATTGAATCACCAGCAATACATCCTACAATACCTGGGTTTTCCTTAAGTGTCTTCTCTGCAAGTATTATCCAGGCCTGCTATGCCTTTGAGATCACAGCAGAAAGAGCTATGGGAGAGACCAGCCCATCAAACTTTCCTCAGAACTACAAAGCTAAATCCAGAGCTGCAAGAGAGGCTAATAAATAGGTAACAAGTGAAAACAAAACCAAAATCCACCCCACCTTTTTATTATTATTTATTTTATTGTGGAACTGGGTTGTAGTTACAGAGATGCCTTGGTGACTGCAAAATCTATATGTATGTTTTTACCCTTTTCTCTATGGAGTTCCTAATAATGTGCATGAACAAACCTCCAGCCCTACTTACATTGTACAACTGGCCAAGAGCATTACAGAGTGGGAGATGAAGCCTGCGCGCGCGCTCTCTCTCTCTCTCCTTGAAGCTACACTCTGAGATCTTCTCTTACTGAAAACTATTGCGTTATTTGAACTAAAGATTTGAGAACGGGGTTGGACTAGATGACCTCCTGAGGTCTCTTCCAACCCTAATCTTCTATGATTGCAAAAATTAAGGTTATTTGTGATAACAAAACCAAAGCTTGTGCCTTAGTTTCTAAGAAAACTATGGGCCCGATCCTGCAAACACTTATGCACAAGAGTAGTCTCATTGTTTTCAATGGGATTTCTCAAATAAGCAAAGTTACTCAGAGGTGTAATTGTAGGCAAGATTGGCCCCTCTATTTATTTCTGTAATTTCAGACTGTTTATAGATGCCCATGTTGTGCCTCTAGTGACTTCTCCTAAAAATAACATTGCTATCCTAGGTGTTGTCACTCATTTTGAAAACTTCCCAAGCTTGGGTTTGCTCCTCATCCCAGTTAATGTTGTCTGTCTTCATTGTGGTGTTAATAGTCCTTCTCAAATTCATCTTCTACGCTTACTTTTTTCACCTACTGTTTTTCACATGATGTGTCACAGAGAGAGGTATGGACTCTTTTCTTTGAGAATAGGATAATAAAAATCTCTATTGTGTAGGTGTGTCATGTAACTTCGGAGGCTGGGACTCGGCCACGTAATTCTCCCTGTGACCGTATCAAGTTAGAAGAAGGGGCGGGGGGGAGGAAGAGAGAATCATAGAGGACTGATAAATCTTAAGGAGTCCAACAGATCTTAAAGTCTAGCTGCTGCTTGAAAAACAGCTACTCATGTATCTCTCAGCAGAAAACTCTTTAATATTACATACTTAAAAAATAATAAGATTTAAATGGTAGGGGAAAATATTTTCCCTACAAGTGTAAAATAGTCTTATGTTTAAAATAACATTTTGAAGGCTTAAGATTAACTGGGAATATCCCACCACATGGAGATTGAAATGCCCTACAGTTAACCTGAGCCAAGCAGATTCAATATAACTGATCCCTATGGGTGGGATTTTCAAAAGTGCTCAGTGCTCTCTTCCCACTGAAATCAACCATTGATTTCAGTAGGAGTCAAATTGAGCCAATGCTGAGCACATTTGAAAGTTCCACCTTTTGTGTGTGGTTGTTAACTTGTATATGAGGGTGGGTGCCTGCATACATGCACATACACACTCAAATATGTGCAGAAGAGCCATGGACAAGACTTGAAAATGAACAGGAAACTTAGCTATGTAAAACAAAGAGAGTGGGAAAAGTCTAGTGGAACACAAATGTTTGGAAAGGGTAACAGAGATTAGAGGACCCAATCCTATGACGTGCTGATCACCCTTCAACTCCCATTTGAAGGAACGACTCAAACATCGGGCTACTTGCTGGAACGGAAAAGAGGATATAATAGAGATAGATAAAATAACAAGTTGTATAGTGAAAGCTGATTAGGGATGCTCCTTGTCCTATAACAAAAGAACTTCCTCAATAAATGTGAAATACTCCTTTATGCAGTGTATTCTCTATTTGTAGAATCCCACTGCCATAGGAAGTCATCAAGGCAAACAGTTTGATAGAATTAAAAAAAGGATTAGAAAGCTTCATGAGCAAAGATAACATTTGCAGCTGTGTGAGATTAAAACAATGCAGGAGACTATCAAATCTCATGCTTCAGCAGTATAAGCCTGACTAACCTAATAGTCTTCTATGACGAGATAACTCCCTCTGTAGATGAGGGGAAAGCAGTGGATGTGTTATTCCTCAACTTTAGCAAAGCTTTTGATACGGCTCCCACAGTATTCTTGCTGGCAAGTTAAAGAAGAATGGGCTGGATGAATGGACTATAAGGTGGATAGAAAGCTGGCTAGATCGTCGGGCTCAACGGGTAGTGATCAATGGCTCCATGTCTAGTTGGGGCACTCCGCTTGATACCGGCTGCCAAGAGTCAGTCCTGGGGCCAGTTTTGTTCAACATCTTCATTAATGATCTGGAGGATGGCGTGGATTGCACCCTCAACAAGTTTGCAGATTACACTAAACTGGGAGGAGTGGTAAATACGCTGGAGGGTAGGGATAGGATACAGAGGGACCTAGATAAATTAGAGGGTTGGGCCAAAAGAAATCTGATCAGGTTCAACAAGGACAAGTGCAGAGTCTGCACTTAGGATGAAAGAATCCCATGCACTGCTACAGACTAGGGACTGAAGGGCTAGGCAGCAGTTCTGCAGAAAAGGACCTAGAAGTTACAGTGGATGAGAAGCTGGATGAGTCAACAGTGTGCCCTTGTTGCCAAGAAGGCTAACGGCATTTTGGGCTGTATAAGTAGGGGTATTGCCAGCAGATTGAGGGACGTGATCGTTCCCCTCTATTCGACATTGGTGAGGCCTCATCTGGAGTACTGTGTCCAGTTTTGGGCCCCACACTACAAGAAGGATGTGGAAAAATTGGAAAGAGTCCAGCGGAGGGCAACAAAAATGATTAGGGGGCTGGAGCACATGACTTATGAGGAAAGGCTGAGGGAACTGGGATTGTTTAGTCTGCAGAAGAGAAGAATGAGGGGGGATTTGATAGCTGCTTTCAACTACCTGAAAGGGGGTTCTAAAGAGGATGGATCTAGACTGTTCTCAGTGGTAGCAGTTGCAGTGGGGGGAGATTTAGGCTGGATATTAGGAAAAACTTTTTCACTAGGAGGGTGATGAAGCACTGGAATGGGTTACCTAGGGAGGTGGTGGAAGCTCCTTCCTTAGAGGTTTTTAAGGTCAGGCTTGACAAAGCCCTGGCTGGGATGATTTAGTTGGGGTTGGTCCTGCTTTGAGCAGGGGGTTGGACTATATGACCTCCTGAGGTCCCTTCCAACCCTGATATTCTATGATTAAGCCGATTGCCAATGAGGGTCTGGAAGGAATATTTTCTCACCATCAGATATGTGGTGAGGATGTTTCACTTTCCTCTGAAGTAGCCAGTTTAAAGAATGATGAATGGATTAGAGGAGAGATGAATTACCAACTATTATACATTGACAACACATATGCTTCTTTAAAGAGAATCTCATTGAATAAGTATGGGAGGAAGGATGATATTGCAGTTAAGGCACTAGCCTGGAGCTGAGGAAAGCTGGGTTCAGTTCCTGGCTCTGCTACGGACTTTGTGTGGCCTTAGGTGGGTTACTTAGTCTCTCCATGCCTCAGTTCACCAGCTGTGAAATGCAGATCACAATACTGCTCCATAGGAATTTCAGTTATACATTTAAAAAATACTAGGGCTAGCAATTAATTGCAGATAACTCAAGCGATTAACTCAAAACAAATTAACTCAATTAAAAAAATGAATCTCATAGACTCATAGACTTTAAGGTCAGAAGGGACCAGTATGATCATCTAGTCTGACCTCCCGCATGATGCAGGCCACAAAAGCTGACCCACCCCCTTTCCCTTGACTCAGCTGTTGAAGTCCCCAAATCCTGTGATTTAAGGACTTCAAGTCGCAGAGAATCCTCCAGCTAGTGATCCCCGGCCCATGCTGCGGAGGAAGGCGAAAAACTTCCAGGGTCTCTGCCAATCTACCCTGGAGGAAAATTCCTTCCCGACCCCAAATATGGCGATCAGTAGAACCCCGAGCATGCAGGCAAGATTCTCCAGCCAGACCCTCATTGACCATTGATACTATTTACCAGCGATGGCACACTGTTGATTGATTGACTAAAATCACGTTATCCCATCAAACCATTCCCTCCATAAACTTATCAAGCTTAATCTTAAAGCCAGAGAGGTCTTTCGCCCCCACTGTTTCCCTCGGAAGGTTGTTCCAAAATTTCACCCCTCTGACGGTTAGAAACCTTCGTCTAATTTCAAGCCTAAACTTCCCCACCGCCAGTTTATATCCATTCGTTCTCGTGTCCACATTATTACTGAGCTGAAATAATTCCTCTCCGTCCCTGGTATTTATCCCTCTGATATATTTAAAGAGAGCAATCTATCCCCCCTCAACCTTCTTTTGGTTAGGGTAAACAAACCGAGCTCCTCGAGTCTCCTTTCATATGACAGGTTTTTCCATTCCTCTGATCATCCTAGTGGCCCTTCTCTGTACCCGTTCCAGTTTGAGTTCATCCCTTTTAAACATGGGAGACCAGAACTGCACACAGTACTCCAAATGAGGTCTCACCAGTGCCTTGTATAACGGAAGCAGCACCTCCTTATCCCTACTAGATATACCTCGCCTAATGCATCCCAAGACCGCATTGGCTTTTTTCACGGCCACGTCACATTGCCGACTCATAGTCATCCTGCAGTCAACCAGGACTCCGAGGTCTTTCTCCTCCTCCGTTACTTCCAACCGATGCGTCCCCAGCCTATAACTAAAATTCTTGTTAGTCATCCCTAAATGCATCACCTTACACTTTTCACTATTAAATTTCATCCTATTTCTATTACTCCAATTTACAAGGTCATCCAAGTCTCCCTGCAGAATATCCCGATCCTTCTCCGAATTGGCAATACCTCCCAACTTTGTGTCATCCGCAAACTTTATCAGCCCACTCCTACATTTGGTTCCGAGGTCAGTAATAAATAGATTAAATAAAATGGGACCCAAAACCAAACCTTGAGGAACTCCACTGGTGACCTCCCTCCAACCTGACAGTTCACCTTTCAGTATGACCCGCTGCAGTCTCCCCTTTAACCAGTTCCTTATCCACCTCTGGATTTTCATATCGATCCCCATCTTTTCCAATTTAACCAATAATTCCTCGTGTGGTACCGTATCAAACGCTTTACTGAAATCAAGGTATATTAGGTCCACCGCATTTCCCTTATCTAAAAAGTCTGTTACTTTCTCAAATCTCTATTAACCACAATTTTAATTGCACTGTTAAACAATAAGAATACTAATTGAAATTTATTATAAATATTTTTGAATGTTTTTCTACATTTTCAAATATATTGATTTCAATTACAACACAGAATACAAAGTGTGCAGTGCTCACTTTATATTATTTGATTACATATATTTGCACTGCAAAAAAGATAAAAGAAATAATATTTTTAATTCACTTCATACAAGAAGTATTGTAGTGCAACTTACAAATGTAGATTGATTTTTTTGTTACATAACTGCTCTCAAAACAAAACAATGTAAAACTTTAGAGCCGACAAGTCCACTTCTTGTTTAGCCAATTGCTAAGACAATCAAGTTTTGTTTACATATACAGGAGATAATGCTGCCTGCTTCTTATTTACAATGTCACCTGAAAGTGAGAACAGGCGTTCACATGGCACTTTTGTAGCCGGTGTTGCAAAGTATTTACATGCCAGATATGCTAAACATTTGTATGCTTCTTCATGCTTCAGCCGCCATTCCAGAGGTACAATAAAGAGATTGTATGAGGTGAATTGAAAAATACTATTTCTTTTATCTTTTTTACAGTGCAAATATTTGTAATAAAAAAATATAAAGTGATCACTCTACACTCTATTCTGTGTTGTAAATGAAATAAATATATTTGAAAATGTAGAAAACATCCACAAATATTTAAATAAATGGTATTATTTCATTGTTTAACAGCATGATTAATCACAATTTAATTGCTTGACAGCCCTAATTTATATGAATAGAAATTAATGGTTTGTCCATTGCTAACAGAATAATACAACACAGTTTATTTTACTTCATAACAACTCCCAGTTGGAAGTGGCATTACAACTACAGTAGCAACTGTCATGGTTAAGGCTGAGCAAGATCTTTGTGAGTATTTTTAAAGTGTGAAGATGAGTCTTGCTGACCTTGATGCTTTCTAGGAGCTCTGTAAATGGGTAAGGCATCAAATTTGGCATCTCTAGATCAAGTTGTTTTTCAGCTATGATGAACCCAACAAAGTAAAGAAAATGTTTAAGAAATGAGTGGGATTTTTTTTTTAACCCACATTTCCAAAATGTCTGATTTGCCTTGTACATTCTTTGCAGAAGATCCCTCTAACTTTTGTGTGTGTGTGTGTAAAACTTTTTTTAATTTTTCTTATTCAGAACAACTAAAACACAACATGGAAAAACTTTCAAGAAGAAAAAGTAAATATCAGTTACCACTGCTGCTTTGTAATCATTACAATTTGTGATTGATAAAAAGCACTTGAGAATCAAGAAGATGGTGTTAATGATCATGGAATTATTAACCTGATTAAGTACAATATACTAGCTGATACTTTCCCACTTGAAAGGAGTATATACACAGACCGACATTTTCAAGACATGCAGAGGACTCGACTATTTTTGTATTATTGGCTATTAATGTCACTAGGAGATGGATGCCCTTTTGAAAATCTCAACCTAAGCCTATTGCAGGTCATGAGTACTTGTTTGATCTTGGGGATATCTATATTTGTAACTCATCTAAGTACATGAACTAGGACTATCCAGCATCCTGTAGAGGAGTTGCAGATCAATTCTATCCTCAGTGTTGAGATAGTCTAGATAATTGATCCATGTTGCATGAAATTTGTTGTATTGTCTGCTTAGACAGCTTTGAGATAATGGATTAAAGTTTCCATGTGCCAAAAATAGGCTTTGTGTTAGTTAGCCACAAACTTTCCCCCCCCACTATGGATGCAAGCTATGGGGTGTAAAGTTTGAAGAACTGTTATGACTATGTGTGGCTCTGAACCTTTATGGTTTGGAAATTTGGGTGGCATTGTTCTAATGCCAGTTTGAAAGCCGGTACAAGCTGGAGTATGAAGTTAGGAATGAATGGACTGGTTGCATCTCACAGCAACCCACTCATTGTGCTAACTTGATTAATTTTTATTACCATTTTTTCATTGTTGCTCTGATCCATTCAGTGTCATTGTAAGTCATTTAAAAAGCATGACTGGCTTAATGGAATCTGGAGACACAATATAACCTGTTGATAAGATCAGTTTCACGCCCACCGATAGCATTGTCATTGTTGACAACCAACAATCACAGAGCTGCAGTGAAAATTAACATACCTATCACGTCTATAAAATAATTTTGAACCCAGACATTCAGTGAGACAAACCCACAACATATGTTTATAAAACAAGGTTGCATTAAGTGTGTGACATTTTGAATGGTTAGATTAAAATTCTGGGCATATTGTTGTTTGCAATTACAGAAGAATAATACACATTCTTGTTGACAAAATACTACATTTCTATGAATCTATTGAAGATTGATGTTTTATAAATGGCAGTAAGGTCTGTAGTCCAATCAGTATGATATTTCTGCACCCATTACGTTGTTCCAAGCTTGTGCAGGATATTTTTCATCCATAGTATTTCACAGGATTGCATGCAGTTTGGAAACACAACTGTTAAGATTATTTGGATATTCAAGATGTTTTTCTGTATCTTCTGCATGAAGTTATAGAAGTGAGTTGGACCTAGCCTTGGTTATAAAGTCTTAATTGTAGGTACATGTAAAATTTTGTTTTTATACTGGCTTTATTTTAAGATGTGCAGCTTAATGTTGCTTTTGACCTAGGCAAAATCTTGTGCAGAGGCTAATGTTCTATAAAAAATAAAATAGCCATTATTTCTCAAAACTGTTTTTATTTACTTGTAATAAGATAATGGAGAAAATAACAACATGTATAGGTTGCATGTTCAAGTTTTCAGTGACCAATCCCAATGCATAAAATGTTACACATGTCCAACCTCTTGTTCACAAAATAAAAATTTAAAATACAATTTTGGCACAGGGAAAAAGTGCCTTCCCATAAGCACAGTCTCTCCTCCACTAGAGCTTTGGAGCTCTGCTAAGAAGGCATCTTCCCCAGAAGCCCACTTAATAAATTTTATAGCAGCAGAGTTTTCATCTTGTATTTTATTATTTTCAGTAGTGCCCAATATATGCCAGATGCCTTCCAAACAGAAAAAAACAGTGTAGTCCCTGCCCTGGGGAGTTTGCAATCTAAAGACCAACAGAGGGTAGTACAACATATGGGATAGATCCTCAGTTGGTGTAAATTGCACCAGTTTGAAATTGTCTCGTATGTATCTATATAAGTGTAACTTTATAGAGTGGTCACGGTGGTGATTGGCTATATGCTGGTACACTTAAGCTGTGCAGGAAAGAACTGTTATTACTATACTATTGACTTCCCAAGATCAGTAAAAGAGAAATTTGCCTACTGCATACTTTAGAAGAGGTACAGGAGAGGAACTCCTCCAAGGATTTCCAAGGACCTGGTGCCACAGAAAAGCACACAGTTGTCAACACAAACTCTTAGAGACTGACACAATAGAAAATTGTGTACTTAATGGTTAAGATTTTTTTTCTCAAACTACATTAAGAGCTCTGTATATAATATTTTGTGCTGAAATCTATTTTTAGCACAAATATTTAGAGGGAAAGGAATATTTACACAACACTTTTTGTTTAAAAATGTTATGAGAAATATTAAATGAAAGTTTAAGATTACTTTTGTAAATAAGCAAACTTTTAGACCAAAAAAATTGTCAAAAATACTGTTAAAATATATAAATCACAAATTAAGGCAATTTACATAAATTATACCTTTATATTTACCAAAAATGTCTGTAAAATGTCACTTTAGTAATTCTAATAACTGTAAGTCTGACTTGGAAGACATCTTTCTGGACTTTTTAATTCACTAATATGTACGTCTTCTATTAAATAAACGTATAGGATGAGTGATGTAGATGTTGGAAGAGTTCATAACTATTTTGGAGGTGATAGCTAAAGTTATTCTAGGGTCATGTAAGGTGAAATTTTACTTGTTACATGAAAGCTATAGTGAGGAACATGTAGGCACTGATTCACTATTGCCCTGTACTTTGGGTAGTACTTATACCAGTGCAAAATGCTGCAAAATTGTATTGGTAATATTTTAACTGACTTTATGTTGGTGATACAGAATTATTCAAATCCAAAGCAGTTAAGTCTAAAGCAGACTGCAAGGAGTTAGAGAAGAATCTCACAAAATTGGGTGATTGGGCAACAAAATGGAAAAACGAACTTCAATGTTGGTAAGTGCAAAATAGTGCACGCTGGAAAAAATCCTAAATATACATATACAATGATCGCTCTAAATTACTTGTTGCCAACCTAAGAAACAGATATTGGAGTCATCATGGATCATTCTCTGAACACTTCTGCTCAATGTGCAACAGCAGTCAAAAAGGCTGACAGTATGTTAGCAACTATTAGGAAAGGGATAGAATATAAGACAGAAAATATCAGCATACTACAATAGTAATCCATCAGTCCAGTTCTGGTTATCCCATCTAAAAATGGATATAGATTAATTGGAAAAGGTTCAGAGAAGAGCAACACAGAGGAGGGTGTGGAATGGCTTCCCTATGAGAAGATACTAAAATGATTAGGGCTGTTCAGCTTACAAAAGCGGCAACTAAGGAAGGATATGAGAGAGGTCTATAAAATCATGAATGGTGTGGGAAAAGTGAATAGAGAAATGTTATTTACTCTTTCCCGTACTACAACAATCAGGGTCACCCAATGAAATTAATAGGCAGCAGGTTTAATGAAAACAAAAGGAAGTACTTTTTCACAAAACACACAACTAACATGTGAAACTCATTGCCAGGGAATGTTGTGATGGCCAAAAGTATAACTGGATTAAAATAAGAACTGGATACATTCATGGAGGATAGGTTTGTAACCCTTCTGCCCATCTAAGTTGGCAGCAACAAGGGCCGGGTTCTGTATCTAGGGGTTCCGTTTCAATAACGCAATGCAAAACCGTCTCGAGCCCCCACCCAGTGACCTGGGACAATTACATACCACCCCCTGGGTGCCTCTAAGAGGCAACACTTCCCCTCTTGCAAGCACGGAGTCTGAGTGTAACAGAAAATGTTTAATAACATGAGGTAAACGACATCAGCATTAAATTGGAAACACCACAAACAGGTTCATAACACAAACCATGAGCAAAAACCCACCCCAGCAAATTGGGCTGTGTCCTTTCCCGTTGGTTCTTGAAACCAGCAACCCAAGGATCACGAAAGTCCCAAAAGTCCAACAACCCCCCAACGTCTCTGTCCCTGGTCAGTGCAGCCCCAGAGTTCAAAGGGGGGGCACGCAGGGTGTTAAGGGGCACCTTACGTGATCCGAGGCCGACCAGCTGCCTCTCCGTGGGGTTCCGCCGCAGCCTTCACCACGAGCCCCTCCACTCCACCAGCTGTCCCATGAGCCGCTCCTGCCGTCCCATGAACTGCTCTGGCAGCTGCTCCGCTCTGCTCCGCTCACTGACCTGTGAGCCGCTCAGCTCTGCTCCACTTCTGCCATCCCTTGGGCCGCTCCCACAAGGCTCCACTCTGCTCTGCTCGCTGCTCCTCCAGCCGCTCAGCTCTGCTCCAACGGTCCCCGCGAAGCTCCACTCTGCTAGCTGCTCTGCCAGCCACTTAGCAATATAGCTTCAGGCTCCCCCACTAGTTAACACAGCACTCAGTGATCGCAGCTCTTAATAACTTTAGCTCTTTTGTGATTTCAGCTCTTAGCAATTCGAGCTCATAGCAGGGGAGCCCCAGTGCTAATGCACCATTGGCCCAAAATGAATTCAGCTCAGCAGCCTGTAACTAGACTCCTAATGGAATCAAAGTTAGCTCTGATATTCAACAGTGGAGAGAGGAAGTAGTGCAATTGGTGTTTCAAACCCTCAGAGGGGGCCCATACCATCAGGTACAAATACCTGTTCCCATCCTCTCTCCATTCACTGTGTTTTGTAACCCATGCCCCTTGTCAAGCAAGTGCTACTTAGGTAATGGTGAAGGACTCACTCAGTCCTTCTGTCATACAACAGTTCCACTGGCCTTGATTCACAGAATCAGGGTAACAAAACTTTATTCTTCCTCCCCCCAATAACAGAAAAAACTGAGGATCCCACACCAGCCAAAGTAACCACTTTGAGTTGCTGTTGTTTCATGCCAGGCGAGTGGGTGTGCCTATGCAAACAAGATCAGCCCCTTGAGTTCTTTTCCACACTCACCATAATTCACCACCAGATGTCAGGATAGAGCTCATCCTGACTCTGCTTACAGGTTCATGAATGGCTATTAGCCAGGAGAGCCAAGGATGCAACCTTATGCTCAGGGTGACCCTAAACCTCTGAGTACCAGAAGCTGGGCATGGAAGATGGAGTGGATCACTCCATAATTGCCTTGATCTGTTACACCAGAGTTTCAGGGGCAATGTTGGAGACAGGATACTGGGCAAACTGGACGATGGTCTGACGCATTATGGCTCTTATGTTCTTACATAAATGACTACATAGGTCAAGGATGAACTGGGTCCAGAGGGAACAAAATTGGGACTTGCATTTAAGCTCCCGTGAAATGCTTTTGGAGTTTTCAGATGGAAGACTGGGAAAACCCTGGTTATCCAAACTCTGCTTATGTGAGTTTCAGATGAGCTGAAGTTAGTTTTTAGTTCTAGAATCCAGAATTAAACTAAAATTAAATTTTGTGCCTATGAAACCCCAAACCTTTGAATAATTAGTATCCCTTTAAACATTCAGATAATTGGAATTTACCGGTAAAGATTCTGGCCTAGATTTCATAAGTGACAAGTGATTTGGGGAGTGGGGGTCCAACCTGAGATACTGCAGAGAAGGATTAGATTTTCAAAGGCTCAGCACTTTCTGAAAGTGCAGTCCCTTTTGAGTTGATTCAGGTGGGTCATTGAAAATCCCTGGGCAATTTTGAAAATATAACCTTTTGCTTTAGATTAGAGGGAGCTAGTGCTGGGTGTGCATAGGCCCCGCTGGCCTTGTACGGTAGCTGGCACCTCAACCAAGGCTAGTGCATCTCCCTTCTGCCCCCACTCAGTCCCAGGACGTGCAACAATCAATGGGTAGCACTGAAGGCTGGATATGTCTACACTGAACACTAATCCTGGGCTCTAACTCAGTTTTGAGGACAGGCTCCTCTTCCGTCCACACATAAACCAGTCTGACTCCAGTCCACAAGGGCTCAGGACCGAGGTCCTAGAACCCTACTGGATGAGCAGGGTGGATCAGAACTTGAATGCTGCTGTGACTCAGATCCACGCCCTGTCATTTTGCAACATGGATGCAGCTCAGGGCAGAGCTGAGTCAGAAGTAGGGTGACCACCTTTGTTGCATAGAAATAAGGGGAAAACACATGAAAAATAAGGAACAATTCTTCATTTTAAGGGATATTTGAGGGATACACGCTTTCCCTTAGCCTACCATGTATTTTTCACCAGTGCACATTTTTATTGCCCTCAAGTATACAATAGCCTAAGCTTCAGTATATAAAATGGTACATCTCCATTTTAATACAGCTCCCAGTAAGGCACAGGGGGCTGCCTGAGGGACAAATCAATGGCCTGAGGGTCCCCCCTCTTGTGCAGTGTGGGCATGTTAGCACAGCTGTGAGGCCCAGCGCCAGCAGCTGCAAGCCCGTTTAGGCGGTAATGTGGACACTCAGCCGTGGGCTCAGGCGCGGGGGTCCAGAAGGCCGGCCCCCCGCGCGCGGTAGCGTAGGCGCGTGGCGGGAGCGGTGAGGAGGCGGCAGCGGGCGCCGCTGACTGGAAGGCGGCGCCTCCCCCCTCACAGCAGGCCGGGCGCGGGGCTGGATGAATGGAGCGGGGGAGCCAGCGGGCTGCGGCGGAGGGAGCGGCGGGGCCTGCGCGCCGGAAGTGAGCGGCCGGGGAGAGCCCGGCGCGGCGGGGCTGAGGCTGAGTCAGGCACTGGGGCGTGGGGAGAAGACGCGCCGCAGCCTCCGGCCAGGGACGCGCTCGGGCTGCCAGGCGGGGGCGGCTCCGCGCTGAGCGAAGGGGCCGGGAAGCGCCTGGGGGAGCCGCCGGCGCCGCGCTGCCACCATTAGCCGGGCGGCGAGAGGAGGAGCCGGGGGAGCCGCCGCCGCGGTGAGTGCTCAGCGCCTGCCCGGGAAGGGGAGCCGAGAGCCGGTCCTCCTCTCTCCCTTCCCGTCCTGCTCTGCTGGCAGTAGCCGCGGGCTGTATCCCCCGGCCTGGGCAGCGGGTTCCCCGGGGGTGGTGGCTGGGTCCCAGCCGCGGTGTATGGGGCAGAGGCTGGGGGCTCGCCCTATTGTCCTGTCTGGGGAGCGCCCCCAGCCTGGGGGGGATATGCACATCCCAGCTGGGGGCGGTGATTTGGGGAGGGGGGCAATAATAGATCGGATCTTGTGGTGCCCTAGAAGTGTGTGTAATAAAGCTGGATGGGGGGAGGAAGAAGGGCTCTCCCCTATATTTTGGGGCGGGGGGGGGATGGGAATAGGAGGAGCTGGATCCTCTTTTTTACCACATCCCTGCTCCATAGGGTCACGCCAGGCAGAGTGTAGAAGAGGAAGGGTTGGGATTGCCCCAGCAGCAGCAGCACCGCATCTCGCCCCTCGTCTGTTACACTCTTCATGGCTCCAGTTCTCTTCCCCCTTAAAAATCAGTTCAGCTCAAGCTTTGGAAAGAGAGGGTCTGATGGGTGTGTGTGTGTTTAAAGGTGCTGTGGTTCGTCTCTTTCTCTCGCCCCTCTCCATTTGAATCCTGTCAGCGGTTTGTCTGAGCTTGAGGTGCAAAATAAGAGCTTTAATGTAAAAATAGGAATGTGATTCATTTGGTTGAAAAGAAAAGGGTTGAAAGTAGACCGGGGATGTGAGAGGAATCTGTTTTGTGGCATTCAGACAATGTCAGCTTTCGTGAGTCCCCACCCTGTGGAGCTGAAAGCACCATAGTCCCATCCACCGACTAACCAAATGTATATGGCAATAACTTAAAGAATCAACCCCCTTTCCTTAATGTAGGAGGAAAAGAACAAGGCTGATTATTTACAATTTTTAATTCCTTAAATTCCTTTAAAAAAAACCGTATTTTTGTAGCTATTTTGCCATCCATATTGGTGAGGGGCATAATGATTCTTGAAGAACCTCCCAGGCAAGGCTGATGTCTGCATTGGTTTTCATGAAGATGAGGCGAGTTTTCTAGTGCATAGAGAAAATCACCAGAGGGAGGAGAAAGAGGAGTGTCTGTATACAGAAATATATTTTGAATGTTAGAATAGCAGTTAAATTTACTATACATCTGTATTCAGTTTTTTCTTTTCCATTTTAAAATGGCTTATTATTTGAGGCAACTGATAGCTTTAAAAATGAACAGAGAAGTTATTTCATTTCTATTGGGTAATTGTCTTATTATGTGGCAACTAATAACATATCTATATGTTTTAGTTTGATTTTTGTATTTAGTTGTTTTCGCGGTGATTTTGACCCTGGTTACATGTACCCAGAAGGATAATAAAATGCACAGAAAAAGAAGCACCTACTCGTTTTCTATAAATAAGGTACTAAAGTGTCTATAAAGTCAGTTGGTGCTCTGTTGTGAAAGGGTTGAGAACCACTGTTCTCTGTGATTGTAGATGTAACTTAAAACTATGTTGGATGCCAGAATGACTTTTCTTAAGGGACATATCAACTTGAAAAACACAGTTCTGCTGAAAATTATGTAACTACTGTAGTTACCAGTAACACCTAAAGTTTTTAAAACAGAAGGAAGGAAATCTTTCCAGTTTTACTTTATGCTTAGTCAGTTTCACTGTTTTTTGTGTACAGCCAACTACTCCTTTGCTGACAGACCCTTCTGAAAATAGACAAGAAATAGAAAAATCACTTAAGAATGCCTACTGCGGACATACCATCTAAAACAGGGGTTCTCAAACTGGGAGTCGGGACCCCGCCGGGGGTCACGAGGTTATTACATGGGGGGGGTCGCGAGCTCCACCCCAAACTCCGCTCTGCCTCCAGCATTTATAATGGTGATAAATATATAAAAAAGTATTTTTAATTTATTAGGGGGGTCGCACTCAGAGGCTTGCTATGTGAAAGGGGTCACCAGTACAAAAGTTTGAAAACCACTGACCTAAAAGATGCTGTATCAGAAACTGGAATTTTAAATTAGTAATTTAAAAAAAGACACAAAACAAGTTGACAGTGTCCCTGTGTAATATTTCAGTCACTCTTTTGAATGGTAGGTGAGTGGGAGGAATATAGAGCTAATTGTTTTGCCATGCTTCACTTAGCACGTGGCTTTCATATCTCTGGGTGGCACTGGAATACTGTTACAAGAGTCCATGGTAGTGAAGCTTTTTCACAGTATGGAATTGGGAAGCGCCTCTGGAGCTTCTCCCCCACCCTCCAGATAGATGATTTCCCTAAAGTGGCTAGTTTTCAGAGCAGCACCCTGTGATGAAGTGTTCTGCTACCCATGTTTTTCTAGATTTGCTAGTAGGTGGCATGGTAGACAATATTGTTAAGAAACAAAACGCTCCAGTCAAAGAAAGGAGTATAGCTTACCAATTGTTGCATATCTTAGCCTTTTGATAATTTCATAGTACCAAGATTTTTCATATGAAAGAGAGCACTATGTGTAATATAAAACCTGTCCTCCCTGAGAGATTGCATAATAATGTCTTGAGACCATTACCTGTAACCTTGAATTTGTTTAAAATAGATTTTCCAGGGCAGTAGTTCATTATGATTAATTGTTTAGGAACTCTCTGTATATTGAGGTTTAAAAAAAAAAAGTTTTTTTTTTTTCTTTTCTTTTTTTTTAAAGCCAGGCTGCTTTTAATAAGAATATGTATTGAACTACCATAGGTACAGAATTATATCTTTCAATTTAAGCTTGGGTCACTGCGTGCAAGATTGATCCATTATCTATGTAGGCTACAGTATAAGTGTACTTACTGTATTTTTATTCAAAATGGGTTTTCAGATACCGTCTGGTATTGTAACTAATGTTTTTTGGCTTACTCGCTTATTTATTTATTTTTGCTAATAGACTGGTCAGTTTTCTTAAGCCATAAAGACATTGTGTTACTTTATCTCTCTCCCCCACCCAACCTTTGAAACAAAGATAGGAATTGGTTCTAAACTTTTAAAGCACTGTATGTTAGAAGAGTATCAACGCATCACATAAATATCAGACCCCTTGTTCTCCTTTCTGGAATATTATATTATTTTAAGTCTTTTATTGGGACATCTTTGTCTGGTATTGTTCCAGCACTGACAGGAAGTGTAACGCTCCCTCTCCCACCCCCACTCTTAAGAAAAAATATGTAGTGTCAAAGCAACTTTATGCCCCTGGAGGAAAAAAGTCTATCAAACAGGGACAAAGTTGAAAGCCTGAAGTAGCCAATCATGTCTAAACAAATGCTAAGACACATTATGCTGAAAATCACGCTCCTTAAATTCTCATTAGCAAAACAAAAACAGAAACAAAATAACACTCCAAACAAATAAAAACGTCTTGCATTTTAGCTGAAAGTGCAAGTCATAAAATAGCCAT
Source organism: Chrysemys picta bellii (assembly GCF_011386835.1). Taxonomy (NCBI): domain Eukaryota; kingdom Metazoa; phylum Chordata; order Testudines; family Emydidae; genus Chrysemys; species Chrysemys picta. The sequence continues at coordinate 60,209,710 of NC_088801.1, read as the reverse complement.
GCGAACAGAATAGCAAATAGATTTATTTGTGAATTTTCAAGTTAAGTAGAAAATCAAAATTTGGAACAAAATAGGGCACTGGACAACTTTCAAAACTGATATTTTCATTTATCATGTGTTGAGCACTTTGCTGACAACCTGGACCACATTAAAAGAGAGAATTTTAAAGCAAAAAAAGTGCTTTTCTACTTAACAGCTAGAAATGTTATGTAAGGAATTTAGGATCACCTATTATTTAGAGATGGATTTTGAAACCTTATCCAGAGGTGTAAGTTGAAGATAAGGCTAAAGTTAGTCTTCAAATTCCCTTGCTTTTGTCATTATGAAACTGATTTTACTGAATTATTTACCCAGTGGAGAAGGTTTGGATCCAGATTTCAGAGTCTGGAGTTCTCATATGATTTTTGTTCACTATTATTTATATTTCAGTAGCCCCTATTGGCCTCAGCCTGCTTGGGGTCCCATTGTGCTAGGTACTGTACATACATAGGCCCTGATCCTGTACAGACTTAAGCATATGCTTATTTTATGCCCTGGGAGTAGACCCACTGACTTGAATGGGACTACTCAGTATGTAAAATTGAGCGCTTGTATAATTTTTTACAGGATTGAGGCCATAGAAAATGATTGTACCTATCCCAAAGAGCTTATAATCTAAATGCCTGCCTTTAATTTTATTAGACTCTGCAAAAATATTACCCACAAGGATTTTTAAATACATAGTTTATAACAATGGCTCTCAACCTTTCCAGACTACTGTACCCCTTTCAGGAGTCTGATTTGTCTTGTGTACCCCCAAGTTTCACCCCACTTAAAATCTACTTGCTTACAAAATCAGACATAAAAATACAAGTGTCACAGCACACTATTACTGAAAATTGCTTACTCTCTCATTTTTACCATATAATTACAAAATCAATTTGAATATAAATATTGTACTTACATTTCAGTGTATAGTATACAGAGCAGTATAAACAAGACATTTTAGTTTGTACTGATTTTGCTAGTGCTTTTTATGTAGGCTGTTGTAAAACTATGCCAATATCTAGATAAATTGATGTACCCCCTGGAAGACCTCTGTGTACCCCCAGGGATACGTGCACCCTTGGTTGAGAACCACTGGTTTATAATATTTGCATGCTACGTTTGATTTATTTCCTAATTGAATAGGAATGTAAAATGCACATTGTGCCAATAAACCACACATATGTACAATTGCTTCATGATGTTTCAATACCCTTTCCTTAAAAACTTTGGGCGGGCGAGGGGGAAGAGAATACTTCTGGGCTTAGATGTTTTACGCAAAGGAATTTTTACAGCAGAATTAGGAATCCCCGGAAAACAAGGCTTGAAATGAAAAGACTCTTGGATTTGTGTGTCGTTTAAAACTCTTTAACCATTAAATCAGCAACTTTGATCTTGAAACATGCATGATGACATTAGACCTATGTATAATTTATATACAATAGAATATGGCTACACACAACAGTTGAGTGATTTTTTTTAAAGAGAATAATGAAATATAATTGATACTAAAAAATAATTGCCTAATTTAGTTTTGAATAAAAGAAGCTATTTTAATGGTCCAGAACACACCTTAGTCAAATTGTAGGTACAAGTCAACAAGGATTGAACGGACGTGACATTTTCTGCCTTTAGGTATTTGTACAACAAGGTTACGGGTTACTGGTGGGAAGCTTCCACTAACATTGCCTGATTTGTAATTGGTCTTTAGGTTGACAAGGGATTTAAGGTTCTACTGTTGTTAATCTGCAAGCATTAAATTCCCTTAAATGCTCTTTCTGTTGAAAAAGGCATATCTCAAAAGGCTTAATATTATAAACTAATAAGCCATTTTGAAATAGAATAGTTTCCATCTTACAGTGAACAACACATAACATTCTTTAATGGCTGAATATTTTAAAATATTTTTCTAGATGAGAATTTTGTATGTTAGATTCAGAGAAAGTAAGTGTTGGTGCTAAATCAGAGGCATATTTCTGATAATTTAAAGCAGATCTAATGTATTATTTGCAATTTTTTCTTTGCCTTTGCAAATAATAAATGCACTGGGCAAAAAATAGAGCTATGACTCTATATTTAAAGGTTTAACATTTTAATCATTCACTAGATGATGTTTTATAATCTTGCTGACTACGTAGGTTACTATAGGTCTTTTAATGAAGAATTCCTGAACTGTCCTTTTCTGATGGTTACCACTTGTGACAATTTCCCCACCAGGAACAGCATGTCTAAAAGCATGTGCATCAGAATGTGTAACTATGGTGTTGAGTCACTAAGAAATAAGGATGGCAAATGGAGTTCTTTCCACCAAAGTTTTTTTTGACTTAACTGAATACTAGGGAGAAGAGAAACATGTGAAATGGATCCTTAAAATTCCACATGACCAAATAGTTATCTGAGCTAAAAGCTTATTAGCCCTGGAGCCTACTATCATAATTCAGTTGAATTTTGTTCTAGTAAGAAACTGACATATTTAAGATTGCTATAAAGACTTGAATGCAGTGTTGTTGTAGTTGTGTAGGTTCCAGGGTATAAGAGAGACAAAGTTGGTTCAATAAAAGATATTACCTCACCCACCTCATCACTAGAAAGACTTGTTCATTCACCTCATATCTCTTCAGATGAATAAGTGATATTTTTGTCTGGACATTTAAGTGTTTTGTAATTTGCATATTACAGTAAAAAACTGAGAAGAAACCTCATTAAAGTCTTTGAAAAATTGAGAAATAAGGAATCTTTTTAATAAAGACCTGAGTGTTGTACAGGGCAACTGCTAACTTATGGAGAAGTATTCTTTGTGTCTTGCTTCCTGACCTGCTTCTAGAATCCAAATTTGTATTGGAAAGTTATCATTTGTGGTTTCACTGTATCAATTCACCATCTTTGCATTATTTTTAAAAGGTACTGTATTGATAGTACTCAAAGTGCAACCATTGGCAGTGAAAGCTTCTTTTCTTCTTCTCCCTCAGTGTTACTCAACTCACACGTGGAACAGACAACTCTAGAGTGAAAGGTTAGTTCAGCCTACATGCATATTCAATCTTTTAGCATCTGAGACTGCCCACAAAGGTGCCAATAGTGGTGGATTTTGTCTTTGTTCTCTCTACCAATGTTATTAGATAGTAACTACTTTCTGACCCTACCATTCTGAATCAGATTTGAACCAATGACTTGGAGGTGCGGCATCTTGATTATTTCTGCTGTACTTCCGCTTTCTACTGAAATGTCCTTAAATGTGTTTATGCTTGAAATATTTTCATAATGAAATTACATCTTTATAGACAATGACTGGTAAAATGGCTTGCTTAGATTCTGACTGTTAACATTATATATGTTGAAGTAAATTGAAGTCTGAGTCTCTTGCATTGTGTGTGTGTTTTTGCTAAGAAATACATTTTTTGGTCTATTCTGGCAAGTAAGAGGAGACCGCCTTCCAATATACCTGCTTTGTTCCCATCATTTAAAAAAAACAATACAAATAATGTATTCTGTAGATTTTCTTCTCTGTCCTAGTTTTATGGCCGGTTTAGATTTATGAACTTCTGTGGTTTAGCTCCCCAGTGTGGATGCTGGGTTGATCCCTCTCTTCTAGTTTCATCCAGGCAATGAATAACTATTCAGGACAAAGTGATTTTTGGCATCCACTTTCCAGGTTCCCCAATCTTTTCCTATTTCACATTGAGGCACTATCTTCTAAGCTTCAACCACAAGTGTCATGGAAGACAGCACCAGCAAAACAAACACACAACCACTTTATGTAATGTAAGAATATACGCTGACTTCAGGGGCTCCTTCCAGATATTCCTCCCAGGGCATGTGTGGTTGCAATGCCTAGTTAAGCGGCTGCTCAGTAGTTCTCTGACCCAGCTGCCTGCTTGTAGGAGTTGACCCAAATGTGGTAGCCTTATCGCCTGTTCCCTTTTGAAATTCTCCTTAGTGAAATAATAGCATCATAGGATTGAAAGCTGAGCAACAGAGATCACAAAGGTTTTGTTGTTGTTGTTGTACTGGTTAAAAGTAACACCTCTTTAAGGTCAGTGACTATATTTTGGAGAAAATTTAGTATCCCTGCCCCTTCAGTTTAGGTGTGATAGTTAATAATATACATCTTCTGAGACATGCTTTCGGTCTTTCAACAAGATCAGAGTTGGCATTGGTTTTATTTCTAAGGTGTAAAAGGTTGGGTTTAAAAACAAAAAACCCCAACCCCCTAACACTGTCCTATTTTAGTGTCATAAAGGAGGGTTTTAAAAAAAAAGGCATACATTCAATTTTTTAAAAAACTCTCTTGTAGGTAATACTCCCCAAGCTTCAGTAAATGTATTCACTTTCATTTCCAGATCATAGCCTTTCTCTCTCTCTGTGGATATTGCTTGTGTCATGACTCATGTTGGCTGACTTTGTCAAATTGGGAGTGGATTTTGGAGTGTTATATATCCAGCTAAACTGTGGGTGATCTAGAAGAATCAATTTAAAAAAAATTATTTCCATAACTGAGGTGGATTTTTTTTGTAGCTCAGTAATGATGTTCCAAAACAGAGTGACATTGACACGGGAAGTGCATTAGTTTTGCAAAAATTCTGTACTTCCAGATTTGTAATGTTAAGCCTATGCCTTCCTGTTTAATGTTGGAGCTCATTGTTTGTTGCTATTGCTAATCTTCCGTGGTTTAGAATGAAGACTATTGAATGAGACTACAGTACTTATGAAATTGAGAATTTTCTTTTCTATAACTTGTCTAATATTTGTCCAAATTTATTTGACTTCAGTATTCAAATTATAAATACTTTAATGGTTCTCTGCTTCTTAGATGATGATAAAACTATTTTATGGCTGTGGCACTAGTATCTTGGGTCCCCTATTCTTGTTTTCGCAATATCTCTAGGGACATGGAACAGTCTTTGACTGAGTGTCCCAAGTACCCTCTTACTCCCTGCCTATATCTTACTACAGGTATAGTTTCCTTTCCTTGTCAGTGAAATTCTCAAGTAAACCTAAGATCAAAATTATCTTACAATGAAACTTATGGGTGAAAATGCTGTCGTGATAATTAATTATTATTATTAATAACGTTTTTAAAAACAAACTTAGATTTTGTATACAGTTATATGTAGTCTACTTCTGGGTATTAGTGTAGTCAGAAAGTATAAATTTGTAACTAGATTTAAGATAGTATTCAACTTGGGTCCGAGCGCTGAAGTGTGTGTTGTTCCATCATATCTCCTCTGTTATCTGGCCTATCCTAGAAATCATATCTGTTGCTAGTAATGGGTGTAGGCTGTGGGTCCAGTATTGATTCTCTGAAACAGTTTAACTGTAATGTAGTCCAGGACAAACCATTCAGTTCTGTTTCAGAAAGCTGCACTTAAGACTTCTTCAAGCATCTTTTTCATTTCAGAAAACTGATTAAACTAAACACCAGTTTGTCCTGAGCTATGCTTTTCTAGTGTAGACTTGGCCTCTTAATGAAACTATCCACCTGTGTCATGCATAATCTCCTTTTCACATTTTTAAGACTTTTTGAAGTAAAGGTACAGGTCTTTTCATTAATATTCCAGTCTCGAAATTCTTTTTTCATTAGTATATTGATAATGAGGATTGTTCACATCCTATTCCTGCATTCAGTGCCTCCTCACTAATCCCGATACAATACTGGGGTGTGTTCCATTCAATATGGAATAAAACTAGATCTTTGTTTTCTTTAATTAATAGGTCATTTCTCCATTTTTCTGTCCTTTAATGTATTATTTCAAAAGTTTCTTGAACCTGCATAGGTGGTAACTTTTTCATTGTGTACAGGTTGGGCAGAATAAAGTTAATTTTATATGTTGTTAACCTCATCTCTGAGGAGGCCTCGTGGCTGTGTTGATTTTGAATGCAGGAATTAAGGCATCTTCTTTTTCAATCCCAGTTTAGGTGATTTAGATTTCTGTAATTCCTGTCTGTCACATTTCTTGATGGATAGTGTTCAACCTGTGATACGATGTAAAAAATCCCAAGGGTTAAGAGAATTTCTGCCTAGAAACCATTTAACAAGTCTCTTGTTTCTTATCTACATAGTCACAAATCCTGTTCACTCTTACTTGGCTCCTGATTTTGCATTGTGTGCTTTACATGTTTCCAAAGCAGATTGCCAACTCTGCAGGGTGCTTATTTGCCATTAGGAATTTGATCCATTAAATCTTACACTTTAAAGTACTATTATCAAAACATAACTGTGGCAAGAATTTATAATGTCTGTTAAATATTATAACAGTAATGGTCACTCATGCAACATTGACCACATATGCTTAATTTGATGTCTTGGTAGATCACTTAGATATTTTTTTAACTGCCTCGTTGGAAAGATCAAGAGAGCCATGCTGCTCATACATTTTTGTTCATGTAATCTTATTAAAGTACTCATCTGCTTTTGTGCCTTTTCTGCACTATCCTCTTGGTGATTGGATGGCAATGGAACACTTCTTAGTTTACCATCCAGTCCTTTTATCTGTATGTATTTCAAGCTCCTGCTCCCTTGGGATAGAGATTCACTTTTTTTTCTCTTTGCAGTTACTCTGTCAACTCTGCTTCTAAGTTCAACACATTCTTGACTCTTTGTTTCGTTTCTGATATCTTCCTTCCTCCTTCCTTTGAAACACTTTTTGGAAGTCTTAACTTAAATCACATTTGTCTGAATTTTCTAGTATCCAAATTGTGTCCCTCTACTTGATCTCTGTTAAAACAGTATTGTTTTAGTTTCTCCCTTAAGTTTAATAGACTTAACTATTTTTCTTTCTCTGACTATTGTGTTAGTAAGAGAGAGAGGAAAAGTAGCATTTGGAGTAATCAGTTAATTATATAAATATTAATCATTGATTGTGTAAATTCTTTTGAACTGTGTCATTGTCAGCTGTTTGAGAACTCCAAAAGAGTACCTTGACCCACTTAATCACATAATTGTTAGTCATTTTCAGATTCTAAAATTTCATAAACTGTATTAACTAATGCAGATGTCTCCCAGGGGCTTTCTGAACATCTGCAACCATTCCTTTTGTCAGGTGTGATTAGATAACTTAAGGACCTTTCAAACTAATACATTTAGTCAAAATGTATGTACTAAATTCCCTTTGTGAAATTACTTCCTTAAGTTTTTAAAAAATTTAAAAAAGCCCAAACAAACAAGCTCAATGATGACTTCCTTGGAGAAAATGAGAATAAACACCTCACAGCCTACCTTATTAATGCATGGCTTAAGACAATGGGTAGATAATTCTGGCTGACTTGGTTTGATAGGTACAGTAAAATTTACAGACTATTCCAAAAGAGTAATTTATAACTATTGTATTTGGAAAACTTCTGTGTTTTGCTTATCAAAATTTCCTAGATTCTGGCATTTCTAGCAATTTAACTTTAGTTAATGATATCTGTACACAAGATTTAAGAGACACACAACTCACACAACTCAATAGTAATATGAAGCTTTTTAGGAGAACAGGTGAATGCAGGAACAATAGTTGTGTGTGCCAGTTTCACTGATATTACTTTTCAGAAACTAAAACCTACTTTGTGGATAGCAGTGGTGGAGAGTCTACCTTTTCCTGCACCTCTGTTGAAGTGCACACTCCAACCCATCAGCAGATGACTTAGTTCTTGGCTGTGCTGGCTCCTTCAGAGCAGCTCCATAGAACTGAAAAGCGACTTTTTGATTTGTGTTGCAGCAATGGTATGTACACAGTAAAAAGAAAAAAAAACTGTAATGAGGTGTACTAGTAGTGTAGGATATCCTCCTGTTTTCATTTAAAAATAAAAATCCACGATTGTTAAGGATTGGGAATTTGGAAACTCTTTGCCAGAAGGAAGGTATGAGAAGCTTCCCTTTCAGTAAATAAGGCAAGGAATGTTTTATGGAGAAAATTTTAAAGCTCCCATTCCCTTCCCGTTGCTGACAGGGAGAAGGGTATGAAAGAATGGGAAAATGAGTGAAGTTCTCAGATGAGCCACAGAACGCATATTCTTACCTATTAACGTGCAACTTGGGTAGTGGAGTTTACTGAGTTTTTCTGTACTATTTAAACTACAGTTGGTAATGTATAGGCTTGGAAGGATTAGATTTTTATAGGTAAATGTCAGTAAACATTAATTTCACGCACAAACCAACTAAAAAATATTTCCATTGATGATCAAAATTTATAGGTAGGCAACATAAGAAAAATGTTTTTTAAAAACCTAGAGTTTGATTTAAGGATATTTAGGCTTGTATATTTTGTCATGTGATGTTGACAATGTGTTTTAACTGTTATGAAGCTTTCACTTTCTGAATCTGAATGTCTACTGTCATTGAATAATTCTGACCCCCCATAATTTTCTGTGCCGGTGAGACTTTAAATTGATAAAAATTGAAAACAGTTGTTAAAAATAAGCATTGATGATATCCATCAAAATTATTTTTAAAAATTTAGTTCTGCCAAGCCTAGTAATACAGCAGTGATAAAACTCTAGTTACTGTGATACTGTACTTATTTATGAAAATTAAGTTTTTCTCTTGTAAGAAATGGAGCTAAAAAAAGAAATTATGGCATACCTGTGGTGTGCAGAGAACTACCAATCCATTGTAATTGTATAGGAGCAACTGATATTACAAGTCAATGCATAGTCTAAAAAGTACCCCAAAAAAGGCAAACTAAAAATGAATTTAAGAATAGCTTATCTCTACTTTATATTTGTAAATATAAGTTAATGGTAACTTAGTACTTTTGAGTATTTCTGGGAAGGACTTGTATTCCTACTGAGGTTGAAAGTCCAATGCAGAGCAAACAAAACAAACTGGTTCATGCTCTGCACTTTCAGCTATGTTAGCAAGTGGTTTCACTTCTGAAGTCTCTTCAGTAAGAAATATATTTTTAAGTGCACAAATTATATACACTTCACCCTAATTACTGTTTTTTTATTAATTAGCTTATACATGTACCAGTTGATGTTAGTTAGATTAGATAGTATGTCTTCCAAAAGTTACATGCATCATGTTGAGTCAGTCTTTCTGTATGGATGATGGGGATTTAGCCTGGATCTTTCAAAGGTAATACCAGGCTTTTTTGAATGGTCATCTACATTGAAGTGTCTTCTGACTTATATTACCGTACCTTCAAGAATAATTTACAATAAGTAAATAGCATTTCATTATGTGACATTTTATACAATTATAGTTTGGTTTAGTTTACATTATGCACCTCTACCCCGATATAACGCGACCCGATATAACATGAATTCAGATATAACGCGGTAAAGCAGTGCTCCGGGGGGTGGGGCTGCGCACTCCGGTGGATCAAAGCAAGTTCGATATAACGCGGTTTCACCTATAACACAGTAAGATTTTTTGGCTCCCGAGGACAGCGTTATATCGGGGTAGAGGTGTACAAGCTATTTTTTGGTTAGTTGATTGAAAATATTTTGAAATGAATTTTTCTTGTTCACTTTCTGGCCCAAAGCCTGATTTAGTGACATACTGCTTTATTCTGTTTATGTAGACATGTCACTTCATTATCAATGAATATTTAAATTACTTGTCATGTATGGAGTGCTTTCTATCTGAGCATCGTAGAGTCTTACACATGATGAACCAAGTTGTTATAAGAATGGCCATTCTGGGTCAGACCAGTGGTCCATCTAGCCCAGTATCCTGCCTTCTGTGAGTGGTCAGTGCCTGATGTTTCAGAGGGAATGGACAGAACAGAGCAGTTTCAAGTGATCCATCCCCTGTCTTCTAGTCCCAGCTTCTGGTGGTCAGAGGTTTAGGGATACCTAGAGCATGGAGTTGTGTCCCTGACCATCTTGGTTAACAGCCATTGATGGACCTATTCTCCATGAACTTACCTAATTCTTTTTTTAACCCGGTTATACTTTTGGTCTTCACAAAATCCCCTGGCAATGAGTTCCACAGGTTAAGTGTGTGTTGTGTGAAGAAGTGCTTTTTGTTTGTTTGTTTTAAACGTGCTGCCCAATAATTTAATTGAGTTACCTCTGGTTCTTGTATTATATAAAGGGGTAAATACGCTTCCTTATTCACTTCTCCACTCCAGTCATTTTATAGACGTCTATCATATTCTCTCCCCCCCCGCCCTTAGTTGTTAGTTGTCTCTTTTTTAAAATGAACAGTCCCAGTCTTTTTAATTTCTCCTCATATGGAAACTGTTCCATACCTCTGATTGGTTTTGTTGCCCTTCGCTGTACTTTTTCAAATTCTAATATATATATATTTAATTTAGGTAGGGAGACCAGAACTACATGCAATGTTCAAGATGTGGGGACTACCATGGATTAATATAGTTGCATTATGATGTTTTCTTATTATCTATCCCTTTCTTAATGGTTCCTAACATTGTTAACTTTTTTCAGTGCTGCAGTACATTGAGCAGACATTTCAGAGAACTCCAAGATCTTTCTCGAACGGCAACAGCTAATTTAGACCCCATCATTTTGTATGTATAGTTGGGATTATTTTTTCCAATATGTGTTGCTTTATACTTCTCAACATTGAATTTCATTTACCATTTTGTTTCCCAGTCACCTACGTTAGTGAGATCCCTTTTGTAACTCTCTAAGTAAATACTATTTATAAATATTGTTTATGTAGGAGCACTCCCACTTTAATCTTTTACTTAGCATCCTAAATTAGGACCTGTGTCCTATCTTTCTCTGTGTCACTGATACCTATCTGTACTATGACCACTGGCTGCTTACCATCACCCAGCGTAAGTGAAGTTATGAATGTTATTTCTATTTTAAAGATGGGATATAGGGGCTCAGATTGGTTAAATGGCTTTCCTAAAATCGCAGTACATGTCTGTGGATGAGCCAGGAACAGAATTCAGACCTCTGGATTCTCAATCCTGTGGGTGAAGCACTAGACCATGTTTTCTTTTGTAACATCTAAAGGAAATTTGGCAGTATACTGTCAAATATGGAAATCTGAGCTATGACTTAGAACAGGGGTGGGCAAACTACGGCCCACGGGCCAGATTGCCACCCCTGTGGCGCCGCAAGACCCGCTCTGCTCCGGGAAGCAGCCGGCACCACGTCCCTGCGGCCCCGGGAGGGGAGGGGGGAGAGAGGGCTGAGCGCTCTGTCCTTGCTTGTGGGTACCTCCCTTGAAGCTCCCATTGGCCGTGGTTCCCCGTTCCTTGCAAATGGGAGCTTCGGAGGAGGTACCCACAGGCAAGGGCAGCACGCTCAGCCCTCTGCGCCCCCCCCTCCCCCAGGGGTCGCAGGGACTTGGTGCTGGCCGCTTCACGGAGTGGAGTGGCACGGGGCCAGGGACAGGGCAGGCAGGCAGGGAGCCTGCCCTGGCCCCAGTGTGCGCCACTGCCACTCCGGAGTTGGTCCAGGTAAGTGGCACTGGGCTGGAGCCCACACCCCAAACCACTTCTGCACCCCAACTCTCTGCCTTGAGCCCCCTGCCTGCACTCCAACCCCCTGCTGCACCCCACACCCCTCCCACACCCCAACCCCCTGCCCTGAGCCCCTGGCCGCACTTCGCATCCCTCCTGCACCCCAACCACCTGCCCTAAGCCCCCTCCCGCACTCTGCACCCCTCCCTGCACCACTGCCCTGAGCCCCCTCCCACACTGTGTACTCCCTTCTGCACCCTAACCCCCTTCCCTGAGCCCTCTTGTATACCCCACACCCGTTCTCTGCCCCAACCCCTTTCCCTGAGCCCCTTCCTGCACACGGCACTCCCTCCCACACCCTGCACTCCCTTCTGCACCCCAGTCCCCAGCCCTACATTCATGGCCCTGCATACAATTTCCCCACCCAGATGTGGCCCTCAGGCCAAAAAGTTTGCCCACCCCCGACTTAGAAGAATTAGTCATTGTACTACCTAGATTTAAAAATGCAAGAGGTAAACTTGAAGTATTCTTTATTTTTTCACCACCATACACAGGCGCCAGCTCCCTACTCCTCCCCTTCACCCTGCCTCCCAGTGACTGCGGAACAGCTGATCGTGGCAGACAGGAGGGCCTGGGGCGGGGGAGCTGGCTGTAGGTGGGTGCTAAGCACCCACTAATTTTTTTCTGTAGGGTGCTCCAGGGCTTGAGCACCCACAGAGTTGGCACCTATGCCACCATATAAAAAACACTCTCCTTCTTGAATTATTTACTTAAATCAAGCTGCACTGTATTGTAAAGTTTGACGTAACCTTTAAGTGGTATGTCTGGATTGCAAAGTTATATTTGCAAGTTGTTTTGAGATATTTGTTTTATTGTGGTAATACAAACAAACTACATCTGGATTTTGTGAAAGGCTGAAATCCACAGAGCATGGATATATTTATTGGTCTTCTTGCTGGTTAAGCTACTTTACAGTGATGAACTTCAGAAACTTACTTTAAAACTAGGGTTTTATTTACAGCAGAACTGAAAATCTGCTACTCTTGCTGTCCTCTGCCTTTTCATTCTAACATACAATATTAGAATAGGAATCAAGAATATCTTTTTTCCTTTTATGTAAATTAGGCCTTAAATTTGGAGTTTGTGTGAGGAGAGCCAACAAAAGTATTGTGTTACGTGCTCTAATCTATCTTTAAACTGATGGTGCAGATGTATTCCTCATAATGTGGCTTTTTTATAGTTCTAGAAGTCTCAGCTGAACAAAACCTGTGGTTTGGCAGAAGAATCATCGTTCCATTTTTGGATTTCACTAACCGTTCAAATATAGATATATGCCTGACTGAAAGTGATCAAAAATGGCAGGACTGTTTAAAAGGTTTCCTGGACTACTGAGATTGGGGGGGGGGGGGGGGGGGGGAGAATCTTAATGACTCTTGTTTAGAGGTAGCAGTAAGATTCTAAAATGCTTTTCTAGCAGAATGAGGTTAGAGAAAAATGTAAAATAAAACTCTCTGAAATCATGCTGAATGGTACTCCATTTCTCATTCCTGTGTTTTACAAAGTTAGAGATGCACATAAAATAAGAAATAATACACATGAAGATTTCAAAAATAGTGAAATGCAGAACTAGTAGCACTTTGCTATATAGTCAGTCTCTCTCTCTCTCAGCAAGTCTGAAGTGTTTGCATGCCCACGGAAATGGTGTTTGTTAAAAAAGAAAAAAAAATCCTTAAAGTTCAGTTTTAAAAATTGATATGGTTCTATTGCCCTTATTTGTAAAAGCTTGTTTAACTGAAACCTACACTTTGGCTCAAATTTAATCTGCCATGCCCTTTTATTTCAAAGGACTCTGCTAGGAGCTTGTGTATGCACCCTTGTGAGAGCTGGTCTCAACAAATGTCTTGAAGTAGATAGGTATCTTAGTTGGCTTTAAAAATGATTCACCAGTTTGAATGCACCATCTATTTATCTATAGATAGAGAGCTATAAAAGCAAGTTTGTAAAATCATACAGATTTTTCAGGAAAACCCTACAGAATCCACAGTTATGCAGAAATATACTAAGCACTCCTGATCTTAATCAGTTATATGTTCTCCTTAAAAGCTACTCCTCACGAAGAGTTTATGGTATGGTTAACATCAATAAACAGATGGCTATGTTGTGGGAAAGGAGGACTTTACATTCTCTAGGATTCAGACCCACTAACTGCTTCAAACATGATGGGACATATTGCTAAGCAAATCCACTCTTAATTTTCTTCAGTATTTGGGAATTGACTGTTAAAATATGAATAATCCTCAGCAGGCATAATATATTTAAAATGTCTTTGACCCCAAAAGCCTTACTTCTTCCAAGGAGAAGGTCAAGGTGGGCGAGATAGTATCTTTTATTGGACCAACTTCTGCTGGTGAGAGACAAGCTTTCAAGCCACACAAAGCTCTTCTTCAGGAAAGCCATTAGCAGTTTTCTTTATTTCTATACTTTTGATGAGCAAGCCCCAAAGGTCTTTTTCAAGCACTCAAAGTTAGTGATGAATACTTTGTACCAATGTGATCTTACACATGGATCCCATGAACAGTTCCTCAATCAGTTAAATGTTCAACAGTTAGTGAAATATTAAATTGTAGTAATACTTTCACTTCTGTGGCACCTATCATTATAGGATCTCAGGGTGCTTCGTAAGTAATGAATTAAGCCTCACGACACACCCATGAAGTGGCATTTTCCCCATCTGTCTGTCTATCTGTCTGTCTCTCTCTCATGTACATGCTCATTGGTTTGGTGACATTAGTTGTAGTTTCCAATATAAAAGAATGGATTGCATGAAGGTCATCATCTGTAAAAGGTGCCCATCTGTAATTATGGGGAAACGAGAAATTCACTGGACCTTTCTGCCTCAAAGTCCCACAAAGCAACAAAGTGTCTGTGGCACCTTAAAGACTAACAGATGTATTGGAGCATAAGCTTTCGTGAGTGAATACATGTGTCTGACGAAGTGGGTATTCACTCACGAAAGCTTATGCTCCAATACATCTGTTAGTCTTTAAGGTGCCACAGGACTCTTTGTTGCTTTTTTACAGATTCAGACTAACACGGCTACCCCTCTGATACTTGACACCAAAGTCCCACAAGTCTCTCAGAGTTGGAAACCTAACTCAGTTTTCTTTCCTCAGAGTCTTGTGCTCTAACCATAAGTCCCTCCTTTGGTAGATGTAAGTTAACTTACTTTCAGATTCATGATGAGGTTGAGCTCTTCTCTTCCTGGGGTTCATATTCACTTAACAGTATTAGAGAAGTTGTTATGGTCTCTTGGCACTTAAATACAAAATACATTCTCCCAAATTTGCCCTGAGTTTATTTGGGTGAAATGCTGTTGAGCTGATGAGCATATTGCAGGTGAGTTGCTTGGCAAGGGTACCTCTCATTCAGGAGAGACACTGTGTAATGAGGATAGAGCCTATTTTTAAATCCCTATTACATTAACCCCCCTTACTGTATTTACTTTTAAATAAAATGTGTATATACTAGCTCTTCCTAAAGTGAGAAATTTCTGTCAAGAACTGCGCCTGGGAACAGTTCAATATCAGGTTCTGATGGAATGCTGTGTGCAGGTTTTCAGTTCTAAGGTGCAATGCTATAATTGTTAATAGAAGCATGGTTCACACTATGACAATTCTAGGGTTGTCAGTGTTCCCATTATAGGTCTCTCTTTTTTAGCATTTATGTAGCTTCTTGTTAGAGCGAAGGTTTGCTATTGTCTGAATTTGATCTTCCTCAAGCTGGAAATAATTTTTATCCAGACTTTAAAAACTTGTTTACTCATATCCTGGGACCAACGTGGCTACTACAACTCTTCTAGAGGAAAGCGACTGGCTGAGCTCTCTAGAGATTCTGGGTGCTTACTTGCACATAGGTGCATTTCTCAACTACTGGAAAGATATTATTTCTAGTAAAGGACAAGCACTATTAATTTTCTTTCTTGACTTTTGAGTTGGTTTTGTTCGTGTTCATGAAATGGGTGGTGGCAGTTGTTGTGTACCTGCACAAGCTGGGAGGGCATACCTTTCACCTGCTTAGATAGCCAGCTGATCAAGATCACTCACCCACACCACTGTGGATCATGTCAAAAGATCAATTTGTCAACACCATGGTGAGTTGCTATGGTTCATCATAAACTACCAAAAGTCCTAATTTGTCTCCAGTAAGTGGAGTACATAGAAACTTTGCTAGACACCGCTTGATTCCAGTCCTTCCAGACTTGGGACAGGATTCAAGACGTCAGTCTGGCTGAAAGGAGAATAAGCCCCTAGGTGACAGCTCACTCTATGCTTCAAATATAGGAGCTCATGGATGCAACAGGCATGTCCACATAAATGGACTCTTGAAATCCCAGTGGAAGCAAGCCTCAGAGTGGACACTTACATTGGATCCAGAAAATGGATAGCCTAGTGGCAGTCCAGGGAAAATTTACCATTAGGAATGAGTCCTCCTACCAAACTGTAGTGATTGTGGATGCATCCAAATGCATGGAGAGCCAGGGAACTCTGTCTTTCAAACAATAGCAGTTGCACAAAAATGGTCTTGATATGAGGGTGGACACATGCATAAGGGCTTTCAGAAAGATGGCATTTCAAAAATTAAGACTACCGTGTTCCACATAAACACTCAAGGGAGGTGCACCAGACCTTTGGAAGTGTGAGACTGGAATCTATTCCACAAGGCATTTATAGTCACCACATATCTGGCAAGGAAAGAAAATAAGACCACAGATAGATTAAGCCGATCAGTGATACATTGTCATGAGTAGACACATCACATCTTCTTTCATTGTGAAGGGCACCAGAGTGCTTTGCCACTCATATATATACAAGAAATCAGTTTTCCGCTCATGGCACTGTGGACAGCTAGCACTAGCAAGTGATGCCTTCCTTCTCTCTACATCCTTTCACCAGTTCCTCTGTTAGCAAAAGTACAAGCAAAACTCAGTGATCTTGGTGGCCAAGACAACTATTCATTACGGTGCATACAGGTCAGAGTGGATCCACTTAATTGCACAAAAACAGCTAGATTCTAACTATTAAAGAACGAAGTCGAACACTCAACTATTTTGGTCTATCATGAACTAGCTAAATGTAGACTAGGTAGCTCCTTTTAAGTTAGGTTCATATTGGGCATGACTTTAAAAAAACAAAACCCAAAACACTTCATTATACCACACCCAACTCCTGGGAGGATAATGTTCTGACAAAACTGATGAAAACTCCCTTGAACTGTTTGGTTCCTGTGAGTTTCTTGTATGGAAGGCTGTCTTTTCCGAAAGAGAGACTTAATTGTTCCTAGAGCTTCAGGATATGGTTATTATGCACCTTGTATCAGATTTTGCAAGGATAAGATGGTGGTGTAGTTTCATCTGAGATTCCTCTCCAGAGTGGTGATGGAGTTCCACTTCATGACACTCTCATCTTGTCAACATCCTTTTCACACCTATACGCCTATCCCCAGGAGTCCATATTCCTTATGCTTGATGTCAAAAGGTAGTTTGGAGTGGACTGAAGAGCTCCATCTTCCCAACTTTTGTTTCTTTTGATGCCAGTTTTCTGGACCATGCATACAAAAGGTCCATATCTAAGTCGACATCTGAGTAAATTTTCTTTTTGGTAAGACCTGTTTGGCCTGAAACTAGAAGGTCATGACAAGACTGCTTTTTTCCATCAAGGGCATTTTTTTCATAACCCATCACCTGAAATAGGCTTATTTTGGAAGCTTCACCTCCTGTACAACTGAAGAAATTAATTGAAAGATTTGGAAGGTAGTGTTTATATCCTCCAAGGTGGGTGCACGATGGCCAATATGTGGCCTAACTTAAAATCTACCCTGCTGTTGCTGTACTCTGGAATCAAAATTCTTTTGCCTGTGGGATTCAAAATTCTTTTGAGCTTTGATTTCAAATTAAGAAGCAAGAGTCCAAGTCCTGCAGGAATTAGATCTTCAGAGAATCAGAATTAACCCTAAGTAACTTTCCCTCTTGTACTGTGCAATATGTTTCTCATTATAGTTCACATGTGTAAGAGCTTTGAAGGTTTTTCATCTGGAAGTTTCTTAAAGTGGATCGAAGACTTATATTATGCACTTTCCTTCTATGCCACAGAGTATAGGGAACACCCAGAGTAGAAATGATGGGCTTGATGATACCGAATTGGATAAGAACAAATGTATCCTAAAACAACACCTGATAGGGAATATTTTCAAAAACTTGTATCAGAGATTGATCTTTTGAGACTAGAAGTGCTAAAAGAAAGTGCATTAATCAGTTTTAAATGTATTTCAAGCAGATAAAATGCTTTAATATTTAGATTGGTTTCTTACATACATTTAATTTATTCTGTTCTTCTAGTTAAAGCTGCCTAAATCTTAATTTTGAATACTTTGGAGCGAATTGAGGGTCAAGATAAAGAACCAGTTGTGCTCTAATGAAAATCTTAAAAGTTGCAGCTGACCCTATGCTGTCTGCATTCTTTAGCCTTCCAGTGTAGATTTAAATATTTGGTTTTATAACTGAGCATGCTTTCACTGTGTTGTGACATGCCATAGGAGTTGAAAAAGGCATAGCCTGTTGACAGCTTCAGCAGCTGCCTGTTCGCTTCTGAAATGGGTTGTACTGTTTTTCCTACCCTTAAAGTGTTTTAGGAAGATTCAAACAATGTTAGGAAAGCAGACTGATCAGATACTTAAAAGTAGGACTCTTGATTGACTCTGAATTATTTGAGTATAATATATTAAGCATCTGTTGTAAGTCATGACTCACCATTTTTTACTTGTTCTCTTACCATTTTAAGACTTCAAAAACTGGCAATGTTGAACATTGTGCGATAAAGTGCTAACAACAAATGTTCATACTAGCTCCTGTAGCATGATGGTGTTTTATTGCCTTACAGAACTTAGAATGTATAGATGAACAGTCTAGCTACCTAAAGCATTATATATATATATATATAATATTCCAGTGAAAAGAAAGTGTAAAATATAGCCTAACTTTGTGCATTGTAATTTTTATAGTTTGCTTGTAACTGTTGAAATTGAGTAGTCATTTTATTATGAATCCCCACTTCTCCTTGTTCTTTACCTAGTATTTGTCTTTTGTAACTCGATAAATTGCAGAAGTATTACTTGCCTCTAAAACATGAGGTAGAAACATTTTGTCACCGCAGTAAAGTTTTATATGTGAACATGTGTGTATCCAGTCATCTGTGGATTAAGGCAATGCCATTTTTAACGATCAGTTTTCAAGGTAGAATTGCACTTTAAACTGTACATAGATGATGGCCTTCCTAGTGTTCGTATGCAGCGTAGCGTGTCTCGAAAGCTTGTCTCTCACTAACAGAAGTTGGTCCAATAAAAAAATATCTTCCTAGTTTTGGCGAGATAAATCACAAACTCAGCAAGATGTTTATTGAACTGTAGTTTGAGAAATAATGTTTAGTATTCATGCCTTAAAGGTATTGCTGAAATATTGGATGTATTTTTGTTCAAGTTACTGAGGAAATAATCTGCCTAAAACTAATTTGTCCAAATTTATTTTGGAGTGGAGACTTGCTATGTGTAGAGCTAAAGTTTTATCCATGTCTTTGCATTGTGTAAATAATCAATTGATGTCCTTGTATTACTAATGCATTTATAGTGTCTGAAATACAGGACAGCACTTAAAAAGAGGAAGTGAGGGTTGCCTCAAAGCAGTACTTCAGGAAACAGTAAATGTTGGATTAATTAAATGATTCCGTGGTCAGCTTTCATCCACACTGTTATGCTGTCACTTCCTCGTCACTTTGTTTATTTACTCTGCCGTTTCCCAATTTACTTTATTTCAAAGGTGGGCAAAACATTGTCTTGAATGTGATATTTGTAGATCTTTGGTCCTCGTACTAAATAACATGCAGGACGTATTCATGCTTTCTGGTCTTGATCTTTTGGAATTCTTTTGGCTTAAATTGTACCCCTAAAATCAATTACTAAAAACCACTCCTCATAATACCACATGTGACTTCTCTGTGTATTCAAGGTCATATCTGCTTGCTTCAGTGACAAAGTATTACTACTACTTACTCCTGTTAGTACTACAGAGCTAACATTTTAAATGGATTATATTTCTATGTATGCATCAAAAGAATTATTTACTAAATTTGATTTGCAATGTAAAATCTGTTTTCAGTGAAACCAGTGTGAGTAGGGTTGTACAGGTATAACTGAGGGCATAAATTGCATGCAGTGGGAAGAGGTAAAGGAGGACATAACCTGGCATGCAGAATCTTCATTGTTGTCTATCTGTGATGAGAAGGAGAAATCAGCGTCCCAAGTTTTCTTATCACTGCTGACATGAGGAAAAAAAATCCTTTTTATTAGGGCTGTTGAGCAATTAAAAAAATTAATCGCGATTAATTGCACTGTTAATAATAGAATACCATTTATTTAAATATTTTATGTTTTCTACATTTTCAAATATAATTACAAAACAGAATACAAAGTGTACAGTCCTCACTTTATATTTATTTTTGATTACAAGTATTTGCAGTGTAAAAAAAAAACAAAACAAAAGAAATTGTATTCTTCAATTCACCTAATACAAGTACTGTGGTGCTCTCTTTATCATGAAAGTTGAACTTACAAATGTAGAATTTTGTACAAAAAAACCCTGCACTCAAAAACAAAACAGTGTAAAACTTTAGAGTCTACAAGTCCACTCAGTCCATGCTAATGACGGCTTCTGCTCAATACCAATCCAAAGCAGTGTGGAGAAGGTTGAGGTTTGGGTTCCGTAGTTTCCGCATCTGAGTGTTGCTCTTTTAAGACTTCTGAAAGCATGCTCCACATCCCGTCCCTCTCAGATTTTGGAAAGCACTTCTTAAACCTGGGGTCGACTGCCGTAGCTATCTTTAGAAATCTCAAATTAGTACCTTCTTTGCGTTTTGTCAGATCTGCAGTGTTCTTAAAATGAACAACGTGTGCTGGGTCATCATCTGAAATATATGGCAGTACGTGGGTAAAACAGAGCATGGGACATGCAGTTCTCCCCAAGAAGTTCAATCACAAATTTTAATATTTATTTATTTATTTATTTAACAAGAGTCATCAGCATGGAAGCATGTCCTCTGGAATGGTGGCCAAAGCATGAAGAGGCATACGAATATTTGCCATATCTGGCACGTAAATACATTGCAATGCCAGCTACAAAAGTGCCATGCAAATACCATTTCTTGCTTTCTGGTGATATTGCTCATAAGAAGAAGCAAGCATTATCTCCTGTAAATGTAAACAAACTTGTTTGTCTTAGGCCTTGTCTACACTACGAGAGTAGTTCGATTTTACTTGCATCGAATTTTTGTAATCGATATTGCAAAGTCGAACGTGTGTGTCCACACTAAGGACAGTAATTCGACTTTGTGCGTCCACACTAACGGAGAAAGCGTCGACATTCGAAGCGGTGCACTGTGGTCAGCTATCCCACAGTTCCCGCAGTCCCCTCTGCCCATTGGAATTCTGGGTGTAGCCGGCAATGCCTTCTGGGTAACAAAATGAGTCGAGGGTGCTTTTGGGAAACTGTCGTCATCCGTCCATCACTCCCGCCCTCCCTCCCTGAAAGCGCCGGCGGGAAAACAGTTCGCGCGCTTTTCCAGTCATTGACAGCGCGGACGCCACTGTACTCCGAGCATGGAGCCCGCTGCGACCATCGCTGCAGTTGTGGCCGCTCTCAACGTCTCGCAGCTTATCATAAAGGTTTCCCTGAGGCAGATGCAGAAAAGTCAGGCGAGGAGGCTACGGCACCGCGGTGATGTCCTGAAGTCTGAGAGTAGCACAGACCTGTCAGAAAGCAGGCGACCCAGCGCCGAGGACATCACAGTGGCAATGGGTCATGTTGATGCCGTGGAACGGCGATTCTGGGCACGGGAGACAAGCACTGAGTGGTGGGACCGCATAGTGCTGCAGGTCTGGGATGAATCCCAGTGGCTGCGAAACTTTCGCATGCGGAAGGGAACTTTCCTGGAACTTTGTGAGTTGCTGTCCCCTGCCCTGAAGCGCAGTGACACCCGGTTGCGAGCTGCACTGAGTGTACAGAAGCGAGTGGCCATAGCCCTCTGGAAGCTTGCAACGCCAGACAGCTACCGGTCAGTCGCGAACCAGTTTGGGGTGGGCAAATCTACCGTGGGGGTTGTTGTGATGCAAGTAGCGAAGGCAATCGTTGATGTACTGCTGCCAAAGGTAGTGACCCTGGGAAACGTGGAGGCGATCATAGATGGTTTCGCAGCGATGGGATTCCCAAACTGCGGTGGGGCCATAGATGGAACTCACATCCCTATCCTGGCACCGGACCACCAGGCCACCCAGTACATTAACCGAAAGGGCTACTTTTCCATGGTGCTGCAAGCACTGGTGGACCACAGGGGACGTTTTACCAACATCTACGTGGGATGGCCAGGCAAGGTTCATGACGCTCGTGTTTTCAGGAACTCTGGTCTGTTTAGACGGCTGCAACAAGGTATTTACTTCCCGGACCACAAAATAACTGTTGGGGATGTGGAGATGCCTATAGTCATCCTCGGGGACCCAGCCTACCCGCTAATGCCCTGGCTCATGAAGCCCTATACTGGCGCCCTGGACACTGAAAAAGAACTCTTCAACTACCGGCTGAGCAAGTGCAGAATGGTGGTGGAGTGTGCTTTTGGCCGTCTCAAGGGGAGATGGAGAAGCTTACTGACTCGCTGTGATCTCAGCGAAACCAATATCCCCATTGTTATAGCAGCTTGCTGTGTGCTCCACAATCTCTGTGAGAGCAAGGGGGAGACCTTTATGGCGGGGTGGGAGGTTGAGGAAAATAGCCTGGCTGGTGATTACTCACAGCCAGACAGCCGGGCGATTAGAAGAGACCAGCGGGAAGCGCTGTGCATCCGGGAGGCTTTGAAAGCAAAGTTCCTGAGTGAGCAGGGTAACCTGTGACTTTATAGTTTGTGTACTGAGAAGCTAAACCTGCCCCCGTTTCTTTACCCAGGTAATGTTGACTATCCTATCCAGTTACATACCCCCTTCACCCCCCCTCCAACACACGTGTCGAAATAAAAATAGTTCTACTTTGTTAAAGCACACCGTTTTCTTTAATACTGTTTTCGCGGGAATTTTTTAAAACTGGGACGCAGACTGTGGTGCGGAGCGGGTGTAGTGTTGTGACGCGAATGCAGCTTCTAAACTCAAGGATTGACAGGCTCCGCTGCGGTGGGATGCTTGTTTCAACGGAGCCTGTCACCCCTCCTGATCGGGACTGTGTGTATGGGGGGTCTATTTGACTTTGTGGCAGGGGGAGGACGGTTACAGATCCCCTGCTGTGTGGCTCTGTGATCCTGCCTAAGGACCGGCGCTCAAGATCTGTAACTGCCCTCCCCCGCCACAAAGTCACAGAGCAACCCCCCCCCCAACATAACATGAAAACAACCTCCCAGACTAACCGGGGTAACTAGTCACTGCATCACTGCACTGTGTATGTGCCCTGCTGCTGTGCCTGCCCCCGACTATGTACCCTGCCAAAGGAGACTGTCCTGTCCAATTACCAACCCCCTTTCCCCTCCTCCTCCAAAAGAACATGATTGAAACAGTAGTTAACAGAAACGAATTTTTTATTATCAACTACACATGGCATTGGGAGGTGAAACTTGGACGTGGGCTTCTGTCAGGCGGGAAGGAAAGAACTTTTCAAATTTTGGGAAATGAGAGCCTTCTGCTACTAGAGCTCTCTGCAGGGGTGGAGTGAGAGTTAGCAGGGACTCTGCCGCCTCTCCTTCTTTGCACTTTGGGTGAGGTGGGTATGGGACTTGGTGGCGGGGGATGGCGGTTACAGATGGACTGCAGCGGGGCTCTGTCCTCCTGCCTCCGTTCCTGCAGAACATCCACAAGGCGCCGGAGTGTGTCCGTTTGCTCCCTCAGTAGTCCAAGCAGCGTTTGAGTCGCCTGCTGGTCTTCCTGCCGCCACCTCTCCTCCCGATCCATGTTGGCTTGGTGCATTCGGGTCAAGTTCTCCCGCCACTGGGTCTGCTGTGCTGCCTGGGCTTGGGAACAGGCCATAAGCTCAGAGAACATGTCCTCCCATGTCCTCTTCTTCCTACGCCTAATCCGCGCTAGCCTCTGGGAGTGTGATTCCAGGCTAGGTTGTGAGACAGTCGCAGACGGGGCTGTGGAAATGGGAAAAAGGGAGTGAATTCCTAAGAAAGATAAATGTAGTTGTGAACAAAGAACATAGTCTTTCTCTGTGAACAAGACCATGCACAGCACCTTTCACATGCGCACTCAGCACAAGGTCGAATTCTCGGCCTTCGCATTCAGTGCCTGGGGTCTTGAACAGCACATTTGAGAAGCGAGGCAGCACAACGGAATTTCTGTTGCAGGCAGACATGGTAAGCCGTACACTTGTGGCAGTTTAAAACTTTTATATTACCACTGGCCTCATTTCACATTTAAATCAATGTCAGTCCCTGCTGCCAGCAATCCGGCAAGCGGGAACTCTGCCCCTGTCCCACCCCCTCGCGGCTGTCCCCGGGAACGATCCCTTTCGGCTGCCCCTCTCCCGCCTCCACCGCGTGGCTGCAAACCAGCGGTTACAGTTCTGTAAAGGAATGGGAAAGCAGTCCCAACACTAACATTCCCCTACCTAATTAAAAGCAGGTCACCATGGCCGACATCACCCTGATGAGGATCTCCGAGAGTGACAAAGAGAGAATGCTCCGGGAAAGCCTCCAAAGACCAGGGCCGTATGCCGCCCTGCTGTGCAGAGCAATGATCCCGGAGTACTTGATAATCTCGTGGCGCGGCAACGTGTCGTACTTCGGAGGACCCAATAAGGCCGCTCTCCCCAAGAACCTCATGCAACGGCTTTCAAGTTACCTCCAGGAGAGCTTCATCGAGATGTCCCAGGAGGATTACTGCTCTATCCCCGGACACATAGACCGCATTTTACTGTAGCTGCAGTAGCAGGGAATAAACAGTAGAGCGGCTTGTGCAGGACAATCACTGAAAACCGGACATTGCTAGATTTCTTTTCAAAACTTGCACTGCCCCTTACTAAACCGTTAAGCGCCTAGGGCACACTAATCATGAACAACCCATTCTTTTAATTGTTAATATTCCTGTTTTGTTTAAAATAAATGTTTAGATGTTTACAACACTTACTGGCTGATCCTTCACCAGATTCTGTGTCCGGGGTAACGGCTCGGGACGCTTCGTAGGGGATCTCTGTAAGGGTGATGAAGAGATCCTGGCTGTCGGGGAAATCAGCGTTGTGAGAGCTGCCGACTGCCTCGCCCTCCTCATCTCCTTCCTCATCTTCCCCGTCCCCTAACATGTCCGAGGAACCGGCCGTGGACAGTATCCCATCCTCAGAGTCCACGGTCACTGGTGGGGTAGTGGTGGCGGCCGCACCGAGGATGGAATGCAGTGCCTCGTAGAAACGGGATGTCTGGGGATGGGATCCGGAGCGTCCGTTTGCCTCTTTGGTCTTCTGGTAGCCTTGTCTCAGCTCCTTGATTTTCACGCGGCACTGCGTTGCATCCCGGCTGTATCCTCTCTCTGCCATGTCTTTAGAGATCTTCTCGTAGATCTTTGCATTCCTTCTTTTGGATCGCAGCTCAGAAAGCACGGACTCATCGCCCCACACAGCGATGAGATCCAAGACTTCACGATCAGTCCATGCTGGGGCTCTCTTTCTATTCACAGACTGCACGGCCATCACTGCTGGAGAGCTCTGCATCGTTGCCAGTGCTGCTGTGCTCGCCACGATGTCCAGACAGGAAATGAGATTCAAACTGGCCAGACAGGAAAAGGAATTCCAATTCAAATTTTCCCGGGGCTTTTCCTGTGTGGCTGGTCAGAGCATCCGAGCTCGCACTGCTGTCCAGAGCGTCAACAGAGTGGTGCACTGTGGGATAGCTCCCGGAGCTATTAGCGTCGATTTCCATCCACACCTAGCCTAATTCGACATGGCCATGTCGAATTTAGCGCTACTCCCCTCGTCGGGGAGGAGTACAGAAGTCGAATTAAAGAGACCTCTATGTCGAACTAAATAGCATCGCAGTGTGGACGGGTGCAGGGTTAATTCGATGTAACGGCGCTAACTTCGACATAAACGCCTAGTGTAGACCAGGCCTTAGCGATTGGCTGAACAAGAAATAAGACTGAGTGGACTTGTAGGCTCTGAAGTTTTATATTGTTTTCTTTTTGAGTGCAGATATGTAACAAAAAATCTATATTTGTAAGTTGCACTTTCACAATAAAGTACTTGTATGAGGTGAATTGAAAACTATTTTTCTTTATCATTTTTACAGTGCAAATATTTGTAATAAATGTACACTTTGATTTCAATTACAACACAGAATACTATATGTATGATAATGTAGAAAAACGTCCAAAATATTAAATACATTTCAGTTGGTATTCTATTGTTTAACAGTGCAATTAAAACTGCGATTACTCATGATTAACTTTTTTAATCGCAATTAATTTTTTTAGTTAATCGTGTGAATTAACAGCGATTAATCAACAGCCCTACTTTTTATTTATAAATTGAGGAACTTGGTTATAAAGCATGTGAGACAAACAAGGAATCCCATAATGCCATTTTTGGTCACTCTTCATAGTAGATTAAAGCATGAAGAAAATACTAAATGAAAGCACCTAATGAAAATAGCTTGCAGCAGCACGGCAAAGGTGGGATTGTAAAGTAGAGCCTGGCAAAAATTTTCAGCGGAAACTTTTTGAGTGAAAAATGCAGATTCAGTGACATTAAAATGTTTTGCGACTTTGTGTATGTTTCACCAAATTGTTCATGTAAAAATAAAAAAAATCCGGAAAGTGTCAAAATGAAATGCTTTAACATTTTTTAAACTAAACATTGACCTTTTTTATATGAAACATCCTTCAATGTTGTTTTTAAAAATTAACTGTTAGACATTGACACAATGTTTGATTTTTGGGTTGAACAAAACATTTTGTTCAGCCCAAAATGATTTTTAATTTTTTTAATTGTCATCAAATTAAAAAATCAGTTATTTGCACAGATCTAACTGTAAATGGAAGAGATTGAGAACTTTAAGTATGAAAACAATTGTAAAGAGGCAGATTGTGTGTTGCCAAACTATCCAGTTGACATTTTGCAGTGCTGTCTTAGGAAAAAGAACTCCGTATTCACATTTTGAGACTCCATTGAAAGTGTGTGTTAATTATTCAAATTCTTTTTTCCTCCCCTTTGAAAGAAAATGAAGTGGGATATTCTAGGTCTATTTAGAAAGGTAACTTGGTTTTGAAATATAAGCCATGGAAATCATAAATAATGAAGATGTGTTACAGGGCAGCAGATGCCCCATGGAAAACTGAAAATATTTTTCAGTTTTAAAATAGCTATCAACTATTGGCCAGATCCTCAGTGTGCAGCTTGGTTGAGTGCAGAGAAAAGGGGACTCTAAGCAACCTTGCTGCTCACTGATTGCGAGCTTGCTGTAGGATTGAAACTGCCCTGATGTACCTTAGAGCAGTTTAAAGACTGCTTTAAGCTCTCCATTGGCTGTAGTAGTCACAGAGGGAGTACTGCACCAGGTGTGGATACGGCAGAAGTCCGTGTACTTCCTGGCACTCCCCACCCCAACGTGCTCCTCTTGTGGAGGCAAGAGGATTGGGTGGCGTAAGTGGCTACATTAGTTTTACACTCCCTGTGGATTCCCCTCTGTCGGGGGGGAATCCCTTACACAGTATGAAGTTGTTGGAGCTGGCGTTGAGGATCTGATCAGTTTCTGTATTCAGTTTCCTTACTTTTTTTTTTTAATATTGTCAAAGATACTGGAATTAAAACGGGATCTTTGTGTGAATTTACTATTTAGCCCTCTCATAACTCCAGAACCTGCATGTGACTTCACAGAAATGCTTTTGAAATGATTGTCCTCTGAAAGAGAGTTGTGACTTCAGATGAAAAATAGGAACCAAGAATAAACTTTTGACACATCCTGTGTCCTTGCAAGTGATCTTTATAAAGAATAAGTGAACAGAAATACATTTTATTTAGATGGCATCTATTTCCAAGCTTCTTATGAGGCACCAGTAGCTTTAAGAGGTTTGGGTTGTATATTACCATTTAGATTGAAAGTGTTTTTTCTGTGAAGATACTGTCTGTAAGGGGCGTAAGGCTATCTGATAATGGAGTGCTGCCTGAAATACTTTCTCTCCCTTGTTGTGACATATGTGCAATTAATTACTTGGCTTGTAATCCTTCACTGTTTCATCCACTGTTATTCTTAAGGAGTGGCTGGCATACACCAGGTTTGATAATGAGGTCAATTGAAGATTTTCAAACTGAAAATATTAAACCAGTTTTTGAAAATGCATTTCTAGGCCAGGTCTACACTAGGAAATTAGGTTGTTATTACTATGTCGCTCGGATGTGAAAAATCCACACCCCTGAGCGACTTATTAAACCAACTTAACCCCGGTATAGACAGTGCTAAGTTGATGGGAGAATTCGCTTATCGACATAGTTACTGTCTCTTGAGGAGGTGGAGTACCATCGGAGTAGGTAGCATTTTCACTGAAGCACTACAGTGGTGCAGCTACACCTGTGCAGCTGCGCTGTTGCAGTGTTTCAAGGGTGGACCTAGTATCTTTAGATAACTAAAACATTGTCGATGGAAAAATACCTTCCATAATAAGCTATTAAACACTTCCCTGGTGTATATGGATGCTCTCTCTATAAATATCAATAAATGAGGCTGACAATATATTGAAAATAAGTTGTCCTAAAGTGATACCTCTCCCCCATGCCTCCCACATGTGCGGAAGGCTAGGACATCCAAAGGTAGTCAGATTTTGTTTATGGTTCTTTAATGGTAGCTTTTCTTTTCAAAGTTTGGATTCACTGGAGTTTGGACTACAGGATGACAGAAGTAGCTAAAGTTCTGTTACAGATATGAGCGCACAGGCTGGCCAGTCAACTCCGCAGATTTGTTGTAAAGACAGGTTTACTGGCAGCTTTGTTGAGAAGGTTCTTGATAACTTCAGTTTTCATTATAGTGTTTTAGCACCTTAGCATCAAGCATTCACTCAGTTGTTAATTCTAGCACTATTCCGTGGATCTTAAATTTACATTAGCCTTTTAATTAAGATACTGTCACTTTTTCGTAATATTGTAATTTTATGTACATGTTGATGCAAATCTGCTCAATTGGTTATTTTATTTACTTTGCCCTGATGAAAATGTTAACTTTTGGCAGGGTTTCAGGGTACTTTTATTTATTCACTCAGCACCTAAATACAAGGCATTGGGTTTGTAATGGTTCGTACAACTATGGAACAATGAAAGGAGACTAGATAACTTGGCCCAGATCTTAGGCCTTGCTCTGTCCCATTTGGGTAAAGTTGGCTTCATTGACTCCCACACTGAGGGCTTGTCTCGACTACAGCTTAAGTCGATGTAACTTAGGTCGCTCAGGGGTTTGAAAAAACCACCCCCCGAGCTACATAAGTTACATGGACTTAAAACGCTGTCTCCCGCTGACATAGCTTCTGCCTCTCGTTGAGATGGAGTCATTATGTTGAATGGGGAGTGCTCTCCCGTTGACATAGTGTCTCCCCCAGACACACTACTTTGGCGCAGCTGCAGCCAATGCAGCTGCACCAGTGTAGTGTAGTAGTGAAGACAAGCCTTGAGGGAATTCTCAGAGTTGTCCCCAGGTGACTTTCCCCTCAGTTACATGTATCATCCTTTCAAAAGACATATTGTAGGAATCAAACAAGTCAAATAGAAGAGAACAAACTTAAACAGTACACCAAATCCTGCTACAAAAGTCCACAAACTATAGTGGCTTTTGTTGTTACTACTGTGATAATTAAATCTGCACTGTGAATCAGAAATAAATTAATCAAGAAGATGTAATATAAGGTATTCAAGCTTCATGTTAACTTAGTGGTAACCCACTCGTGGTCTCCCAATGGTGGTAGCACCAATAGAGATTTTTGTGTAAAAGTCACAAGTATAGACAAGGCTCTGTAGTGAAGAATTGTGATTCTGCTTCTGTTTTGCTAATTTAATGGCCTGTAAAATAGATATAGGTAAAGGTGATTGCAGAGGGGACTGAAAGCATTTATCTACTCTCCGTGACTAGCTGTACTTGGCATTGCAATAAAATCAGTGAGAAATCGATCCAAAGCTACCTTCGTTACTCTTTGTGCCTCTTCTTCGGGGACCTACAATGGGAAATAGTGCAAAAAACGCCCCTTAAAATGGGATAAGTCAGGGTTGGGGGATTTTCCATTGAAAGAGCAAAGGGTGGATAAAAATCAATTATTTAAAAAAATCTTTTTTATTTAAATCGGATTTTTTGATCGGCTTTTTGAGGAAAAAAACTATCTAAAGATACTTTTAATTAAGA
This sequence comes from Chrysemys picta bellii, assembly GCF_011386835.1. NCBI lineage: Eukaryota > Metazoa > Chordata > Testudines > Emydidae > Chrysemys > Chrysemys picta. Next base: position 60,179,877 of record NC_088801.1, on the reverse strand, counting down.
TACATTATCGCTCAAAGATCTCGTAATGGAATAGGGATTATAACTTCTAATTCTATAGTATGAGACAATATATTCATGTAATGTTTAAGAAAAGTTTTGTAAATGAGTTCCAATAGTTCATGGATTAGGGACCCAATTTTATGGGGCTCCAGAGGCTTCTGTATAGATTATTTAGGTTAATCTTTCTATTATCCAATGGGACTCAGTGCTTAGTCTAGAACAGTGATTCCCAAACTTTAACAACCTGTGAACCCCTTTCACTAAAATAACAAGTCTCGCGAACCCCCTCCTAAAAATCAATATTTTCAGGGATTTTTTCCTTTACCTGAGTATAAATTATAAAAGCAGTGATCTTGGAAATATAAAATTAGTTTTTATGATATGCTCATTACACACTATTATTATTATCATTACAGTATTTTTATTACATTACAAAAACGGCAACACTCTTCCAAGATCTCACTTTCGTAGCTTGTATCACTTTGAATAAGCCTGTTATAAGACAAGACTCCTATGTTTCATCAAGCAGTATCAGATGTGAAACAGCATGAAGGTAGTTCCTCCTACACAAGCATTCAGGTCTTGAGCAGGCAAACAACACACGTTACAACAAAGCTTAAACTTGTTCTTCATAATCATTTTAAAAATGAGACTAGCTGCCTATTTAATTTTAAAAACAGCAAAAAATATCCCCCTCCCTTTCCATTTCTTATAAGGAGTCTTGAAGTTTAAATCTCCGTGTGAGAGAGATGTTTGCTTTGATCTGCTTAGCTCTTGGAAGTCCAGGGGCTCTGGGCTGCTGGCCCCGTGCTGCCCGGGGTTCCTAGGGACAGCTCTGTCTGCCATTAGGGATTTTTTCCCTTGATAACCCCCTGTAACACTTCGCAAACCCCAGTTTGGGAACCACTGGTCTAGAAGATACCATCAGAGATGCTTAGTTTTGCAGTTCTCAAACTGTGGATTTGTGTGTCCAGAGATAGCATTTTGCTGTTAACAAGCATGTTTTTAAATAAATAATTAATATATAGAGGTGAGAAATAACAGATCTCAACCCTATTGTCCCTCTGCAAATTTGTGTACACAGAGTCAATCTCTAAAAGTGCAAAGTTTCAAAAAGTTCAATGAATAGAAGATTATTGGGGGGCGGAATAGATCTGGAGGAGAAATCTGGCGATAAATGTGAGAAGGGAGGGACAGGCAGTAGAAAAAAAAGTGAAACTGTTTGAGTAGCATATTCCCGAATGCACTTTTATGTAGAAATCCATGATTAAATCGAGTCTTCCTGACTAGTGATTTAAATCATGATGAATCACATTCACCCTGTGAAAGAGCAGCTCTTCTCTTATTGTAGAAAATTCCCAGAAGACAAAAACCCAAAATGATAAAGAGCAACAGAAGGCTGAAAAAAACTTTAACTTTTCTCTGTTTTTACCCCAAAAAAAAAAAAAAAAAAAAAATTAATGTGACAACACAATGCAAGTAGCCTCTGGATGTCAGGCATTCAGGGACAGAGGCTGGCACCTAGCTGGTTCTCTGCAGCAGCAGCTGCTTTCACTAAAACAAAACCCAGACACCACTACCACAACCCTTTGGGTTTTACTTCTAGCCTCTTAGTCATAGCTTTATTATTCCATCTTTAAAATGTGACACATTGCATTTCCTATCTGCATATATTATAGCATACCCTGGATGTGACAATCTTATGACTAGTTGCTTGAGTTTTCATTTTTTGATGTGGTTTTCCTCTCTCAACACTGATATGCCATCACTCCTTTTAGAATGGAGCACTGAATTTGCTTGAGTTCAGTTTGTGGAGATGTAGGATCTCAATTTAGATTTTGAGGCAGCTGTTTTCATTAATACTGGTGGTGTTGGCTCCCATCTACTTGTGCTCAGGCAGCTTGGCACATCCACAGTTGTGATCTGTAAATAGCTTAAGAAGAGAATGCTTTCTGATCTTGTGTTTTAAAAGGAAGGAGAATTGAGATGGCTTGTTTCAGCTAATGGTTATAGAGGAGGATGTGGCATCCTTTAATCTTTAAGTGGGTGCTACATGTGACAAATCGCCAGGCCAAAAATGAAGTGCTTGGAATTAGTTATCTCAGTGTTTGAAAAGGTTATCGCAGTTTGTATGGAGAAGCCCCAATGTACAGAAGGATATTTTTACTTTTAATAATGTAAATAGTAGAAACTGGGAACTATTAAATACTCTCCAAGCACTAGTTTAGTTTTTATTTCTTAATTCTTGTACAGAACAGTATGTGAAACAAACTTTTGATGTCTTATCTACTTAATGCTTAGGCATGGTATTACTAACCTGAAGTTTTTATTTATATTCTGAATTCCTTTGGATTTGCCATTTGATATATTTTACTTCTTAGAACCTTCCTTGGGTGGCGATAGAACTTTTTTTAGTTTTGTTCTGTTAAATGTGTTTTTTTTGGGTTGTGTTTCTTTTGGCCTGATTTAATGGTTGTACTATTGCAGGTTGGGGTGGGGAAATGTTTTACTTCTGAATTCACCTGACTTCTGTTAAAGGCCATATTTTATTTTGCTGAAGCCATACTTCCTAAATAATGATCTCTATGAATATTTTGCTGAGCTCTTAAGTGTGTGTGTGTGTGTGTGTGTGTGTGTGTGTGTGTTTCTAAGGCTCTGTGATCACTTGGACTCTACTTCAAAACCTGTTTTTAAGTGGACTAGTCCTTTCAGCCTTAAGTGACAAATAGCTACCCACCCTCCCTGACAAGTATAGGAACTCAGTTGTGGAAATTCAGAAGCTTGGCCTGTGACGTGGGAAAGAAAATAGTGGCTTATAACAGTATTTTTTTTTTTTTTTTTTAAGGTCTGAGCTCCATGAGTGCTGCTCTTCCCCCCAGACCCTCCCCTACTTTTCTCACACTGACTGGCAAGATAACTTTCCTCATTATACTGAGAACCAGCCATGTCATGTTTGTCAGGTTGAAATGTGTGAACGCCTACTCCATCCATAAAATGCTCTCTGACAAAGTCAAGCGCTGCTGTGTGACTAATCAGTCTATCTCTTCAGGTAGATTTCTAGATTGGATCTGTAAATCAAAGATTCTATATAAGAATTTATGCTTAAAGATCCATAAAATTAATAAGCATCCATCCCATACTCTAGATGCCTTTAAATAATTAAATTGCAAAAATTGTGATTCCAGGGTGTTTGCTACTTTCACTGTCAAGGTGCTCTAACTAGTAGGGATACTAGAGAGACCACGTGACTGAGATATATCTTTTATTGGACCAACTTCCGTTGGTGAAAGAGATATGGTTTTGCTTACACAGAAATTGGTACAATAAAAGATATTACCTCACCCACCTTGTCTCTCTCATATCCTTGGACCAATACAGCTACAACCAAACAGCAAATAGGGATATTAGTTATTTCATGTACAATGGAACAGTTATGAGATATGTACTGGCTTGCCTTGAATATGAAACTGACTCGGATTGTAGGTTCTACTGTGTAATATTACCAGCTGATTTGTTTTCTTGAGGCTGGTCAGATTCATACAAATGAATAAATGCAACAGGAAAGCTGCTTTTTTAGCCTGGGAAAGCAGTTCTGTAGCACTGATCCATTCTCTACAGTTATGATTAGCTTGACCAGCTGTTGTGATGTAAGTGAACAAGATCCTGTAATACTTTCCTTCTTGCTTTTTGTGAGTTAAAAATTGTAGATAGTAAGTGCTAGCCAGAGCAATGGTTGTACAAGCACCACGGAATCACTTCATCAGGCTGGGAGGAAGCTCAAACGCTCAGTTAAACTGTGTGGAATCTCTTTCATTTGAAGAGTTTCCTGAAGCTCAGGAGCTCCGCAGGAGAAAGGAGGAGCCAATCAAACCACTCCTTCATGCACTGGAGTCAGGTAGAATTGAGCTGTCAAAAGATTTGTCAAGAGATGCTGTACCTGTTACACCGTATGATCATACAATTCAACAGAGATAATTAGAACCAAATAAAGAAATGGAAGTTACTGCTACTTGCTATAAGGACAATGAAGTGGTCACAGTTAAGGTTTGTACTGCACACAAATTTTTTTTAATTTTATTTATATTTAATCTTTGCCTAACTTTTCCAAAAATCTTTTCTTTTTGACACTTTCTATTTATTAACTGTAGCTGTTTCTATTTATTAACTGTAGTTTCATTTTTTAAGAGTAAAGGGACACTGTCAAGCAGTTTAGGCACAAAATGAAGGTACTGCTTAAAAAAATTAGCATGGTTGAGGGTCTCAGTGCTGTCCCACCCCTCCATTGCTTACCTGTCATTAATGCGCTTACAGTGCATTATCTGTCAACTTCCACTTCATGTAAATAGAAAAATTTCAGGAATGATGCTAATTTTATTTAGTTAAGTAAATCTTTTATAAAAGTGTCTTAACTCTGAGATTTTTGTCTACAACTGCTTGGACTTACACTTTGAACTACTACAACTGAGACAATGTTAGCTAGAGGGATCCAAAGTAAATGTTAGATTGTAAATACTGGGATGTCACAAATTGCTGCATTTAGATAAAATTACCATTAATATGGTGCACAGTAGAAACAGCAGATTTGATTTGGAAACAATTTCACTTTAGGTTTTAAGATGCTAGTAACAATAAATTAAGATGTAATTTTAAAATATGGCTTTTAAACTGCCCCTTGTGATCTGTGTTTTAAACATCTAGTTTTGCCTCTGTTTTCTTTATTTCAGCTACAAAAAAATTAATACATATCAGCTGGTTCTTGACAACTGTGTTTTGGTTTTTTTTAAACAAGATGTGAATTTGTGCCAAGTAATTACCATTTCTGGTGTCACAAGTGACTCTGTAATTCCTTGCACAACATGATTAACTTAGTAGAGCTGCTCCCAACAGTAAAAATATTCAATATGGTACCTAACATGCATTCTTCTTTTAGAATGTATTCTGAAGTTTATTTATCTGGTTCACTCCATAGAGGGGTTTCTATGCCAAAGAAGATATTTTTGAGGAAACAAAAATAATTGCTCTTTTGGGATGTTGTTTAGAAAAACACTTTAGTCTGAACCGTGCCAATTTGTTACACAGCTGTTAAAATGACATAATGGTTTTTTGTTTGACCAAGGGCATAAATAAGAACTTCCTTCCTCCTTCATTTTTATTTATTCTAGCTCTGTGCAGGATTCATGATAAATCTTTTCCAAATTACTGTTATTAATTGAGGGGGAGTGCCAGCAAAATGTTTTACCAACTTTTGCTTGACATAATCTGAGAGTTAATTTTTGTGAACTAGATTACTTCCCTTCCCTCCCCTCCCCTCCCCCGCCAGTATAAATTGGCCCAATGCATTGAAGAAAAACATTATTCTAGTTCTTTCACTTGAAAATCTTTCTTTGAGACTATTTGGTTGTCTGAAACACCCAAAAATCTTGAGACACCCTTTATACTTAAGACAGAGTAGAATGTGTTTAACCAGTGTTTAAAAACTGAATATCAGGAACTAGTACATTCTGTCCCTCTTGCTCCATGTATTTAAGGTATTACTGTTTTAGTTATGAGACATGTTTCCTGCCAATGTCCAGTTTATGCTGAAGGAAATGACTACATTGGTGATCAACTTCATGAACACAGGCATAAGTGTTTTAGAAAGGAACTTAAGTTTAGCCAGGGTGGTACTATAAATAAGTATTGATTCTGTAAATTCAGATGGCATTTGTGCTTTAGGAAGGGCATGACTGTGAGAGTTCAGCAAGCATAGAATAATCTGACATTTTCTAATTTCTTGTTACATTTGGCAACAACGTGGAGTTATTTACTTCTCCTATCTATTAGTAAATCAGATGAATAAGCTTTTAGATAGGTGCAAATGAAGTGCTTATGTAGAACAATGGACTGCTTGTTAACACATTCAAATATTTAAAAAATTCTAATAGTACCCTTTTACATTCAAATATTTAAAAAATTCTAATAGTAACCTTTTACTTGTAATATTGTAATGAGGAATTGACCATAGTAGGCCATTGTATTTTAATGATTATGAAAGGGCTTCTTTAATTACAATTTACTTGCTTTTCAAACTTCTTTAGAATTTTTCATGAAATGCACATCACTAATATGTATGTAGGATAGTAATCCTGGGAAGGGTGATGTGTAAGAACTTAAAAAATGTCTACACTGAAATATCCAAGTTCTAGTTATGGAGAGTCATGTGCAGAATTTAACTCGCTGTCATTTTTCCCATTCCCAGCTGCCTTAGGGTCAAAGAGAGCCCTGTAGATATCTAATGAAGCTTGATGTTAAAACTGAATTGTGTGTCAGAAATGGATTTTTTTTGTTGCTGTTGAACTTGCTGATAAAATTCTCCAGGGCCCTGTTGTCTATTATATTTTTGTCCAAAGGTGGCTTGATACAGTGACTCTGTAACCCTAGAATATAGATGTTCCACTTCCAAAAGCTGGGATACAAACATTTTTTGGCAGTAAAATCAGAAGAAATAAAATGTCAAGCCTTGCTTTCACATTGAAGGCCCCAGCATCTGAGAGATTTGTAAGAAGGATTCCCTCAAAACAAGCAGAGAATAAAATGAAAGGTTTAGAACTTTGCAGAATATAAGGGCTAAATAATACCATATTTCCTCTGTCATATACAAACATTTGTTTTCTTAAAGGTTTAATGATCCACTTTTGTGAAAATACATTTTTAGCAGTTCTAGCTTTCAAATTCAAAAAGCACGGAAAGAAGGGAGGTTAGATATGTGAAGTGAGAGCTTGTGGGGACATGATAAAAAGAATGCTGCTGTAACTGTGCCAACCTGCGTGTGTGTTTTAATTCAAAGATTGATTTGGAAGGAGTCTCGTCCTTGAAGCTACCACCTTCTGACAGATTACCTCTGCTGCCTCAAACAGCAGTTCAACAGATGCAGAATTATTCCTTTTTAATAGCTAATTAGGTAATTATGCAGGATTGTTCATTGGTGATAGTAATCACCTATGTCTTCTTTCTGACATCTACTCTCACTCTTTTCCTCTTCCTCAGCTCTACCTCACTATACGGCAGTCATGTTATTTTGTAGGTCTGCAGATAACTTATGTACAGTGCAAATTTTCAGGTCTTCACTTTTACAATCCTTTGTTCTGCACTGGTTTACAGCCACATTTGCCGATGTGGTCAGAAAGGAATACAGAAAATGTAACCACAGAGATAAGCAGAGGACCATAAGCTAATTTCAGTACGCAACAACCCTCCACTCAGCCCTGATCTCACTCACCTGCAAAGAAAAGCCAGTGAATGGACCAGTCCACAGGTAAAAAGAGTTGCTGTTGGCCCTCACCTCACAACACACAAGCGGAATCTGTCTGTCACAGCTCATTGGGGAGAAGAGGAGCCACTAGGTGGTGGTGAGGAGCTTATTGTCAAGGATGGGGTGGTGATCCTTAGTTTCCCTGTAGAAGATCCAATCTTCAGTCCCTTCTTCTCTATGCAGCTCGATCAGTGGCTTCTCTCTTTTGTGAGGAAGGATGGTAATGTTGCCTTCTCTCGTTCCCAACCCCACACAGGAGTACTGACCATTGGTCTCTTCCGAAGTCTTGTCTATACATAAACTCCCACTAAAATCACAAAATTGGTTTTATTCACACCACTTCTTGCTTGGATGCAACCCTGTGTGAACACTTTTATTTCTGGATAAATGTCCACAAACACACATGGACCAAAATAACAAAAGCTGTGAATTAAAACCAGTTTAGTTAATTTGGTGCAAGTCTGCAGAGCAACCTGCGAAGAATGAAAGCAGATATCAGCACCTTCTAACTACAGATATCACTGGTCCAGCAGAATCTCTTCTTGTGGGGTGGGGAAGGAGAGCCAGGCAATAATTCTAGGCTTATTTATGCAGTGGCCACTAAAGACAGCAGTTAGACGAACAGCTAATGATCTGAGTTGCCCACCATATCTAGACACCCAGCCCACCAAAACAGTATTTTATGGTTGGTGGTGGGAGAACTGGATCACATTTTCTCTCTCATATATATCCAAAAGTTTCCAAACTGCTGTAGGTGACGGGGAATTTTAGGGGGCAGTGGGATCTTTCAGATACCCGTTTTCCCAAGATGTGTGTAGGAGGGACAGGGACAGTGGGAGCAATGTTTCCCACTCCTGCTGACCGAGAGTGAGCAGAAGTTTCCTTTTCAGATGTCCACAGCAGGGAACTGGGCTTCATTTGACTTGGAGGAAGAAAGAGGGAGCGATTTTTAAAGATTGTTTGTTACCTCTTTAATCAAAGTATGTCATTAGCTTGAATGAAGCTTCCTTGATTTTAAATGTTTGTATTTAGAGGTAAGCCACACTTTGTGTCCTGGTCAGAGCATCAGTTTGTCTCTTTACTTTAAGTAAGAATCTAGCAGAAGACGTGTAGAAGGGTTTCATTCCAAGGGAATTTGTGTCTTTACTCTGAATTATAAATGGGGAATAAGTTACAATTTGCTAAACTTGTTTTACCTGTGAGTTATTAAAAACTAATCAGCATTGTAGATATAGTCACACTTTGGACTCTGATGCTTATGGCTAAGGATTATGAAAAGCGTCCGTGATTAGGCTCTGAAGTCTCACTCCCTTTCCTATAAGGGAAATTGATTTTCAGTAGGATTTAGGCACTTCTGAAAATATTGTCTTCTGACATTAGCATACATTCCCACACAACCAAAATATTAAAGTTTAGATGTAGTTACTACTACCTAGTGGTCTATATGAGCCATACTTTATCAATGAACTCCAGTTTTGACCTGGATAGCTGTAAAGGAATGCAGCAGGGAATCTTCTATACCAGGGGTTCTCAACCTTTTTCTTTCTGAAGCTCCCCCAACAAGGTGTATAAACTCCACACCCACCAGTGCCACAACTGTTTTTCTGCATATCCAGTATATTAAAATCCAGGGCCGGTGTTAGGGGGTAGCAAGCAGGGCAATTTCCCAGGGCACCACGCCACGGGGGCCGCACAAAGCTAAGTTCTTCGCGTTTCAGCCCCTGCTCTCTGGTTTATTTTGGTGGCCCCTCTGAAACCTTCTTGCGGACCACCAGGGAGCCCCAGTGCCCTAGTGAGCACCACTGTTCTATACTGTTTTTTTTGAAGCCCATCACCAGCAACTCTCAATCTCCAGAGCTCTGATCTCTCAATGCTTCTCACCCTTCCATCTCTTGTCAGAGCAATGAAAACATGTGCTGTTGTAAGAGAAATGTGTATACTTGGTTCAATAAACCAAATAAAACCTTATGCAAACTTCTCAAGGAATCAGAACCCATTATATAGCAGGCTTAACTTTTCCTAGAGACCTGAAGATAACCAGGGTATTTCTCATACCAGTGAAGAGGAAATTCTGACATTTGGTCCATAAATGTTGGATCAAATACTGAAACAAAGTGAAAATCAGAAGTCCTAAATATATTTGGTGTTGGTAGTAAAGAAAAGCTGCTACTTATACCTAAGAACAGTCACATACAAGGGAAGAACAGTCTGTCAATATGGGAAGCTAAAAGAGAAAGTCAGGGACAGTGTGCTCGAAATACAGCCCAAAAGAATTTATCTTAATCTCATTATGATGCTCCTCAGATTTTTGTCGTCTTGCATAAAGTTGGTCTCTCACATCAAAGTACATTCACGCTTCCCGCAGTGACTAATAATCAGTTCAATTATATTCCTCAATGCAGATTCTCTACCAGATACCATGACCCAAAAGCTGTGCAGGTTTTCTTCAGCCTCCACGTATAGCTATTCACCAGTATCTTTGTTTTCGTCCGCTGCACAAACTTCATTTGCCCATCTACCTACAGTTCACTCACTTATACTAAATATTTTGAGGTGAACGTTACAAACATCCTTGGATGCGGCTACTCCAAAACTAGCACAAAGAGAGAGCATATGAGTAAGCTTGTACTGCTGCTGTCTGTGCTTTACCTATTCTGTTCCATGGTTAAACTATAATTTAAGGCTCTCAGTTGCTGAGAGAGCTGTTATAATTGGTGCAAATATGCTGTGCTTGCTATGATTTTGTACTCTGTCCTCAAGTGTACTGAGGAGATGAACTGTGATGTTTTCTGAGTTCAGAGCTTGTTTTTAATGTGTATATTTTTAATTTTATGGTTTGTTTTAAATGAAGTTGGTATACATTTGATAAGGTGTGTTTAAGCACAATACCTTGTGATACTTTGGAGAACAGTTACTTTTGCTTCATGAAGAAGTGAATTTGTGTTCCTAATAGTAATGGAAAATGAGATTTTGTCTGATACTAGTTTGAAAGGCCTCTTTTAATTGTTACTACCTTCAGAATGTTATTAACAAACAAATCTATTCAATCATTAAATTATGCTAAGAAAATAGCTGTAGAAATTTAAATTATGGTTTCAGGAAAGTGTTACAAAGAATACTCAGATGACTCATTTTGAAAAGGACTACTAGTAGTTTTCTTAATTGTTTTAAACCATCTTGTGGCACACCTGCCACTAATGCAAACATGGCTTAGTTTTTTACCCAGTTTTTAGTATTTTCTTTTGCTATATAATTACAAAATAAGAATCCATCCAGATTGCTCTGGCTTTTTTACAATGTTGAAAAGCCCCCAAAAAATCTCAATATCAAAAATAAACTGTTTATGCTTCAAACATAATATCCTCTGACCACAAACAATTATAAGCTCCTTTTATGAGCTAGTGAGCTATTTGAATAAGGCAGGATATATATTTTACCTTTGAAGATATGTGGCGCCTAGATTAGGTCAAACAGAATGACTTGGTACATAGAACCTCAGAGTTATGAACACCAGTTATGAACTGACCAGTCAACCACATACCTCATTTGGAACTGAAGTATGCAATCAGGCAGGAGCCCCAAAACCCCCAAATACAGTACTGTGTTAAATGTAAATTACTAAAAAAAAAAAAAAGGGGGGGGGGGAGTTAAAAAAAAAAAAGATGTGATAAGGTAAGAAAACTGTTTCTGTGCTTGTTTCATTTAAATTAAGATGGTTAAAAGCAGCATTTTATATTCTGCATAGTAAAGTTTCAGAACTGTATTAAGTTGTAAACTTTTGAAAGAACAACCATGATGTTTTATTCAGAGTTATGAACAACCTCCATTCCTGAGGTGTTCATAACTCTGAGGTTCTCCTGTATTGGCAATGTTTAACTGGTTGCAAGCTGCAGGAATTTGTGAAGGGCAAGGCCCTTGGAATGTGAAAAAAGGTCTCAGGTCTGTCTCCAGGAAACACCATAAAATCATGTGCCAACTGATGCAAAAATGAGATTCCTCATTTACTCTACCAGTGCAGGTCTATTGTCAATATGCCCTAATGCTAACTGTCATTGAAGCTACTTGTAGGGTTGCCAGCCCTCCCGGATTGGCTGGGGGGGGGTCTCCCGGATCGGCCTCAATCTCCTGGTAACTATTAAAGGCAAAGTCCAGTTGGCGGCACAGTGGGGCTAAGGCAGGCTCCTTACCTGCCATGGCTCCGCACAGCTCCCGAAAGTGACTGACACGTCCCTCTGGCTCCTAAGGACAGGGGTGGCCAGGGGTCTCTGTGCGCTGCCCGCACCCCGAGCGCCAACTCTGCAGCTCCCATTGGCCAGAAACTGCGGCCAATAGGAGTTGCGGGGGTGGTGCCTGCAGGCAGAGGCAGTGCGCAGAACCGCCTGGCTGCCCCTGAGCCAGACCATGCTGGTCGCTTCTGGGAGCGGCCTGAGGTAAGCGCTGCCCAGCCAGAGCCTGCAACCCTCATCCCCTCCTGCACTCCAACCCCCTGCCTCAGCATGGTGAAAGTGAGTGAGGGTGAGGGAGAGCGAGCGACGAAGGGAGGGGAGATGAGTGAGTGAGGGGCGGGGCGTCTGACCAGGGGAGGGGCGTGGCATGGCAGGACCTTGGGTCGGGGCAGGGCAAGGGTGTTTGGGTTTGTGCGATTAGACAGTTGGCAACCCTAGCCACTAGGGAGTTTTACAGAATGTCTACAAATTGATCCACAAATTTCCTTAGTTTCTTATGATTTAGTTGGTATGTGCGTGGTACAAAGATGTTAGATAACTTGTTTTAATAAACTGTTAATACAAAGGTAAAAATATATTTAAAATCCTAGTATGGGTTTTTTCACTGGCAGTTAAGTGTGAGAGGTTGACCTTAGTATAGTGACTTTAATAAAACACTAAATTTAGAGAGAAGAGCCAGAAATAATAATCGAACATTGAATGACAAAACTCAACTAGCAAACGTGCTGAAATGTAAAGTTGTATATACCCAAGACACCTGCTTGAAGTTGTGCCCAGTGCTCATTCACTTAATGGAACAGCATTTAAATGAAAAAGTCTGTCTCGAGTGGCTGTAACCAAGAATTCCTTTTGTAAGGTAAATTTGAGAACATTTTATGTGCAAAAATGTGCAATTTTAGTGGGGTCGCAGGGGTTCAGTTGACTTTGGTGTTGAAATTCCAAGGAACAACACCATAGTAATTTTTAAATGCTAGAAGGATCCTCTTGCCCTGAAATATCACTGATTGTGGTTGTAGCGTTCTCTGGAGAACTAATGTCCCCTGACAGTAGAGTTGCTCATTTTCCATGTGTTTCAGTGCTGAGCTGTGTAGGCAGCGTTCTCTTAGCCTGGGATCCAGAAAGTGCTCTCCTCCTGGGAACAGTGACCTACCCCATGGTTCAAAGGCCTATTTCCTTAATAAGGCCCAGCTGTCAGCCTCTTCCTTCTTGGAAGGAAAAGTATGTGTCATACCACTGAGGAATTGTACAAACTGTTTGCACAATTCCTCAGTGGTGTGGTATGTACTTCTCTTTCCATGGGAGTTAATTAACTCCCTTCCCTTGTCAGGGATGGAATACATATGCTCCAAAAAATTGAATGCCTGTCAAAGGACTTAGATTTGGTCTTAATAACTGTAGTTGGAATCTTCTTGATAACATCTCTTCACATGTATCACTTGCCAGCTTCTCTAGATCTCCTGCTTCTCTAATCCCTGACATAGGAGGAACCTGTTTGAATTGAGGCAGTTATCTGCCTTAGGTGCGTTGTCCAGGGAGTACAGTGTAAAATGGATCTCCCCAGTGGGATTTGCTTGGAATCTGGAGTAATGTGCTTTTGCAGCATCAACAGATCTTCAGAGAGCATTAAGTGTACACAATGAACTTCCTTATATATTTTAAATGATTTTTGTGTCTGTAACAATGCTGCCCTTGGCGGGACACTTTTGAGAGTACCAACTCAGGACAAATTGCTTAAAGCAGGACAGTTACAGCCCAAGGCTGGGGTTCCTTTGCACACCAAGGCAAACCAAACCAGCCAAACAGAGAGGACTTCGGTTTTACCCCACTGGCTAACCATAAGTCACACAAGCAATTCCCTTAGACACTCCAGTTTCCCAGTATCACCACCAGTGCCACTCATTCTGGGGATAAATGGTTATGAAAACCAATATCCCAGTAAAAGAAAAAAGGTTCTCTCTATCCCAGAGGACCAAGCTCCAGACCCAAGTCAATATACAAATCAGATCTTACCCACAAATCACGCTGTTGCCAATCCTTTAGAATCTAAAGGTTTATTCATAAAAGGGAAAAGATATAGATGATAGCTAAAATTGGTTAAGTGGAATTAATTACATACCGTAGTGGCAAAGTTCTTGGTTCAGGCTTGTAGCAGTGATGGAATAAACTTCAGTTTCAAATCAAGTCTCTGGAGTACATCCACAGCTGGGATGGGTCATTCAGTCCTTTGTTCAGAGCTTCAGTTTGCAGCAAGATTCCTCCAGAAGTAAGAAGCAGGATTGAAGACCAGATGGAGATGATGCAGCTGCCTTTTTATAGTCCTTTTGCCATGTGGCTTGTGCTTTCTTGGTTCCAACCACAAGCTACCCATCCCATGGCATGGAAAAACCATAGAGTTTTGTCCACAGGCATGTCCCTGCATGCCTTGCCGAGTCACAAGATATATCTGCCTTCTTTCAATGGGTCTTTTGTATAGCTGATGGTCCTTAATGGGCCATCAAGCAGGCTAGGCATTGCTGACACCAAATTGTCTGGGGTGTTCCCCTGAAGCATAGCATAAGTTTGAAATACAGACAGTATAGAGCCAATACATATAACTTTAAATACAAAAATGATACATGCATACAGATAGCATAATTATAACCAGCAAACCATAACATTGTCTTAGACACCTTATTTGACCCTCTCTATACAAGATTTGGTGCCACTACGGTCACAGTTCGTCAATAATGTCACAGTGTCTTATTAGGTTTCCTTCATTACTGATTCTGAAGAGCAGTGTTCAGTTAGCTATAATGTTAGTTTTCTGTCAGGTAGCTTTTATATGTTCAGCTTTTTTTATCTCAAACTGATAGTAATAGCCATAGCATATACTATAAGTGAATAAAGTTATGATAATTAGTTCCTCCTTCCAGTGAAGAGGATGTATAAACAAAATTAACATGGAATATTTGAAAGCTGTTTCATTTACTTTATATATGGGGCGGGGGAGGAAGGGGAGTTGTCGCTTAATCCATTTTGAGGCACTTCTGAAGGATTTTTTCAGTGACATGCTTCCAAAAGTTTAAAGGTGCTCACTCAAAATTTCTGCCTCAATCAGTGGTATATGGACATTCCTGAGTGAAATATGCTCTCATTCTACATCCCCCAACATATACATGCTCCATCAATTTCATATTTTCCCACCCTTGCTCCATGCTTCCTTTTGGAGGAGTGGTAAATAATGACGAGAACAGGTCACTGATTCAAAGCAATCTTGATCACTTGGTAAACTGGGCACAAGCAAACATGCATTTTAACATGGCTAAATATAAATGTATACATTTAGGAACAAAGCACGTAGGTAATATTTACAGTACGGGGGATTCTATCCTGGGAAGTAGTGACTCTGAAAAAGATTTGGGAGCTGTGGTGGATAATCAGGTAAACCTGAGCTCCCAGTGTGATGCAGTGGCCAAAGGCACTAATGCAACCCTGGAATGCATAAACAGAGCATCTCTAGTAATAGTAGAAAGGTTATTTTATCTTTGTATTTGGCACGGTGCAACTGTGGTTGGAATACTGTGTCCTGTTCTGGTGCCCACATTTCAAGAAGGATGTTGATAAATTGGAGAGGATTCAGACAAGAGCCACAAGAGTGATTAAGGATTAGAAAACCTGCCTTATAGTGATAAACTCAAAGAGCTCACTCTATTTAAATTAACAAAGAGAAGGGTAAGGGGTGACTTGTTTCCAGTCTATAAGTACATACATGGGGAACACTTATTTAATAATGGGCTGGACAGTCTAGCAAAGAAAGGTATAACGTGATCCAATGGCTGGAAGTTGAGGCTAGACAAATTCAGACCGGAAATAAGGTGTACATTTTTGACAGTGAGGGTAATTAACCATTAAAACAATATTTACTAAGGGTCGTGGTGGATTCTCCATCACTGACTATTTTAAATCCAGATTGGATATTTTTCTAAAAGATCTGCTCTAGGAATTATTTTTGACAAGTTCTATGGCCTGTGTTACACAGGATCTCAGACTAGATGATCATAATGGTCCCTTCTGGCCTTGGAATCTGTGAATCTTCCTTAGCAACTTGTAGGGAGGCATTTCTTGG
This sequence comes from Chrysemys picta bellii, assembly GCF_011386835.1. Taxonomy (NCBI): domain Eukaryota; kingdom Metazoa; phylum Chordata; order Testudines; family Emydidae; genus Chrysemys; species Chrysemys picta. Next base: position 60,164,255 of record NC_088801.1, on the reverse strand, counting down.
CATCAGCAGTAGCAGGGGTTGTTCTGTAATCTTTTCTTGCTATAGTAGTGGCAGGGCGGTCATGCTGCAGTGGCTGACTGTGGAATGCAAGTCCTCTCTGAACTGTGACTGGTCACTTGGAGAATGGCTCCTCTCTTGTTCTTCATGTGGTCTTTCCTGACTACTAGCAGTCTCCCAGTTGGTTGCTGAGGAGGAATCATGGAGGTCTTATGCAAGGGAGTCTGGTGAGGCTTGTCAGGAGGACTCTGAATCTTTTAACTCTGTTCAGGCAGTGGCAAGAGGAAAGGCGGATGCATCTAGCATAGGACTTTCCCACTCCGCACAAATGCGGCTGTGCCCCATCTTCTCTCTTTCCACCTCAGGCACTGTTGGAGTGTTCTGGTGATACACGCTCTGCACAGTGCATCCTCCAGGCTCTCCTAGCAGACCTGGTAAAGGATGCAGGTAAGGAGTTCCTTCTGGACCACCTACTGTGGTTGCTGGCATGACGGGTGTGTTCGCAGTAGGACAATGGCCTAAATGAGTAGCAGTTGGCTCAGTCTCAGGGCTGGTCTGTGTAAGGTGTGAATTTAATCAATTTAGGTTTTTTTTTTAATAACAAATGAGCTATTCTTTCACTGAGCCCATTGGCTGTCACTCATGCTAGCCCCCTCCAGCTCCTCAGCGGATCTTTCTTAGGTAGTTCTAAATATTTTGTGATTTTCTTACTATGACTTAACTTGCACTATACAGACCATTTTTAGTAATCAAACTTTCAATCTTTTTTCTAGCACAACTTTTTTTAAAGTACTTATTCTATCCATTTTCTCTTCGACCCAAATCATGTTTAAAACGTAATCCATCTTTTTAACCATACAGTGATATCTATGATTACTATGGTATAGAACAGTGGTTCTCAAACTTTAGTATTGGTGACCCCTTTCACACAGCAAGCCTGAGTGTGACCCCAGATAAATTAAAAACATTTTTTATATTAACACTATTATAAATGCTGGAAGTGAAGCGGGGTTAGAGGCTGACAGCTTGCGACACCCCAGTAATAACCTTGCGACACCCTGAAGGGGTCACGACCCCCAGTTTGAGAACCCCTGATATAGAATGTAGGAGTTGGGGAAGATGTTGTTAGAAGTAAACCTAAAACAAACTGCAGATAATGTACTCGTCACTATTTGAATAGTTTTTAAGAGGGAGGAGAAAATTATCTTTTGGTTAAGAAGTTCCGAAGTAGAGTTATGTTTTCTTGATTGCTCAGGGGTAAGACTAGATGGTGATTTATTGAATCTTTCTTTAAAACTGGTGCTTTTAAAATTATTTTTTCTACACTCTTGCTGCTTTAAAACTTCATGACAAAGAGATTGTTTCTAGGAGTAGGGAAGAAATATATTAAAATTATAGGTGTCTATAGTATGTACTCTCTGTAATAGCTAATTATAAAACTCTAAGTCAGCACATTTTAATTAAATGCTAAGAATGAGGGACAAATATATTCTAGAGATCTGTAACATTTATTTTGTGGTTCTTTGAAATGTGTTTTTTCTTTGTCCAGAGATTTACTAGCTCTAGTTTAGTAGAAGTGCTGCCGCTAATAATGTAATCTTAATTCTTCACAGAAATCTCAAATCAACTTCCGGCTGCAATAGTTCAGGTTTAGCATAGAGATGTATCAAGTTTTCCATTTGGGTACATAGAGCAACTTCTGAAGAATGTTGATTATTTATCATAGCAGCTAAAACACTACTCTTTCATTTTTAAGCTATGGCTCAAGGGTTGACTCTAGGTTCCCGTTGAAAGGAATTTGGCAACTTCTCTTGAGTCGTATTGTATAATACCCACATTGTATAAATTGACAGAGTCTCTGGCTTGATAGACTTGTTATCTCAAAAATGAGTATTGGCATAGATAATTAGTTTAACCTCCCATAGAGATCCTTTTGACCAAAAAAGTTTTATTATAGTGACTCTTAGTACATGTTTCTCTGAAACACAAATTCCATCCATTAATTCATAAAGGTTTTATGATCAACATGCATACCTCTATTGTAAAGTGCATACCTCTTTAAATATTATCAGTTTTGTTTGCATTATTTCCTCTTTGATTTTAATTTAGATCATTCTGCTTCACACCTGAGGGCTTGCATAAGCACTGTAAGATGATTGATTTTGATAAGCTCGTATCTGGTTAATAAACAGATGTCTGAAATCACAGTGGTACTGTGATAACAATGCTGACTGTTGGTTCCATGGTGAGCCTATCCATAGATGAGTGTCAGCATTAAAGCAGTAGCTCATTGGCACATGCCCCTTCCTGTGTACAAGCCCATGGACAGTGAACTCTTGCTGGTGGCCGCTCTGACAAATTCTCCTAAAATACTTAAGTAACTTTAGAAAAACAAATAAATATGCACATATAGATGTCCAGATCATTGCAATTTTTTTTGGTAGGGGTTTTTTGCAGACTCAATAATAAAAAGAATGTACAGTTGCATGTTGGTGCCTCTGGCCCTGCTGCCTCCCCGGGTCCTCTACAGATCCCCTCTGACCCCTGTTGCCTCCACCCACTCCCCTAATCTCTCCATCGCGGCCCCCTCCCCCATTGCCCTGAGCTGCCTTCCAGGGCCTCGCACCTCAGTCTCCCCCCACTCCTTGCCTCTTGACCATTGTGTCCAGTAAGACTGGCCCTGGGCTGAAGCCCTGAGCCGGAGCCCCTGGATGCTGCAGGGAGGGGTCACTGCTTTGCCCCTTCCCCCATCTCTGCCCAAGAGGCTGTTGTGGCCGCAGGAAAAACCCCTGGCCACGGTGGCCACATTTGAGATGAACTGTTTTAGCTGAAACATGCTGATAGTAATAGTGTTAATAAAACATTGTCAATTGTAACACTCAAAAGCAGTTACATTAGGGTAGAAGTGTTTGGTCTGTTCAGAAACAGGGAGAGGCTGATATGAATGTCAGCATAGTGGTGTGAAGGAGAGGAGTGGAAAGTGCATTATCCTAAGGTTAAATGCATGTTAATCTCCTGGAGTTGATATGAATGATTACAAATGGAAATGAGCTAGTGCTTTCCCATAATTCCCTGTGAGCCTTGCAAAATCAAACCAACTTTGATGTAATTTAGCATGAAAAGCAGTCTATGCTAAAGGAAAGTTCAGGAATGAATAAACAGGGTTATTGCACGTCATGATTGAGACATTAGATTGTATGTGAGAGGAGAGGATGCTATTGAATGCCTCACTTAGTCTAGTATAGTTTACCAAAGGTGTAGGGCAGAGTGACGTGGTTTTGTTCACGCTATTTTGAAATGCTGTAAGGTGGATGTCTAAAATTAAATGGATGTTGCCTATAGTCCAGTGTAACCAGGACTTCACTTTCATGAACACTAAACTCACAAATTAAGTAGCCACTCTTAGCTTGACACTCTAAAACCTTTTCAAACAACTATCAGATGCCCTCTTTTGCTAAGGTTGCAGCTGCATTAAGATGTATTTTGTTTAAATTATAATTAAGTGCTCCCTGCATATACATCCTGTCTGTCTGTACTTCCTGCTAACAATTTAAAAATAGCCCAGTAGTGGTTTGCAGAATTTTAAACTATAGAAATACTGCCATTTACACTGAGTAGCTCTCTTAAACAGTTTTGGAATCAAGTTTTTAATTTCTACTTGAATTAAAATATTTTAGTTAATTTTTCTCCGTGAACCTTCTGTTTCTACTCAAGTGTAAGTTTGGATACAGCACAAACCTGTCCAACAAGTCAACATTATTTGATGTAGGAAAGTACAGTGTCAATGTTTCACTGATACAAGCTCTTACACTGCATAATGAAGATATTGAGAAATTTATACTAATTTTTAAAATTAAATAAAAAGCATACCTTGTGAATTACAAACAGACTGCATTTTAAAATGGCTTTAAGATTATACATACTATATTAGTTTATTCTTTCCCCAGTTCATGCTTAGAGAAGTGGCAAGACTACTCCTGCCGCTGGTGAGAGGAGTGGATTTAGGGGAAATTGGGTTTAATGGACACACCTGAATTTGTACCCTCTGCTTGGCTAGAATTTTTTAAGCAAAATTTTATTTGGAGAAAGCCTTCCTTTCATAGAGTCACTAGCTAAACAATGGCTTTAAGAAGTCTACAGGTTGTCTCATAAAAGATCCTCTGTGACATGATGCAGCCTGAGATGCTCTAATTTTATGACAATTAGCCTTACATCCAGTTGATTTCTCTGGCTGATGTCTTGGTTCAGGAAATTGAACATAATGAAATGATATAGCTCTTCCTTTTCAAGAGAGCATCTGTTTGGCGAGCCACTAGATCAGGCATTGAAAGATATTAGAGAGAATAAAGGTTTTACTGTTTGCTCGCTCCTTCAGATGTGATTGTTAGCCCTTTCAGCAGAAATTCCAAGAATTTTTGGATGTAATTTCTCCTCTGGTCTCCTATAGATAGTCTCCAAAGATGTGAGACCTTTCAAATCTAGGATATAATAGTGGTCAGTTCATTTAGGCTGACTTCAGTAGGGGCTCTGACAACTTTTGAGAGCATAAGCCAGCTTTTCGTTACATTTCTGGGGAAAGTTAGTTATAAACGGAAACTTGTCTTGTAGAATTCAGTGTGTGCTGCTTTTTGTTCTTGTCATTCTCTCCTGTTTTCATGCTTTCAAAAATAAATTAAAGGTCTTAAGCCATGATGGTTCACCACCTTGATGTCCAAATAGTGTTAGTGAGCACCTCCTAAAGAGACTTTTGGATATTCATGTACTTTGTCATAGAGTTGAAGGTCAGAAGGGACCATCGCATCGTCTAGTCTGACAATCTGTATATTACAGGCCACCAACACCACCCAGCACCTGCATGCTAAACTCAACAACTGACCCAACAGTTAGGAAGTGCTTGGGTAATCTTAGTTCAAAAATTGAGACATCAATTTGTTGGAATTAATCAAAATGAGGTCTAAAAACTGCAGTACTAGATATGAATTTGAGGAAAAACCATTACTCCTTTTTCTGAAAGCCACCAATCAAGCAGAAAGTTCTTGTTTGTGTGTGTTCATTCTACTGAATACTCTCCAAGAGTTTCCCATCCATACTAGCATCTTGTTGCATCCCCCTATCACGCCTCATGATATGAGTGTGAATCTGTGGAAATGGGGGATAGCGATTGTCCCTGGTCTCAAAAATTGATCTAAGGGTTATTCATATGATGTTACAAGTTTGGCAGTGTTTGAAAGTTGGTATTCTTATAAAGTTACCTTGTGCTCCCCAAAAAATGCTTCTCTCTTGTATCGTAAGTTATCTATCATGGCATTTTTCAAGATCAACTCAGGCATGCCTTATTTTTCATCACACTCCGGACAAATATGGACAAGTAATTTCTTCTGGTTGCCTATTTCCAATCCTTCCTACATAGCCATTATTATGAATGCTCCTTCAGTAACTTATCCGAGACCGGTAATTGTTCCCAATCTGCATTTTGGGGATACATACCTGTGCTCTAATGCTAGAAAAATATTTGTGAGCAGTTTGAGCTTTAGTTGCCAGTTGTGGTTATTAACATAGAAATTATGTGGAGGTTCAGAAGTTTATACAAATTCTGACTTGGATATTCAGATATAGCGGATTTCTAAAATTGGGATGAAAGTAAGCAGTAAGGAAATGGGTTGCTTGTTCAAAAGATAATTTACAGGATTTGTGTGGCTACAGAAATCCTATTCCAAAATGATACATATTAATGTGAACAGTGATTTTTTTTAAGAAAGCTTAGTAAAAATCATCTGTTTTTAAGCCTAAAATGACAACTAAAGGGAAATGTGTTAACTATTTACGCTAAACAATCTTTTTCTCCTTGTATTTACCTGTGACACTAAGTACATTTCTGAGACTTGGAGAAGAGCGCTGAGTAAGCTCAAGAGCTTGTTTCTCTCTCACCAACAAAAGTTGGTCCAATAAAGGCTATTACTTCACCCATCTTGTCTCTCTAATATCCTGGCACCAACACAGCTACAACACTGCATACTACTAAAAGAAAAGGCATTAAGACAGTTTCTCTTAAAAGGCGTGCGTAGACATGTATTTAATTTCAGTGGTAGTGTGAGGAATCCTGTTAGGTGTGTTTGGTTATCTTGTGTGGCTATACATACTTTTAACTTTTTAAAATAGCTATTTTACTGCAGCTCCAGCCTGTTTAAAGGAAATTGCAAAACACTCTTAGTATACATGCGTTAAGGTTTTCTTATGTTTCAAGATAAAATCCTGCTTGTTGCATGGGTCAACAGAGGTAAGTGTAAAGAGAAGTGCCACCCCTACTGCACAACAACAGGAAAGGACATGCACTTAGCCTGCTAGAAAGGGGGCCTGGCTGTCACACCTGCTGATTACCATACCATACCAAAGAGTGATTGGGCACTCATCTGATAGGCATCAGTTTGAAGTATGTTGAAATGCATGGTGGTTTATTTTTGTTTTTGTTTTTTGTTTTTTGGGTTTCTTTGCTTAAAGATTCCCTAATGTGTTCATCCTCCATCTCCCAGCTGCTTTAAGTCATTAAAATCCTGTTCTTAAACTCCTGTTAAGAATTTTGTAAGGGACAAAATTTAGCAATTATATTTATAGTCCAAAGCTGTGTTGTAACTTTGAACAAAATGTAAAAGTTCACACTAAATGATCGAGTCCTCAGTAATGAGAAGGAAAGGGGAGGTGAACTAAAGTAAAGTTTCTAATCTAATACTCCTGCCACGCTTCCTTTGGAGCTGGAGTACAATTGGGTTTCACATGGAAGACCAGTTTAACTATGTTAGTTACCAGATGTTGATGGTAAGGGAAGCCTTCCTGGTGAGACACTGGGAGAAGAGTAGGAAGCATATAACTGACTTCAGGGATAAGATTTTAAAAACTTGTCACTTTAAAAACTCTCAGCAGCTTAGTTATCTTTTATGTTTATACTTTTTTTAACTTAGTATTATAATGGGAGTCATGAGGGCAGCAAACATCATAATTGAGGGGACACAATGTTTTCCGTTCCAAGTCCCTGCTTTCAAATGCTCACAACTTTCTGAAATTTTTCAGGGTGGCTGCTTTTTTTTTTTTTTTTTGAGGGTGATCTTTTTACGTTTAGAACAAAAAGTAATACAGGTTGGTAATTATAAGGAGAGTTTAAAACAAAACAAAAATCTTTCCCCATTTAAAAATAATCACATCTTATATTAAACGTATCTTGCTGTTGCTGAGAAGTACCCTTGAGCAGCCTGGTAGAAAATGGTTTTAAGTAGGCCAGGTTAAGAGCCTTTAAAATCAGACTTTCCACAGGGATAGTAAGGCTTATAGTGATTATAGCCCTAAGCTTATAAATTGCTCAGCTAAATGAGGTTACACTGTGCATATGTGCAAGATGTGCATTGGCTTAGGCCAGCACTCAACAGGTCATTCCTTTTCTTTTCTATTCTTGTTGTAGTGTCCCATCTTCTTCATCCTGATTTTGTTCCATGCTTATTTGCTTCCCAGTAAGACTGCCAATATAATTGCAAGCTACTCAGTATAAGTGGGAGTTGCAGGCACTGCAGGAGTTGTAAAAGTCATTAAGCCTTAAAAGTTGTTATTTATAAGCATCTTTATGTGACTAGAAGAAGTGTCAAGCCAAGATTTTCAAAAGTGTCTAGTGACTTTTTTTGGATGCCCAACTTGCTTGAGGGTTGTGTGCTCCGCAGTCTCTTTAAAGCAGGGATCAGTAACCTTTGGCACTCGGCCCGTCAGGGAAATCTGCTGGTGGGCCGGGCCGGTTTGTTTATCTGCAGCATCCGCAGGTTTGGCTGATTGCAGCTCCCACTGGCCACGGTTTGCCATCCCAGGCCAATGGGGGCTGTGGGAAGCGGCCAGCACATCCCTCGGCCCCAGGGGCGGCTCTTTGTATTTCGCCACCCCAAGCACGGCAGTGAGGCAGGCTTCAGCAGCATGCCTGCGGGAGGTCCGCTGGTAACGCGGATTCGGCGGCATGCCTGCGGGAGGTCCGCCGGTCCCGCGCCTTCGGCGTACCCACCACCGAATTGCTGCCAAAGCCGCGAGACTGGCGGATCTCCCGCAGGCATGCTGCCGAAGGCTCCCTGACTGCCGCCCCCACAGTGTCCGGCAGGCCGCCCCCCGCGGCTTGCCGGCCCAGGCATGCACTGGATGCGCTGGTGCCTGGAGCCACCCCTGCTCGGCCCATGCCGCTTCCCGCAGCCCCTATTGGCCTGGAACGGCAAACCATGGCCAGTGGGACCTGCGATCAACCGAACCTGTGGACGCTATAGGTAAACAAACTGGCCCTCCCTGCCAGTGAATTTCTCTGACGGGCTGCATGCCAAAGGTTGCCGATCCCTGGTTTAGCCACACAGTTTGACGAATTTTAAAATCACTGCATCAGTTAAGAAATAAATCTCTGTAATCAGACGTACCTTTTGTAAATATTTCTTTCATCTGGCAGAACAAAGCCTTTGCTTTTTTTAAACTGGGAGCCACCCAAATGGTTGACATAAGATGCAACATAATCCTAGCAAATTTTTTCCAATCACCTTAGTAAATTTCTTTGACTTGAGGTAAATTCTCCAAATATATTTAAATTACATCCCCCCCCCAAAAAACTGTTATTTTAAAAACTCTTTTAAGGTTGCAAAGTCAAGCACTGAAAAGTTAGGAAATGGCTGAATTAAATTGTCTGTGTAACCTTCATTTGGCCCCCTTGTATATGTACATTATTAGACAGTCTTTCATTGCATGATCACATACTATTTTTTCTACAGAACCCCTGTCTCGTTCAGTGCACAATCCTCCTGATTCAGTGTCTCTCACAAGTTATTTAAAACCCACCATACAAACTCTGCATGGAGTCAAAAATTATATATATTGCCTCTTGGTCATTTTTGTAGTGCTGTGCCTGTAGTATCAGAATGCTTCTCAGATATTAATGAATTTATTCACCATATCTCCTATAAGTTTAGATAGTAGTATTCCTGTTTTACAGAGGGGAGGCTGAGACAGAGATTTCATTTTCAGTGCCCAAATTGAGATATAAAGGGTCTGATTTTTTCCAGAGTATTTTGCATTTTTGTAGCACTTTGTGTTTAAAGCAGAGTTCCAGCCATCTTCATTTACAGTTGAGTCCTCAGCACTTTTAGAAATCTGACCCCAATTGTGTCTTCTTTGGCATCTGGAAACTGAGGAACACATAGTTAATGGTTGTCTTTGAATAGTTTGGATTACGTGATTTGTCCAGCATCATTTAGGAATGCTGTGGGAGAGTAGGGAGAGAATCCTATTCTCCTGGGTGACATTCTTAACCATAAGATCATCCTTTTCTCTTCCTGAAGTTCTCTGCTTCATTCATTATTACACACCTTGCAACAAATGAGGGCAGGAGTCCTATGGAAAACCACCTCCTTCACTATACAACCCTAATTTAATTCGCTAATCATTATCCATCCTGTGTACTGAATGAGGTAGTGTCTTCCCCTCCATTCCTCATAATTACAATTCACACTGTTAAGGGAATTGAAAATTGAATTACCTGATTTTCTTGCACTCGGTTTGTCAGCCATAATGTTTCATCATTTTAGATACTTTTCAAAAAAGGAAATTCAATGCCAAATGAAACATTAAATGATCACCAAATGAAATTAATATATAGTATGTGAATTTTAATATGCTCCGGATAAAACACATGAACCATATGAACGTGTATCGAAACGACTGTATATTGAAATAAAGCACTACATTGTTGTTTAAATGTGACCCGCAAAGGATTTTTTAAAAAGTTGGTCTTTTTTACTGCTTTGATGTATTAAAAAGGCCTGAGAAGATGTGTGTTGTGTGCAGATGAGAAGGTTTTTTCTGTTAATGTAGAAAACTCAAAAATATAAACGCTGATATTCCCTTGTTTTTATTGGAGAATTAAAGTACAAGAGATGTTTATGATGACATCTTAACAACATATTTGAAGTGGTGGTGATGTTAAATCTTCATTGACTAATTAACATTTTGAATAAAAATCTATAAACCAAACAAAACAGGGTTTTAAATATTCAGATGGAAAAAATCTTATCCTCTTATTAGTTCAATGTTTAATTCCTCCCTTGTGCCACCATTTCAATAGTTCCTCCAGTCATAGGTGCCCACCCTAGATAATACAGTATTTGACTTTATATTATAAAAAAAAGCTGGAAAAATTACATAATTTGATATTAAAATATAATTAGGCATTCTTTGTACATCCTAAAGAAGTGAAAAACAGCATATGCCCAATGTTTGTCTTCCTTTTGCAAGACATCTTTAAAGGTAGACTTAATGCACTATAGTTTTCTAATCTAGGTTAATGCTAAAAGTGGTTTTAAAACAATGTACTATTGTTACACATTACATTTAGTCCTTTATTAATCTGTTTTTTAAAACTTGGCAATGGACATTATCTTTGTGGACTTGATAAATGAGGAATTTTAACTATTAAAATTATATATTTTAATTATTCCATAAAAAACCTAAGGGGAAAAATAACTTAGAATTTGTAAACAGCCTTTTGGTTTTCACACTTGGGTAACTGAAACAGTCAAAGGATTTTTATCAAACTTTCCATAAGTTTTCACCTGGTCAGGTGAGAACAAGCCTGGAAAATTATAAACTGAAGCATAACTTTTGTAAAGTTGTGTCTAAACGTAGTGGATTTGCAGGAGACTGTTATGGGGCATAATATAAAAAAGATAATTCTTGTTTATATGGTGGTTTGAATTTGAATTTTGTGACTGACACGTATTTTGTACCATATATGTTATCTAGCTAAATTTGTGGGTAAGTAATATGCAAACACCAGGCCACATTTAGGGATTTCTTTGTCTGCGGCATCTAAAATTAAGTAACAGAACTAAAAAGTATTAATTTATCTGAACTATGTTTCTAACACTGTTTCAGATAATATGTTGAAAGGGGTACTGTTTTCTAGTATATGCTTTAAATTAAGTAGAAATCTGGTGAAAAGATTCGTTTGGAGAAGATTCCTAAGGCTGTTGTCTAACTACCCTTCTTTCAGTCTTGTCAAGAAAAATGAATGTTCAATTTTTTAATGCAAATGTCCAGGTTTCTGCTCATAAATATTCAAGCAGAGTTGTTATCCCTTCAGCTTTTAAAGATAGATCCGCTGAATATATTGTTCTTGAAGCCAGTAATAGCAAATTGTAAGAAATTATTTTTACTGTTGAAAAGTTAGATGGGTTCTGAATGGCATCAGAGTCCAGTGTGTTGGAATTTATTTTGTCCCCATGATGTGGACACTCAATATTTAAGAAGAATAAAGTAAATATTAAAGTATACAGAAACTAATTTTGATCAGTTGCTAGAACTTTGCGAATTACTTTTGTTCAGGCCCTGGATAGCTTGCCATAGAGCAAATTTAATGTTGGCTCAGCTTTCATCTGCTGTCTGATTTATTAGCAACAATTTTATAGCCTGAAGTCACTCAGAAACCCAGTCCACTCTTGGGAATTCAAAGTGAGAATTCAGATTCACGTTTTGGATAAACTACAGCAGAGTCTAGTTTCTCAATGATATACTGATATTGTGAATAGAGATACATTTAAGTTTCCTTGAAGATTGATCAAGGTTTTTGGGTACTAATTGCCTGAAAACATTTCTTTTTATTTGTCTGTATATATTTATATTAAATGTGGAGGGGGGAGGGAACCCATGACCAACCAAGCAAAAAAACGGTTACAGGCACAACCTTTACACTGCATTGTGCATTAATCAGGGAATGAGAATGTTAAAGCTGAACTGCTACCTTAATTGTGCCCTGTGTGTGTGTAGTATACGTTGATGCAATAGTTAATGAGGTGATTGTGTACAAGAGAAAATCCACTTGTCTCCACAATCTTAGGTACACTGGCATATCTAAAATAGTATGAGCAAAATTCAAAGATGATGGTTAAGGAACCCTGTGGAGTTAGGCACTCAATTCCTTTAGGCTCCCTTGAAAATGTCAGCCAGAATATGTATGCCCAATGGGCTGGATTTAAATAAAAGAGGGGTTGCTTATTCAAATTTATGACTTTTAAGTACTTTATGCAACATGAATGTTACCTTACCCTAGTATCTTTCACTTAATTTTTTTTTTTTTATTGTGTCTTTTTAATAGAGGGAAGTCCGCAGTAACAGGCATTTAACCAGAAAAGGCCAATCAGTTAAAAAATATACATATATAGATTTAACAGAGGCTAACTGGCCAAAGGGTGGCTCGTCTGTCAGTACTTAGTTGATACTACTATCTCTCTTGGTTGTAGGCACTGAGGTATCACCATTTTTATAGTGCTTATTACAGTAGCATGTGGATTATTTTAAAAAACAACATGCCACTTGTGGCTAATCATGGGCCTTCTGCCTTTTGAATATATTGCAGGGTTGTTTTTTGTTTTCTGTTCTGTCACCAGTGGTAACTGTATGATAGGAGACTTCCCAAATAAGTATAGTGTAGATCAATGGTTCTCAGCCAGGGGTACATGTACCCCGGTGGTATGCAGAGGTCTTCCGGGGGGGGTACATTAACTCATCTAGATATTTGCCTAGTTTTATAACAGGCTGCATAAAAAAAATCAGTGAAGTCAGTACACAAACTAAAATGTCATACAATTACTTGTTTATACTGTTCTATATATTATACACTGAAATGTAAGTACAATATTTATATTCCAATTGATTTATTTTATAATTATATGGTAAAAATGAGAAAGTAAGCAATTTTTCAGTAATAGTGTGCTGTGACACTGTTGTATTTTTATGTCTGATTTTGTAAGCAAGTCGTTTTTAAGTGAGGGGAAACAAGACGCATCAGACTTCTCAAAGGGGTACTGCAGTCTGGAAAGATTGAGAACCACTGCTGTAGACAAGTCCTTAGTCTGATTCTGAAAATACTTTTTACTGTTCATGGTCCCTTTAACGTGCGTCATGACACCCACAAATGGAGATACCCAGAATCACTAATAATTTCTGTCCAAAAATTTTCTGGTTCCCAGAAGCAAGCAAATTCTGACTCGTTGTGCACAACATGTCAGTTGGCAAGTTGAGTGCAAGACCTTGATCCTGCATTGTACTCTATATGAGTAGACTGGGCCATATCTACACTAGCACTTTATGTCGACAACACTTGTTACTCAGCGGTGTCCATTATCAGCAATGGGGTTTGTGCTAAGAATATTCACCTTCCAGGGCCAGTGAGTGAGTGAGTTTAAATCTAAATGAGATGAGACATTTGATCATCTTAGGCCTGGTCTACACTACGGGTTTAGGTTGACTTTAGCAGCGTTAAACCGAATTAAGCCTGGACACGTCCACACAACGAGGCCCTTTCTTTCGACTTAAAGGGCCCTTTAAACCGGTTTCTTTACACCACCTCCGACGAGGGGATTAGCGATAAAACCGGCCTTTGCGGGTCGGAATTGGGGTAGTGTGGACGGAATTCGATGTTATTGGCCTCCGGGAGCTATCCCACAGTGCTTCATTGTGACCGCTCTGGACAGCGCTCTCAACTCAGATGCACTGACCAGGTAGACAGGAAAAGACCCGCGAAGGTTTGAATTTCATTTCCTGTTTGCCCAGCGTGGAGAGCACAGGTGACCACGCAGAGCTCATCAGCACAGGTAACCGTGATGGAGTCCTCCCAGGATCGCAAAAGAGCTCCAGCATGGACCGAACGGGAGGTACGAGATCTGCTCGCCATATGGGGAGATGAAGCAGTGATAGCTGAACTCCGTAGCAGTAAAAGAAATGGAAAAGTATTAGAAAAGATCTCCAAGGCCATGAAGGACCGAGGCCATAACAGGGACACACAGCAGTGCCGCGTGAAAATTAAGGAGCTACGGCAAGCCTACCACAAAGCCAGAGAAGCAAACGGAAGGTCCGGGGCAGAGCCGCAAACTTGCCGCTACTACGCGGAGCTGCATGCCATTCTAGGGGGTGCAGCCACCACTACCCCAACCGTGTGCTATGACTCTCTCACTGGAGAAACACACAGGGAAGACGGTTCGGGGAACGAGGAAGATGACGATGGAGGTACTGTAGGTAGCTCACAGCAGCAAGGAAGCGGAGAAACCGGTTTCCCCAACAGCCAGGATCTGTTTGTGACCCTGGACCTGGAACCAGTAACCCCCGAACTCACCCAAGACCCTCAGGGCACACAGGAGACCTCTGGTGAGTGTAACTTTGTAAATATTTGTAAACATTACAAAAAAAAAAAAGGCAAGCAAGTCTGTTAACATGTATGGGGATGGAGCGGAAATCCTCCAGGGACATCTCCAGAAAGCTCTCCTGGTTGAAATGGGGTGATTTTATTAAGGGGGACATTCAGAGGCGCCCGTTCCTGCTAGTCTGACCAGAAATGTTCCCTGCTGTTAACCACGCGGTGGGGGGGAGGGGTGAAGTGATCATCCCAGAGAATCGTGTGTGTGTGTGTGTGGGGGGGTGGTTTACTTGTGTTTGTGCCGCATGTTAACCGGGAAACCGCAGCCCCCTCCTTTTACATTGAAACCCCATTTTAAATGGACAACCCAATTCTCCCTTCTCCTCCACCAGCTGCAAATGTTTCTCCTTCGCAGAGGCTCGTGAACATTAGAAAGAGAAAACGTAAGACGAGGGACGAGATGTTCACGGAGCTGCAGATGTCCTCCCACGCTGATAGAGCACAGCAGAATGCGTGGAGGCAGTCAATGTCGGAGATGAGAAAAGCCCAACATGAACGAGAGGAGAGGTGGCGGGCTGAAGACGATAGGTGGCGTCAGCTTGCAGACAGACGGCAAGAGGCAATGCTCCGTCTGCTGGAGCATCAAAGTGATATGCTCGAGCGTATGGTTGAGTTGCAGGAAAGGCAGCAGGAGCAGAGACCGCCGCTACAGCCCCTGTGTAACCAACAGCCCTCCTCCCCAAGTTCCATAGCCTCCTCACCCAGACGCCCAAGAACACAGTGGGGGGGCCTCCGTCCACCCAGTCACTCCACCCCAGATGATCGCCCAAGCATCAGAAGGCTGGGCTTCAATAAGAGTTAAAGTTTTAAAATGCAGTACGTCCTTTTCCATCCCTCCTCCCCCACCCATCCCAGCTACCTTGGCAATTATCCCCCTACCTCTGTAAGGAACTAATAAAGAATGCATGAATGTGAAAAAACAATGACTTTATTGCCTCTACAAGCGGGAGGGGAGGGGAGGGTGGGGTGGGGTGGTTGGTTTACAGGGAAGTAGAGTGAACCGGGTCGGGGGGGGGGTTGGAGGGTTCATCAAGGAGAAACAAACAGAAGTTTCACACAGTAGCCTGGCCAGTCACAAAACTCGTTTTCAAAGCTTCTCTGATGCGCACCACGCCCTGCTGTGCTCCTCTAACCGCCCTGGTGTCTGGCTGCGCGTAATCAGCGGCCAGGCGAGTTGCCTCAACCTCCCACCCCGCCATAAAGGTCTCCCCCTTACTCTCACAGATATTGTGGAGCGCACAGCAAGCAGCAATAACAATGGGGATATTCTTTTCGCTGAGGTCTGAGCGAGTCAGTAAACTGCGCCAGCGCGCTTTTAAACGTCCAAATGCACATTCCACCACCATTCAGCACTTGCTCAGCCTGTAGTTGAACAGGTCCTGACTCCTGTCCAGGCTGCCTGTGTACGGCTTCATGAGCCATGGCATTAAGGGGTAGGCTGGGTCCCCAAGGATCACGATAGGCATTTCAACATCCCCAATGGTCACTTTCTGGTCCGTGAAGAAAGTCCCTTCCTCCAGCTTTCGAAACAGAGCAGAGTTCCTGAAGACGCGAGCATCATGTACCTTTCCCGGCCATCCCACGTTGATGTTGGTGAAACGTCCCTTGTGATCCACCAGGGCTTGCAGCAGCATTGAAAAGTACCCCTTGCGGTTTACGTAGTCGGTGGCTTGGTGCTCCGGTGACAAGATAGGGATATGGGTTCCGTCTATGGCCCCGCCACAGTTTGGGAATCCCATTTCAGCAAAACCATCCACTATTGACTGCACGTTGCCCAGAGTCACTACCCTTGCTATCACCAGGTCTTTCATTGCCCTGGCAAATTGGATCACAGCAGCCCCCACAGTAGATTTGCCCACTCCAAATTGATTCCCGACTGACCGGTAGCTGTCTGGCGTTGCAAGCTTCCACAGGGCTATCGCCACTCGCTTCTCAACTGTGAGGGCTGCTCTCATCTTGGTATCCTGGCGTTTCAGGGCAGGGGAAAGCAAGTCACAAAGTTCCATGAAAGTGCCCTTACGCATGCGAAAGTTTCGCAGCCACTGGGAATCGTCCCATACCTGCAGCACGATGCGGTCCCACCAGTCTGTGCTTGTTTCCCGGGCCCAGAATCGGCGTTCCACGGTATCAACCTGCCCCAGTAACACCATGATTTCCACATTGCTGGGGCCTGTGCCTTGTGAGAGGTCTATGGCCATGTCAATTTCCTCATCACTCTCGTCGCCGCGCTGCAATCGCCTCCTCGCCTGGTCCGGGTTTCGCCTTGGCATGTTCTGGCTCTGCATATACTCCAGGACAATGCGCGTGGTGTTCATAGTGCTCATAATTGCCGCGGTGATCTGAGCGGGCTCCATGATCCCAGTGCTAGCTATGGCGCCTGGTCAGAAAAAAGGCGCGAAAGTAGTATCTGATGGACCAGGAGAAGGAGGGCGGGAGGGAGGGAGGGAGGGCCGAGTGACGACATGGCGTACAGGTACAGGAACAGGGAGAAACACAAACAACTGTCACACAGAATGGTGCCCCCAAAGATTAAACTGGAAACCCCGGGCTTAGCAGGCCGTTGATTTCACGGAGGAAGGGGAAGCAAATGAACACAGAACAAATCTATTTTTTACATCTTAAGGTGGCAGCCGATGCTGCAGCATGAGTGACAGCCATACCAATACGACGATGATGGGTACCAATCATAAAATACCATCATCTGCCAAAAGGCAAGGGGCTGCTGCTGTGTAGCAATGCAGCCCCACGTCTGCCAGCCCCACGTCCGCCAGCACCCAGCATCGCCCTCGGCCTCTTCTGGGTGCTTAGCAGACAATACTGGGCAATTGGCAGAAAATAGTATATTATGACTGGTAACCGTCATCATCAAAACAGTAGCATGTCTGCCCAGGTGGCCATGATTGACAGCCACACCAATACGATGACGACGGGTACCAATCATAATATACCATCGCCTGGCAAGGGGCTGGTGCAATGCAGCCCTACGGCTGCCAGCCCCACGACTATCACTCATGCTACACTGTCTACCGCCAAAAGGCAGTTAGCAGCTGCTGCTGTGTAGCAATGCAGTCCCACGTCTGCCGGCACCCAGAGGACATATGGTGACGGTGAGCTCAGCTGAGCTGAGCGGGCTCCATGCTTGCCGTGGTATGTTGTCTGCACAGGTAACCCAGGTAAATAGGCGCGAATCTATTGTCTGCCGTTGCTGTGACGAGGGGGGAGGGGCCTGACGACATGTACCCAGAACCGCCCGCGACACTGTTTTGCATCATCCGGGCATTGGGATCTCAACCCAGAATTCAAAGAAAAGGCGCGAACCGCTTCTCGGCTCGAGCTGTGGCGCAAACGTAGTATCTGATGGCCTAGGGGAAGGAGGGAGGGGGGCCGAGTGACGACATGGCGTACAGGCACAGGGAATTAAAATAAAGAACGGTGGCTGTGCATCAGGGAGAGACACAAACAACTGTCACAGACTGGTCCCCCCCAAAGATTAAACTGAAAACCCTGGGTTTAGCAGGCCGTTGATTTGACGGAGGGAGGGGGAAGCAAATGAATACAGAGAAAATCTATTTTTTTACATCTTAAGACGACGGTGCAGCGTGACTGTGAGCTCAGCTCCATGTTGCCTGCACAGGTAACCCAGGTAACCCAGATAAAAAGGCGCGAATCTATTGTCTGCCGTTGCTGTGACGGGGGAGGGAGGGGCCTGACGACATGTACCCAGAACCGCCCGCGACACTGTTTTGCATCATCCGGGCATTGGGATCTCAACCCAGAATTCCAAGGGGCGGCGGAGACTGCGGGAACTGTGGGATAGCTGTGGGATAGCTACCCATAGTGCAATGCTCCGGAAGTTGACGCTAGCCTCGTACTGTGGACGCGGTCTGCCGACTAGAGCACCTAGAGCATTTTATGTGTGGACATACACAATCGGCTGTATACAACCGATTTCAATAAAACCGGCTTCTATAAATTCGAACTAATTTCGTAGTGTAGACATACCCTTAGTGTGCTTTTTGGGAACAGACACTGACTTATAGGAAATACAGCTGATGTTAGGATAGCTTGGGTGGGGCTGCAAAGGAGTTGGCAGACAGCACAGGCTTCCTGATGTAAAACAGTACTGTGCTTGTAAAAGCTTTCCTTGGGCTGCTAAATTATATCTACTGAATAAATAGAATTAGGGCAAAGTGTCTGATGCCAGGTTAAAATAATTAGAGGAGCAGTTTGCAGCATGGGGGATACTATTTCCTTTAGATCAGGTCTTCATAAACATGCAGTAATAATTACTAGATACTCTCGTCTACTGGAAGAATAAACTATGAAAAATGCTACTGAATAAATTAATTGCAAAATACAGTTTGTTACCCTTCATTTGCTGCCCACTATACTGTAAGGGAGGATGATGCTAGCCACGTAAAACCTCTGTAAATGTTAAGTACTGCCTACATTATTTCATAATTTCCATATATTTGATCATTCTATATCAGTCTGATTTCCCAAGGTTTTTGTGTGTAGAGTTGTGTGTTACATACCCATATAAAAGGCACCAAATACCTTAGCCTCCAAATTTAATCTTATTTTAGTTTTTTTTTTTAAAGGTATTTACCAAACTTAATAGGAATAGAAATGTGTTAATGCTCAAATGTAATAGCATTGTTAAAGATACACTATCAATTTAAGTAACAGTTTTGTGTTATTTTTTAACCAACTTTTATTCCAAGTAAACACCTAAGGTTACTAAACAAACTGGAGAAAAAAGTTCTTGTTTAAATGTTTTTGTGCATGACAGCATTTTGTATAAAGTTAGTATCTTTACCCCTGTGTAGTCAGTGAGTCTCCCCTGTCTGTCGGTCTTTCATACGACATCAAGGGAAGAGGAACATAGCCCCCAAACCTCCCCCATATCTGATTGTTTAAATCACAGAAATTGGAAGGGAGACTTAAGGGCACAGCTGTAGTACCTGAAATTACTGATAACTTGCATCTAAAGTAAAAAAGTTAACAGCATCCCTATGTTTAAAAACAGTACATTCTTTGGGACAGAGGACTTTTTGTGTGCGTGTACAGCACTTAGCAATACTTTAGGGAGCTCAAAAATAATTTATATATATTTAAAAAAAAAGGTGGTGGCACGAGAACCGGAAAATGAAACTGATCCATTTCACTAGCCAAGTAAAATGATATGGGGAAAAATAAAACATGAATGAAAAGTATTTTTTTTTTTAAATCTTAGTTTTATAGTTTGAAATGTTGTTAAAAAAATCAACTTTTTTTAGATATGATTGATTTGATTTGAATAGTTTCTCTCAAACAAAATCTCACTTTTTATTGGCCACAGTAAATATCCTTCTCTAATACAGTAAATACAATATCTTCCCCCTTAGAGAGACTGGATGGGTGGGAGGTAATGTCTTTCATTGGACCAACTTCTGTTGGTGAAAGAGACAAACTTTTGAGCTTCCATGGAGCTCTTCAAAGGCTTGTCCCTTTCACCAACACAGCTACAGCAGCACTGCAAATATGTTCCCCAGGTTGCTTATGCCCTTTGATTGAATGTAGATGTAGTAGTCCTACATCTTATTAGTTGTATATCTTCAGTATTTGTAACAGTTCAAACCATAACTTTGTTTCTCTAAAAGTTAGTATTTTAGAATTTTGTAACAAGATTAAAATTTATGCCATTTTTGAACTAAAAAATAACCAGTACCTTTTAGTTAATTTATGTTGGAAATTGCAACTCATTTCAAGATTTGGCCAAATCAAGCCATACAGCACATCCTTTTTTTATTTTATTATTATTTATTTATCTATTTCTTGTTTCACTTCTTTGGGAGAGAAGCCTTCTTTCCAGGGTTTATGCCTCTCTTCTCCCCACCAAACTCCTCAGAGTGTTTGTTGGGCTTCTTCAGCCCTGATCTGTTCCTCTCCATTGTATGCTCTATTCTCAGTTCATCACTTGTGCTGCTCGTCTTTTCCTCCTGGAAATTTTAAACCTCTTTTTAATTTTGCATTTTGGTATGAATGCAGGATTTACTGGTGGAGGTCTTGGGTGTTTTGAGGAGTGGTGGAATTGTAGAGGGAATCGGTTGCAATGATGCTGACCTTGCTGCTTTCAGAACTTACTAGGGGGAAAGGAGAGCCACAGAAAATTAGTAAATAGGTTTGGATACTTAAGCTACTTACTAAATTATTTATGAGCCACTAAATCAGATGTTAGATAAACAGGTTTCCATTGCATTTCAGAGCTTTGGCCTTTTCTGAATAGACTTACTGTTCTTTTTCACAGTTGTCAGATCAAATATATAGCTGCAGTGGTTTAATGTAAAACAATCTATCTATGGTTGGATGCTCCTTGTAAAAGTTAAAATTATATGTTTGTCTCATGAGACCAACTGAACCATGCTTGTATATTAAGGTGAGTGAGATGCCCAGTGGTGGAATGTTTAGAAATTGCCAGTACCTATTTAATAATAATGAATCTTGATGGATGGATGGATAGTTAACCTTTGGAATATGTAGAAGGTTAAACCTTCCTTCCTGTGTGATGGTCACCATAACCTCATTGATTTTTACATAAAAGAGGTTGGGAATGAAATCTTACAGCTGTAACTGTCTCTTTCAGGGGAAGGTTTTCTTTTGTTTCTTCATGCAGTGAGCATACAGTGTATTATAACATTGCTGAAGAAATCTGGAGAGCATCCAATATTTAAACTCTGACGGGATGTACTGCTGGCATTCTCTGTGGCTCATTTAAGCAGCATTTGTTTGCAGATGTGTAGAGTCAGCTATTTGTGATGCAGTGAGACTGCATTTCCAGTGGATTGAGTGATGTTGCTTAACTGTGGTCAGCTGAATTCCTTGGACTAGAGAGTTGAATTCTTTTAGTCTGTTGCTGGCAATGAACACATGTTCAAGTGTTAGCATGAAAGAATGTAATGTGGCATGTTAGATGTCACTATGGACTTCGTGTTAGCGCTCTAGCTTTTTGGGTGCTTTGTACTGATCTTGTAAATGGCAGGGGCAATGTCACTTTAGAAGAATGGGTTCTTAAATATATTAATAAAAAAAATCCTTGCTTTTGTCTCCTCTCATCATAAGGATGAAAACTGTAGTGGTCCTACACTCATTCTTGGGTTGTGTAACTATACTTTCTATGTGTTAGGTGCTGGTATCATTCAAATGGTCTGACACAATAGTATTACGTTGACTCACTTTTAATTTCAAACCCAGTTATAGAAATCCTTTTCCATATTTTGTTTTGTGGTGTAATGAGAACACTTACAATATATGTTCAGTAATTGTCACCACCAGTGTGTATTACAGGGGAGCTGGTTATTTAGGTTGCCTACCAGTTTCCTTTCTAAAAGATGCTTGTGGTGTGTGTGTGTGTGTGTGTGTTTTTTTTAAGAACATATAACACCGCTACTGTTAGTAGCAGACATTTAATCATAGGTGCCAACTCTATGGGTGCTCCGGGGCTGAAGCACCCACGGAAAACCCACTGACAGACCTGTGGATCAGTGCCTCCCCCTCTCCTCCAGCATCTTCCACCTGCCTGAGGCCCAGCTGATCAGCTCTGCGCCCCCCTCCCCAGTGCCTCCCACCTGCCGCGGATCAACTGTTCAATGGTGTACAGGAGGCACTGGGGAGAGAGGCGGGAAGGGGCAGAGCAGGAGTGGAAGAGGTGGGGGCTTGAGGAAAGGGGTTGAATGGGGACGGGCCTGTGGTGGAGCAAGAGGTGGAGTGGGGGCAGGGTCTGGTGTGGAGCGAGGGTCAAGCATCCCCCGGGACCTGAGTAATTTGGCGCCTCTGCCTTTGATACTTGGCTTGGAGAGAGCCTTATGACTAAAGAAGTGTATTTTCTTTTGTCCTATGAAACTAAATTCAGATTCAGCAGAATTATAAACTGTTAAAAATCACCATTTCCTTTCACTCACTTGCATTTCCTTGGAAAAATTTGCATGCATGCCAAAATAAGTAAATAAACATTTTGAAGAGCTGGGCCACTGTCAGGAGGTTCAGAAACTATACGTTCTCTCACCTGCTCAGGTAGAAGGGAGACTATCACTGCCTACTGATATTTTGTGCTTGTAAACTGCTGCCATGGCTAAGCGGCTGATGAAGGCCAAAATTATTCAAATCTGGGTACCTAAAGTTAGGTTTCTAAATCTGTATTTAGAATCTTTAATAAGAAATGGCCTGATTTTCAAATATAATGAACTCCCAGTGATTTAGTAGCAGCCGGAGTTGCTCTTTGCCTCTAAATAGAAGTGGCCTTTTGTTTTTCAGTGGCCTAAATATGAGATTAGGAGCCTAAGTTCAAGGACCCACACTTAAAAATTATTGCTTTGGCCTGTTTCCTTTTAATTTTTAAAAAAGTGTTTATGAATTATCAGTTAACATTAAGAAATAGATTGCAGTAACTGTTGTGACCAAAAGGATTATTTTGAGAAAATTGAAATCTGCAATTTCTCCCTCATACACAGACTGACTGAGTGAGCTCTCTGCTACTGTATTAATGGGGGAAAAATTGCTCTAATAGAAGTGCTTGGGGAAAAAATACAAGGATGTCTAGTCACACATGAAAGTATTTCATACCTTTGCAGTTTAGTGTGTATTAGTCCCCAATACTTGTAGACTATGTTCTCATTTATTTAGCTATTTAATGACTTTAATAATTAATGCACTGCATCACCTTTATGGGTTTTTTTTCAGGATTTTGCAAATAATGAACGTTGAAGTTTATTATTTGTATGCTATTTCCACTTTGTGTATGTATAGATGTTTTGTTATATACTTATATAAAATAAGTGCTTATTTTTCTATTTGCTGTTGGATAGTATATTGGTTTTGCTTTTTGAAGGCTTTGGAAGTACATCTGTTCGCGAATGCTGCATGCCATTTCTTGTGGGTATGAAAAAACATGGTCTAAGTCAGGGGTTGGTAACCTTCGCCACGTGGCCCATCAGTGTAATCCACTGGCAGGCCACGAGACATTTTTGCCTACTTTGACCGTCCAGAGGCGCAGCTCCCAGTAGCCGCAGTTCGCCTCTCCCAGCCAATGGGAGCTGTGGGAAGGGGCGGCCAGCACGTTCCTGCAGCCTGCGGCTTCCTGCAGCTCCCATTGGCCGGGAAGGCGAATCGTGGCCACTGGGAGCTGCAGGAGGCCGTGCCTGTGGACGGCCAATGGAAACAAAATGTCTCGCAGCCCACCATCAGATTACCCTGATGGGCTGCGTGCCGAAGGTTGCCGACCCCTGGTCTAAGGTCTTCAAACAGCAAGTTGTAAAATAATTTCAGTAATTTTAAACCAGATCTCTGCACTTCCTGAAAATGTCAGCAATTTCTCCAAAATAAGGAGATGTAAGCTCTCTTCAACCTTAAAAACAAAACAAGAAAAACCCCTGGGATATAGCTTTGGAGTAAGAGGAGGAGGAAATAGATAATAAGCCAATAGTGTTCCCATTGAAATTAACAGCTAAACTCCTGTTGACTTCAGTGGGAGCAGGCTTAGCCTTAAGTCAGCATCCCCCAACTTGAACAATATTTCAACCAAATACTGTAGTACTAATTGTGTTAAATTTTCTTTTTTCCTTTTTTGGAATCTATGTAACAGCAGACAGAAATGCAACTATGCTGGACTCTGTTATCATGATGGTATGTTTTACAGCAAAGACATCAGTGCATTCTATCTCAAAAACTGAGGCCAAATGTGAGCTAAACTGGCATGGGACAAAATTTACTCATTCCGTAAATCCCCTACACCTAGGTGTTACTCTCAACCGGACACCCTCCTTTGGAGCCCACATTGAGAAAACTAAACCCAAGGTTCGCATATGACACAACATTCTTGGCAAGCTTGTTACATCAAAGTAGGGTCCACTTTACGATCATCACCACTGGCACTTTGCTACTCCATTCCTGAATATATCTGTGCAGTGTGGGCAGAATCCCTTTCATGGAAGAAGCTAGAACCTGTATTTACCACTGCCTGCCTCTATATTACAGGATGTCTTAAGCCTACTCATGTCAACAGCCTCTACATCCTCACAGGTATTGCTCCTCCTGATATATGTGGGGAAGTTGCTAGTACAGTAGCACACAAAGCCTTGCACAGATCCACGACATCCGCTATATGATATAACATCAACCTGAATCAACTGAAGTCGCACCGTTAAACCGCTGACATTGTCACCCAAGTAGACAAGGGTTCAGTTATTGAAAACGAGTAGAGAACGGCCTGTGCACACCGACTCCTACCAGTCGATCACCTACCCGATGCAGATCAACCCTGGACTTTATGGCACTGCCATAATGGATTCCCCACTCAAGTTGGCCAGTCTGGAGATGCAATGATCAAGTGGGTCTTTATCAGTGGCCCCAATATCAGTGACTGTGGCAGAGAGCCTCAAAATATGAAGTATCTCCTGGCATGCCACCTGTTTGAGCATGAATGATCTTCATGTGACTTGGTGGAGTGCAATGATCGAGCAATCACGTGCATGGATATGCCAGGAAGCAGTGTAAGGACACGGCAAAAAGATGTGATTTTTACATCTAAAAAATCACTGTAATAACAGAAGAGGACCTACTTGGGAAAAGCTCCCCTTCTCTTCACCCAAGGGATTGTTTTCAAACCTCTGATCATGACCTAAAGTAGCAGAGACACTAACTGCTGTGAAGGAGCTCTCTGGAAGTTTATATCTTCACTTTTATCAGGAGGCAGGACCAGAACCTGGAATTCCTTCATGCTACTTCGTCCTTTGCTCATTATCCGCAGAGGAGAATAGAGCTGATGATTTCGTATCCTGCTTCCGTCTTTGCCTTTATCCATTGTGCCTCTTATACGCTTTGTGCTACCATGCTTTCTTGATTAGCATCTTTTCTAAATACTCATTGACTTTGCAGTGCCCAAAAGAAGCAAGTTAAGAATTAAAAAAAAAAAAATTATTCCCCCCAAGTTATTCCTGCCTGCTGGGTTTCTTAGTGAGTTCTATATTCTCTTTATCTGTTGTTTACATTGTAAACTGTTTGAGGAGGGGACTTTTGTTACTATTGTATGCCAGGTGCTCAACTGGGGTAGCTGCTAATCTGGCCATGTCTGTTACAAATCCAAGCACCTCAGTGGTTAACAAATAAATAGTAATGGTTCCCTTGGAATGCCGGGTTGATTACAGTTGTAGCATTTTGAACCAGAATATGGTAGCAAGAAATGTCAGTCTTAGGAGGAAAAAAGCAACTAAAATGCACTGGAGTGAGATGGAACATTTACTAGTTCATTTTACATGGGGTTCCAATCTAAGCATGTTTACTGAGCGGATTATATTGTATATGAATATGTCTCTGTTTCAGCCTTGTGAGAGTAAAAACAGAAACTACATTTACTTAATGCAGAAAATTTATCAAACTTACTACTATCTTACAAAAAGTTTACCTGTTGCATAGGTTTCAGTAGCTTCTCAGAAATATCTGAGTTTCAAATGTCTACTTAGTAGTACAATTTTTCCATGATTTTGGTCAGTGATGTCATTTCCCAGTGTAGTGATGTCATTTGTAGATAGATATTTAATAAGATTCTTGAACTCCAGTCCTGCAGAATGTTCCCAAATAGTTTATTGCAATCCTCCAAAGAGACCCTGTTGCTGCTTTTTAAATGCTGAGTGTAAATTGACTGGTATATTTCTTGTGTTTCAGATGGAGCAATTATCAGATGAAGAACTTGATCATGGTGCAGAAGAAGATAGTGATAAGGAAGACCAAGATCTGGACAAGATGTTTGGACAATGGCTTGGGGAGCTGGACAAACTCACACAGGTCAGGGACGCTTTTGAATACAAGGGTCAAATATTTCAATAAGTAATTGGCACCAATGTTACATATTAATTTTTAATGTTTCGATATGTTCTTAGAGTATGTGTCAACGTGAATCCCACTATAGGGAGCACATGCACCTCATGTGCATGAGATTGGAGTCTTTAGAAAAGTGATGTCTGTTGGGTCTGCACATGTGCTCTGAGTCTCTTTATGCTCCTGTGCGAGGGCATAAAGGGCAGAGTGGCTGCAACCCGCCCTTAGTTCTCTTACCATCCACTACAGCAAGACTGCACCTAGTGAGTGTCCAACCCTTTATTCTACTTACAGACTTTGAAACTGGTTGTTCAACCAGCTGTGTGGAGAAATCTTCATATTGGTATTCCAAACAGAAGAAGCAACCCATTCACTCAAGGGCCACGCTGTGGCCCCTGGGAATCTACACACTGGCCGCCTCTAGGAAACCACAAAAGTACCAGCAGAGGCAGAGGACACTGAACTATTCTCAGAGTCCACAGCTGGAGTTACCCACAAAGAAAGAGATCCAGGGGATGCTTCTCTCTCCCTTTAGGCAACCCAGATTCCTCTCAGAGATGGCAGATTCGATAGCTCATGTGACTCCAATCTGGAGCCTGCCCTCACCTTCGGGAAGCCCTTTCCACCAGGCCTGAGCAGCTTTTCACAGCCAACAAATATGCATAAGGGCCCAAGACAACCCTATACATTTCCACTCCTTAAACACTACCCACCTCCCTTCCCTATCCCTTTTCAGGCACACTCCTCATGAGAGCCTGTTACAGACAGAAGTGGCCTCGTTACTTCATCGAGGAGCCATAGAAGAGGTAAATGTGGAGGACAGGGAAGGAGGCTTCTTCTGTTCCAATTATTTCCTTATCCCGAAGAAAAAAGGAGATCTTTGTCCTATCCTAGACCTGACAAGACTGAACAAATACATCAATCTGCTTCAGATTCAGAATGGTGGTAATGGTTGCCTTCATCATCCTATCGCCTCAGACTCAAGACTGGTGTGTGCCTCTGAACTTGTAGGATGCATACTTCCATATCGCTATCCACCCGGCTACAGGAAGTACCTAAGATTCAGAGTGGGGCCCAATCATTATCATTTAGAGTCTCCGCAAAGTACCTAGAGGTAGTAGCGACACATCTTAGAAGGAAGGTCATTCATGTTTACCCTTACCTGGACAATTGGCTGAACAAGGGCAGATCTCACCAGGAAACAGCAGCACATTTGTAATATGTCCTCTCCCTGTTCTCTCAGCTAGGCCTTCTGGTGAACTCAAAAAAAAAAAAAAAAAAAAAAAAAAAAAAAAAGGGGGGGGGGGGGGGTTCTTATCCCATCACAGCTAATAGAGTTCATAGGAGCCTTGATCAACTTCTGTTTAGTGAGAGCGTACCTTCCCAAAGTCAGGGTTCTTGTTGATGCAGTCACTATTAATTCAGATAGACTCAAACCCAGCTACAATGGGCCAAGGATGTCTGGGACTGCTGGGCTATATGTCATTGTGCACATTCCTGACTTTACTTGCCAGACTTCACCTGAGGCCTCTTCAACTCTAGCTCAGGTCGGTCTATACCCCAGATAAACACCAAATGAGCAAGAAGCGGTGGTTACACTTCACATCATTGCAGAAGCGAAGTGGTGGAACCCAAAAACATGCGTGGAGGGCTACCATTCTCTTCTGCCTCCCCAACAATGATTTTAATCACAGATCAGGGATAAGTGGGGTGCCCACCTGGACCATCAACAAATGCAAGGCACGTCAGTGTCCTGGGGCTCAGAGCCATCATGTTAGCCTGCACATCCTTCCTACCCGTTCGTCAAAGCTCCACAGTGCAGCTCTTGACAAACAATACGTCTGCAATGGACTATGTAAACAAAGTAGTACACACTCTTCTCCCTGCTGTCTATAGGCAATCAAGCTCTGGATACGGTGCTACCAACAGCAGTTAATTCCACTAGCTCTTCACCTCCCAGGAGTCAGCAACACTCTGGCAAATGTCTGAGGAGACTGTGTTACCACTCACGAGTGGTCACTGTGGAGATCCATCATGGATGAGATGTTCCTTCATTGGGGACCCTGTGATACTTGTTTGCCACCAATGTCAGGTACCAGAACTTTTGTTTCAGAGGAGGTATGAGCTTGAAATTGTTACCAAATGCCTTCCTTCTTTAGTGGTCCCAAAGCCTTCTCAATGCCTTTCCACTGGTTTCCTCTGATCTTTATGATAGTATCCAAAATAAAACAAGACAAAGCAATGATCATTCTCATGACTGCCTACTGGCAGAGGAAGTTTGGTTGACAGGCCTTCTACAAATGTTCAGTCATCTGCCTGTCCAGCTCTCAGGTTGCTTGGATCTGATCTCACAGTATCTCTTGGCAGATACTCTCTGACTCAGTCCCTGCTTGCATGGCTTTGGGCTGACTGAAAACTGCAGACAGAGACTGCTCCCTCGGGGTCCAAGAGTTCCTGATACAGAGCAAGACAACGTTGACCAGAAAGACTTCCTCATCTAAATAGAAGAGGGTTTCGGTATGAGCAGCCAAATATGGTCTGGACTCAGTCCAGGCATTGATACTGAAGATGCTCTACAACTTAAAACAAGCTGGCATTTTGTTCACCTCTATCCAGGTCCACCTCACAGCAATTTCATCTTGCCATCTGCCTGTATGGTTGTGCTCAGTCTTTTATGTGCTGTTCTACATATTTTATAAATGATCTGAAAAAGGGAGTAAACAGTGAGGTGGCAATGTTTGCAGATGCTACTAAATTACACATGATAGTTAAGTCCAAAACTGACTGCGAAGAGTTACATAGGGATCTCACGAAACTGGGTGACTGGACAACAAAATAGGAGATGAAATTAATCTTTGATAGTACAAAGTAATGCACATTGGAAAAAATAATCCCAACTGTACATACAAAATGATGTAGTCTAAATTAGCTGTTACCACTCAAGAAGGAGATCCTGGAGTCATCCTGGGTAGTTCTCTGAAAATGTGCAGCGGCAGTCAAAAAAAAAAAAAGCTAACAATGTTAGGAACCATTAGGAAAGTGAGAGATAAGATGATGGAAAATGTCGTCATGCCACAATGTAAATCTATGGTATGCCCACACCTTGAGTAATGGTGCAGTTCTGGTAACCTCATCTCAAAATTAGAATTGGAAAAGGTACAGAGAAGGACAACAAAAATGATTAGGGATATGGTATAGCTTCCATATGAGGAGAGATTATAAAAAGGCTGGAACTGTTCATCTTAAAGAGACGACTAAGGGGGATTATGACAAAGGTTTATAAAATCATGAATGGTGGGGAGAAAGTGAATAGAGAAGTGTTTTTTCCCCTTCACATAACACAAGAACCAGGGGTCATGAATGAAATTACTAGGCAGTAGGTTTAAAACAAACAAAAGGAAGTACTTCTTCACAAAACACACAATCAACCTGTGGAACTCTTTGCTGGGGATGTTGTGAAGGCCAAAAGTATAACTGGGTTTTAAAAAGAATTAGAAATGTTCGTGGAGGATAGGTCCACCAGTGGCTATTAACCAAGATGGTGAGGGACACCTCCCCATGCTCCAGATGTCCCTAAATCTCTGACTGCAAGAAACTGGGTCTGGAGGACAGGGGATGGATCATTTAGTAGTTTTTCTGTTCTGTTTATTTCCTCTGAAGTAACTGGTACTGGGTACTCTCAGAAGGGATTATACCGGGCTAGATGGGCCATTGGTCTGATCCAATATGGCCACTCTTATGTTCTTATTTTCTCACTAGACGGGAATTGAAGTTTCTCAGAGGACTATTGCATGCTTTCCCATCAGTCACAGATCATACTCCTGCCTGAAATCTCAACATAGTCCTCCTCAGATTGTTGGAGTCTCGGTTTGAACCTCTTTTGGAATGCTTCTTGCATCACTTCCCTCTGAAGATGGTCTGTCTAGTGACTATCACTTCAACCAGAAGAGTGAATGGGGTTCAGGTGTCTGTCAGAAGATCCCTATATATCATTTCATAGGGGTAACGTGATACTAAAGACTTTGCATGAAATCCATCCCCAGAGTGGTCTCGGAATTTAATCTAAACCAGTCAACCAATCCTGTCTTCTTCCCAAAACCACACCCTGTACTGGAAGATAAGAAGTTGCATGCATACTAACTGTGTCCAGGACTTTATTACATTGACAGGACCAAACCATTCAGACTGTCTTCCTATCTATTTCTGGCTATAGCTTGGCACTCTAAAAGTCAGGCCATCTCTTCAGAAAATAACAAAATGGATAACAGAGTATTATTGTGTTGCCAGCTGGCTGGTGCACCTCTCCCACTGAACATTAAGGCCTATACC